>NW_026594428.1:16531001-16650426 GCF_907164565.1 Psammomys obesus
CATGAATAGTCCTTGGTTGGAGTATGAGTCTCTGGGAAGTTCCCTGTGTTCAAATTTTCTTGTTCTGTTGCTCTCTTTGTAGAGATCCTGTCCTCTCCAGCTCTTGCTATTTCCCACTTCTTACATAGAATTCCATTCACTCTGCCCACCCCATTTTTAAGTGGATTACTTGGACACCTGCTGCTTTTTTGCTGCTTTTCAGCTTCTTTAGTTCTTTATATATAATGGATATGAGTTCTCTGTCAGATAAAGGGTTGGTGAAGATTCTTTCCCAATCTGTAGGCAGTCACTTTGTTTTGATGACAGTGTCCTTTGCTTTACAGAAGCTTTTCAGTTTCATGAGGTCCCATTTATTGATTGTTGCTCTTGGAGCCTGTGCTGTTGATGTTCTGTTCAGGAAGCTTTCTCCTGTACCAATGAGTTCTAGGGTATTCCCCACTTTTTTTTTTTTGTAGCCGATTTAATGTGTCTGGTTTTATGTTGAGTTCTTTGATCCACTTGGACTTCAGTTTTGTGTAGGGTGATTAGTATGGATCTATTTGCATTTTTCTACATGTAGACATCCAGTTGGACCAGCACCATTTGTTGAAGATGCTATCTTTTTTCCATTGTATGTTTTTGGCATCTTTGTAAAAAATCAGGTGTCCATAAGTGTGTGGGTTTATTTCTTGGTCTTCTGTTCGGTTCCATTGATCCACCAAGAACAAGATAATTTGAACACAGGGAACTTCCCAGAAAATCATACTCCAACCAAGGATTATTCGTGGAGATGACCTGGAACCCCTGCACAGGTGTAGCCCATGGCAGTTCAGTGTCCAAGTGGGTTACATAGTAATGGGAAGAGGGACTGCCTCTGACATAATCTGATTGGCCTGCTCTTTGATCACTTCCCCCTGAGGGGGGAGCAGCCTTACCAGGCCACAGTAGAGGACAATGCAGCCACTTCTGAAGAGAACTGATAGACTAAGATCAGAAAGTAGAGGAGAACCTCCCCTATCAGTGGACTTGGGGAGTGGCATGCATGCAGAAAGGGGAGGGTGGGATCGGGAGGGGAGGAGGGAGGGGTGTATGGAGGAATACAAAATGAATAAATTGTAATTAATAAAAAATTAAAAAAAAGATCTGGAGTTATCTCCATCCCTGGTCTCAAGCTGTACTATAGAGCAACAGTTATAAAAACTGCATGTTGTATTTTATGTCTGACATATCTCCAAGAATAACAATTGATAATTAAATACAGGTTCATTATCTTTCAATTGATTATAAAATTCTCACCCTGGTTGTAAATCTGAACTATTCTCTAATATATACAAGCATATTCATTATATGCTCAAACAAAAACTTTTTTAATAAAATTATTGAACATTGAAATTAACTTTCTCTATTAGCAATTACGATAATTGAATCATTCTAAATTGTGATGAGAGGTAATCCTAGGTAGTATAGGCAACAAAGAACAATGCAGGATATCAATGGATATTATGTAAAAATCAGAATAAATGCTTTATGCAGAAGGAAGAAAAGAATAAAGCAGAGAGTGTAGAAGCAGTGGCTTTAAATATAGGAGAAAAAGAGATGGTATGTAAAAATCTGTGTCGTCCTGTCCGGACTGCACATATATTGCTTATCTTTGTCATGTCCATCACAGGTTTGTTCTCCCTAATTCCACATCTTCCTTGGAGTTACAAACTAAGCTGAATATTGATCAGATATTATCAGTTCAATAAGCTCAGATAACAGAAGTTTTTGAGTGAATACAAAATACAGAAAAGTAATCTCTCATTTTCCTAAAACATCCTAAAGCTTGACAATGCAAGGATTTCAAAATAAAAGTGACTAAGCATAAGAACTTAACAAAAAGTATTTTGTCTCCGATTCCTTTAAAAAATAAGCTCTTAGAAGAATTAGGGTTTTCATTTATATATCCATTAATGTGTGTATAAAGCATAGATACAATAGTTCAATATGTGACAAAAATATAAAAGCCCAAAGGTTTTATGGTACATTTATAATAATAACATAGATATTATTCTACATAAAGTTACTGTTTTTTAAAATAAACACAGACTTTTAAAAGGGTGTGGCATTTATTTTCACTAATTCTCTTCAAATGTTTGATGAATATCTGCGTTTAAATAGATGAGTTTTCTACCAAATCAGTTGATGAAAAGTAAAAGAAAAGGACAGATAGTAGTCAGAGCAAAAGGAGAAGACAAGGATCTCATCCTGGGGAGAGGTGTGTTATTGGTGTCCCAGCCATACCTTCTCGGTTGTAGCTTTGTCTGGGTGGGGACCATAACATTTCCCTCTTTGACATTGGTATGTTTTTTAACATTTCCATTGTTTTACACAAACACACCAAAACCAACAACCTAAACAACAATAATAATCAAAGAGTTTGAGAGATGGCAGACATGAGATATAGGGAGTATATTGAGGAAGGAGGAGGGAATAGAAGGAGGAATGGGAACAGGAAAAGTGAGTTAATTCTATTTTAATTGATAAAAAAATTAAGCTCTAAAGCTAGGTTTTCAGTACCAAGCATGAGAATATTAATCAATTAATTATAAAAAATGTAAATGACACTAATTATACTGAAAGCAAACAAAACACATCATTAAATTAAGATGGGTAGGGATGACAATCATCAGTCATTAGCATTCACTGGTAATGATAAAATCACACTTCTTCAGGGAAAAATAGTCCTGATGAGAACTGTTCAAAACAACTGCATTATTAGATATCTCATTGATCAAATCCATATGAATCCTTTTGTAATTTTTCATTATTATCATTATTATTAATTACAATTTATTCACTTTATATCCTGGCTGAAGCTCCACAAAGGGAGCAACAGAACCAAAGAATATGGGCACAGAGGTCTTTTCTGAGACTGAAACTGCAACCAAGGACCATGCATGGAGATAACTTAGAACCTCTGCACAGAACTAGCCAAAGGCAGCTCAGTGTCCAAGAGGGTTCCAAAAAAATAGGACCAGGGACCGATCATCTCTGACATGAACTAATGGGCTGGCTCTTGGATCAACTCCACCTGAAGGGGGAGCAGCCTTACCAGTCCACAGATGAAGACAAAGAAGCCAGATGTGATAATCTAGGGTCAGATGGAAAGGGAGGAGGACCTCACCTATCACTAGACTGAGGAAGGGACATAGGAAAAAAAAGAGGGAGGGTGGGATTGGGAAGGGATGAGTAGGAGGTTACAGCTGGGATATAAAATGAATAAACTGTGATTAATAAAAATTTTTAAGAATTTAAAAAATGATATGCCTAGCAGTGGTATAGCTGGGTCTTGAGGAAGCACTATTCCTAATTGTCTGAAAAAGCGCCAGATTGACTTCCAAAGTGGTTGTACCAGTTTACATTCCCACCAGCAATGGAGGAGGGTTCCCTTTTCTCCACAACCTCTCCAGCATGTGTTGTCACTTGAGGTTTTCATCTTGGCCATTCTGATGGGTGTAAGGTGAAATCTCAGGGTTGTTTTGATTTGCATTTCCCTAATGGCTAATGAGGTTGAGCATTTCTTTAAGTGTTTCTCTGCCATTAGATATTCCTCTGTTGAGAATTCTCTGTTTAGCTCTGTTCCCCATTTTTTAATTGGATTACTTGGTTTGTTGCTTTTCAACTTCTTTAGTTCTTTATATATATTGGATATTAGCCCTCTGTCAGATAAAGGGTTGGTGGAGATTCTTTCCCAATCTGTAGGCTGTCGTTTTGTTTTGATGATGGTGTCCTTTGCTTTACAGAAGCTTTTCAGTTTCATGAGGTCTCATTTATTGATTGTTGCTCTTGGAGCCTGTGCTGTTGGTGTTCTGTTCAGGAAGTTGTCTCCTGTGCCAATGAGTTCTAGGCTGTTCCCCACTTTTTCTTCTAACCGATTTAGCATATCTGGTTTTATATTGAGGTCTTTGATCAACTTAGACTTTAATTTTGTGCAGGGTGACAAATGTGGATCTATTTTCATTTTTCTGCATGTAGACATCCAATTAGACCAGCATCATCTGGTGAAGATGCTATCTTTTTTACATTGAATGGTTTTGGCTGATTTGTCAAAAATTGAGTATTCATAGGTATGTGGGTTTATTTCTGGGTCTTCTATGCAGTTCCATTGATCCTCCTTTCTGTTTCTATGCCAATACCATGCAGTTTTTATTACTATTGCTCTGTAGTACAGCTTGAGATCGGGGAAGGATATACCTCCAGATGATCTGTTGTTGTACAGGGTTGTTTTGGAGATTCTAGGTTTTTTGTTTCTCCATATGAAGCTGAGAATCTTTTTTTCAAGGTCTGAAAGAAATTGAGTTGGTATTTTGATGGGAATTGTGTTGAATCTGTAGATTGTTTTTGGCAGGATGGCCATTTTTACAATGTTAATCCTACCAATACATGAGCATGGGCGATCTTTCCATCTTCTGAGATCTTCTTCAATTTCTTTCTTCAGAGACTTGAAGTTTTTCTCAAACAGGTCTTTCACTTGCTTGGTTAGTGTCACCCTGAGGTACTTTATGTGGTTAGTGGCTATTGTGAAGGGTGCTGTTTTTCTAATTTCTTTCTTGGCCCTTTTGTCTCTTGTGTACAGAAGGGCTTCTGATTTTTTTGAGTTGCTTTTGTATCTAGCCACTTTGCTGAAGGTGTTTATCAGCTGAAGAAGTTCTCTGGTTGAATTTTTGGGGTCACTCATGACCCAAAATTTGCTCAAGTATACAATAAGGACATTTGCTTAACCATGTTTGTAGCAGCTTTATTTGTAATAGCCAGAACTTGGAAACAACCCAGATGTCCATCAACAGAGGAATGGATACAGAAATTGTGGTATTTTTACACAAGGGAATACTATTCAGCAATCAAAAAAGAGGAAATCATAAAATTTGCAGGCAAATGGTGGGATCTAGAAAAGATCATTCTGAGTGAAGTATCCCAGAAGGAGAAAGACAAACATGGAATATACTCTCTTATATAGACCTAAAAGATATGATAAACATAATGAAATCTATATACCTAAAGAAGATAATCAAGAAAGCAGACATGGGGTATGATGATCAATCCTCATTTAGAAAGACAAATGGGATATGCATTGAACTTATGACAGGAGTCTACCACAGAAGACATCTGAAAGACTCTACCTAGCAGTGTTCCAAAGTAGATACTAAGACTCTTAACCAAACCTTTGGAAGAGTGCAGGGAATCATATGAAAGAAGGGGAATTTGATGTGGAAAGGATAGATGCTCCATAAGGACCAAACATATCTGGGCACAGGGTCTTTTCTGAGATGGACACTCAACCAAAGACCATGAGAGGATAAAACCTAGAACCTCTGCTCGGATGTGACCCGTGATAGCTCAGTAATCAATTGGTTTCCCATAGTAAGGGGAACAAGGACTATTTCTAACAGGAACTCAATGACTGGCTCGTTGACTTCCCCACCCCACAAGGGAGGAGCAGTACTATTAAGCCACAGAGGAGGACTTTGCAGCCAGTCCTGAAAATACCTGACAAAAAGGACTCATATGAAAGGGGAGGAGGTCCTCCCCTGTCAGTGGACTTGGAAAGGGGAAGGGAGGAGATGAGGGAGGGAGGGTGGGATTGGGGAGGGAATGAGGGAGCGGAATACAGCTGGAATACAGAATTAACAAAATGTAACTAATAAGAAAAATAAAATTTAAAAAAATGAAAGGAAAAATAGAAATGCTCAACATACCTAGTCATCAGGGAGATGCAAATCAAAACAACCATGAAATTTCACCTTACACCCATCAGAATGGCTAAGATCAAAAACTAAAGTGACAACACATGCTGAGGAGAATGTAGAGAAAGGGGAACCCTCCTTCATTGCTGGATGGAAAGTAAACCTGTACAACCATTTTGGAAATAAATCTGGCACTTTCTCAGACAATTAGGAATAGTACTACCTCAAGATCCAGTTATACTACTCATAGGTATATATCCAAAATATGCTTATCTATACAACAAGGACATTTCCTCAACCAAGTTTATAGCAGCTCTATGCGTAATAGCCAGAAGCTGGAAACAACCTACATGTCCATAAGTTGAGGAATGGATACAGAAATTGTAGTACATTTACACAATGAAATACTACTCAGCTATTAAAAACAAGGAAACCATGAAATCTGCAGGCAAATGGTGCGAACTAGAAAATATCATCTTGAGTGAGGTAACCCAAAAACAGAAAGACACACAGTGGATGCTAACCACATAATATATGATAAACATACTAAAATCTATACTCCCGAAAAAGCTAAACAACAAGGAAAACCCTAGGAAATATGCTCAATCCTCATTTAGAAGGACAAATGCCATAAACACCAGGAGCTGGAGAAGACAGGCAACAGGATAGGAGATTACCTCAGAGGGCCTCTGAATGCTTTCCACAGTATTGTACAAAAGGATATATTCCCACCAGAAATGGAAGAGGGTTTGCCTTTCTCTACATCCTCTCCAGTACGTGTTGTTACTTGAGTTTTTATCTTAACTATTCTGATGTGTGTAATGTGGAATCTCTGGGGTATTGTGACAATACATGCTGGAGGGGATGTGGAGAAAGGGGAACCCTCCTCCTCTGCTGATGGGAATGTAAACTTGTATATCCTCTTTGGAAATCAATCTTGTGTTTTCTCAGACAATTAGGAATAGTGCTTCCTCAAGATCCAGCTATAGCACTCCTAGGCATATATTCAAAATATGCTCAAGTACACAAAAAGGATATTTGCTCATCCATGTTTGTAGCAGCTTTATTTGTAATTGCCAGAAGCTGGAAACAACCCAGATGTCCCTAAGTTAAGGAATGGATACAGAAATTGTGGTACATTTACACAATGGAATACTACTAAGCAATTACAAACAAGGAAATCATGAAATTTGCAAGCAGATGGTGGAAAGTAGAAAAGATCATCCTGAGTGAGGTATTCCAGAAGCAGAAAGACACATATGGTATAGACATACTAAAATCTGCACACCTAAAGAAGATAAGCAAGAAGGAGGGCCCAAAGTAAGATGATCAGTCCTCACTCAGAAAGGCAAATGGGATGGACATTGGAAGAGGGAGAAAACAACCTATTACAGAAGGCCACTGAATGACTCTACCCAGCAGAGTATCAAAGCAGATACTGAGGCTCAAATCCAAACTTTGGGCAGAGTGCAGGGAATCTTGATTTGCATTTCTATGATGACTAAAGATGTTGAGCATTTCTTTAAGAGTTTCTCTGCCATTCACTCTTCCTCTTTTGAGAATTCTGTATTTAACTCTGGAACCCATTTTTTTTTTTTACTATTTTTTAAATTTTTATTTTTTATATCAATTACAGTTTTTCACTTTGTATCCCAGCTGTAGCTTCTTCCCTCATTCCCTCCCAATCCATTCCTACCTCATCTCCTCCTATGCCCCTCTCCAAATCCACTGATTGGGGAGGTCCTCCTCACCTTCCATTTGACCCTAGCCTATCAGGTCTCATCAGGACTGGATGTATAGTCTTCTTATGTGGCCTGGTAAGGCTGCTCCCCACTCAGAGAGAGGTGATCAAAGAACCAGCCACTGGGAACCCATTTTTTAAATTAGATTACTTGGTTTGTTGGTGTTTGACTTCTTCAGTTCTTTATATATTCTAGATATTAACCCTCTGTTAGATATAAGATTGTTGAAGATCTTTTCCCAGTCTGTAGGCTGTCGTTTTGTTTGTTGACAGTGCCCTTTGCTCTACAGAAGCTTTTCAGTTTCAGGAGGTCCCATTTATTGATTGCTAATGTTAGAGTCTTTTATTATACAGATTTGTTTTAGATATTCCAAGTTGTTTTTATTTTTCCATATAAAATTGAGAATTTTTCTTTCAATGTTTGTAAAGAATTTTGTTTGTATTTTGATGGGAATTGCATTGAATCTGTAGATTGCTTTTGTTAGGAAAGTCATTTTTACTATGTTAATCCTACCGAGCCATGAGCATGAGAGATGTTTCCATCTTCTGATTTCTTCTTCTTCTTCTTTCTTCAGAGACTTGAAGTTTTTTTTTTAATTCAGCTCTTTCACTTCCTTGATTAGAGTCTCAGCAAAGTACTTTATGCTATTTATGGCTATTGTGAAAGGTGTTTCCCTAATTTCTTTCTCAGCCAATGTATCTTTTCTATGCAAGAGGGCTTCTGATTTTTTTTTTTTTTGAGTTAATTTTGTATCCAATCACTTTGCTCAAGGTGTTTATTAGCTGAAGGAATTCTGCAGTAGAATTTTAGGGTCACTCATGTTTACTATCCTATCATTTTCTAGTAGTGATTCTTTGATTCCTTCCTTTCCGATTTGCATTCCCTTGATCTCCTATAGGTGTCCTATTGCTCTAGCTAGGACTTTAAGTATTATACTAAAGAGATAGGGAGGAAGTCGGAAGCCTTGCCTTGTTTCTGATTTCAGTGGGATTGATTTAAGTTTCTATCCATTTAGTTTCATGTTGGCTATATACTTGATGTATATTGTTTTTACTATGTTTAGATATGTGCCTTTTATCCCTTATCTCTCCAGAACTTTCGG
The DNA here is from genome assembly GCF_907164565.1 of Psammomys obesus. Classification (NCBI taxonomy): domain Eukaryota; kingdom Metazoa; phylum Chordata; class Mammalia; order Rodentia; family Muridae; genus Psammomys; species Psammomys obesus. Next base: position 16,539,551 of record NW_026594428.1, read on the forward strand.
CATGAATGGGTGTTAGATTTTGTCAAATGCTTTTTTGACATCTAAGGAGATGATCATGTGGGTTTTTAGCTTTAAGGTTTTTTTTTTTTATATGGTGGAGTATATTAATGGATTTCCCTATATTGAATCATGCCTGCATGCCTGGGATGAAACCTTCTTGGTAATAGTAGATGATATCTTTGATGTGTTCTTGCATTTGGTCTGTAAGTATTTTCTTGAGTATTTTTGTGTCAATGTTCATAAGAGAGATTGGCCTCAAGTTCTCTTTCTTTGTTATATCTTTGTGCAGTTTAGTTATCAAGCTGTGGCCTCATAGAATGAGGTAAGTAATATTCCTTCTGTTTCTATTTTGTGGAATACTTTAAAGAATATTGATATTAGCTCTTCTTTGAAGGTTTAGTAGAATTCTGTGCTGGAACCATCTGGTCCTGGGATATTTTTTGAATATGAGACTTTTGATGACAGCTTCTTAGGGAAGATAGGACTATTTAATTTATTTACCTCTACTTGATTCAGCTTTGGTAAATGGGATCTATCAAGACAATTGTCTATTTCATTTATATCTTCAACATTTGTGGCATATATGCTTTTGACGCAGGACCTAATAATTCTTTGGATTTTCTCAGTGTCTGTCTTTATGTCTCCCTTTTCATTCTTGCTTTTGTTGATTTAGGTAGTCTCCCACTGCTTTTCAGTTAATTTGGCTAAGGGTTTGTCTATATTGTTGATTTTTCTCAAAGGACCAGCTCTTGATTTGTTGATTCTTTGAATTATTCTCTTTGTTTCTGATTTATTGATTTCATCCCTGAGTTTGATTATTTCCAGCCATTTACTCCTCTTGGGTATGTCAGCTTCTTTTTTCTAGTGCTTTCAGCTGTGCCATTAAATATGAGATGTCTTGAGTTTCATTATTAAGGCACTTAGCACTATGTACTTTCCTTTTAGCACTACTTTCATTGTTACCCATAAGTTTGGGTAAGTTATAATTTCATTTTTGTTGAATTCTAGGAAGTCTTTTATATTTTTCTTTATTTCTTCCCTGACCCAGCTGTCATTGAGTAGAGAGTTGTTCAGTTTCCATGCCTGTGTAGGCTTTTATTTATTTATTTATTTATTTATTTATTTATTTATTTATTTACAGTTTATTCATTTTTTTTATTTTATCCCCCATAAGCCCCTCCCTCCTCCCCTCCTGATCCCACCCTCCCTCCCTTTTCTGCATGCATGCCACTCCCCAAGTCCACTGATAGGGGAGGTTCTCCTCTCCTTTCTGATCTTAGTCTATCAGTTCTCATCAAAATTGGCTGCATTGACCTCTACCATGGCCTGGTAAGGCTGCTCCCCCCTCAGGGGGAGGTGATCAATGAGCAGGCCAATCAGATTATGTCAGAGGCAATCCCTCTTCCCATTACTATGTAACCCACTTGGACACTGAACTGCCATGGGCTACATCTGTGCAGGAGTTCTAGGTTATCTCCATGAATAGTCCTTGGTTGGAGTATGAGTCTCTGGGAAGTTCCCTGTGTTCAAATTTTCTTGTTCTGTTGCTCTCCTTGTGGAGTTCCCGTCCCCTCCAGCTCTTACTATTTCCCACTTCTTACATAAAATTCCATTTACTCTGCCCATCAGTTGGCCATCAGGCTCAGCATCTGCTTTGACAGTCTATACTGCAGAGGCTTTCAGAGGCCCTGGACATCAGAAGAAAAAGAAAATAGGAAACAACCTAGGAACCTGCTACAGAGGGCCTCTGAAAGCCAGAAGAAAACAGTCACTTTGATACCTAAACCACACAAAGATCCAACAAAAAAAGAGAACTTCAGACCTATCTCTCTTATGAACATTGATGCAAAAATACTCAATAAAATACTTGCAAACCGAATCCAAGAACACATCAAAGATATCATCCACCATGACCAAGTAGGCTTCATCCCAGGAATGCAAGGGTGGTTCAACATACGGAAATCCATCAATGTAATCCACCACATAAACAAAATGAAGGAGAAAAACCACATGATCATCTCCTTAGATGCTGAAAAAGCATTTGACAAAGTCCAGCACCCATTTATGTTTAAAGTCTTGGAGAGATCAGGGATACAAGGCACATACCTAAAGATAGTAAAGGCAATATACAGCAAGCCTATAGCCAATATCAAACTCAATGGAGAGAAACTTAAATCAATCCCACTGAAATCAGGGACAAGACAAGGCTGCCCACTCTCTCCATATCTCTTTAACATTGTACTTGAAGTCCTAGCCAGAGCAATAAGACAACTAAAGGAGATCAAGGGGATACAAATCGGAAAGGAAGAGGTCAAAGTGTCACTATTTGCAGATGATATGATAGTATACATGAGCGACCCCAAAGATTCAACCAGAGAACTTCTTCAGCTGATAAACACCTTCAGCAAAGTGGCAGGATACAAAATCAACTCAAAAAAATCAGAGGCCCTCTTGTATACCAAAGACAAAAAGGCTGAGAAAGAAATTAGGGAAACAACACCCTTCACAATAGCCACTAACAACATAAAGTACCTTGGTGTGACTCTAACCAAGCAAGTGAAAGACCTATTTGAGAAAAACTTCAAGTCTCTGAAGAAAGAAATTGAAGAAGATCTCAGAAGATGGAAAGATCTCCCGTGCTCATGGATTGGTAGGATTAACATTGTGAAAATGGCCATCCTGCCAAAAGCAATCTACAGATTCAATGCAATTCCCATCAAAATACCAACTCAATTCTTTACAGACCTTGAAAAAAAGATTCTCAGCTTCATATGGAGAAACAAAAAACCCAGAATCTCCAAAACGATCCTGTACAACAACAGATCATCTGGAGGTATCTCCATTCCCGATCTCAAGCTGTACTACAGGGCAACAGTAATAAAAACTGCATGGTATTGGCATACAAACAGAAAGGAGGATCAATGGAATCGCATAGAAGACCCAGAAATAAACCCACACACCTATGAATTCTCAATATTTGACAAAGAAGCCAAATCCATTCAATGGAAAAAAGACAGCATCTTCAACAAATGGTGCTGGACCAACTGGATGTCTACATGCAGAAAAATGAAAATAGATCCATATCTATCACCCTGCACAAAACTAAAGTCCAAGTGGATCAAGGACCTCAACATAAAACCAGATACTCTAAATCAGCTGGAAAAAAAAGTGGGAAACAGCCTAGAATTCATTGGCACAGGAGACAACTTCCTGAACAGAACACCAACAGCACAGGCTCCAAGAGCAACAATCAATAAATGGGACCTCATGAAACTGAAAAGCTTCTGTAAAGCAAAAGACACTGTCATCAAAACAAATAGACAGCCTACAGATTGGGAAAGAATCTTCACCAACCCTTTATCTGACAGAGGGCTAATATCAAGTATATATAAAGAACTAAAGAAGCAGAAAAGCAACAAACCAAGTAATCTACTTAAAAAATGGGGAACAGAGCTAAACAGAGAATTCTCGAAAGAGGAACGTCGAATGGCAGAGAAACACTTAAAGAAATGCTCAACCTCATTAGCCATTAGGGAAATGCAAATCAAAACGACCCTGAGATATCACCTTACACCCATCAGAATGGCCAAGATGAAAAACTCAAGTGATAGCACATGCTGGAGAGGTTGTGGAGAAAAGGGAACCCTCCTCCATTGCTGGTGGGAATGTAAACTGGTTCAACCACTCTGGAAGTCAATCTGGCGCTTTCTCAGACAACTAGGAGTAGTGCTACCTCAAGACCCAGCTATACCACTCCTAGGTATATACCCAAAATTTGCTCAAGTACACAACAAGGACATTTGTTCAACCATGTTCATAGCAGCTTTATTTGTAATAGCCAGAACTTGGAAACAACCCAGATGTCCATCAAGGGAGGAATGGATACAGAAACTGTGGTATTTTTACACAATGGAATACTACTCAGCAATCAAAAAGGAAGAAATCATGAAATTTGCAGGCAAGTGGTGGGATCTAGAAAAGATCATTCTGAGTGAAGTATCCCAGAAGGAGAAAGACAAACTTGGTATATACTCGCTTATATAGACCTACAAGACATGATAAACATAATGAAATCTACACACCTAAAGAAGATAATCAAGAAAGTGGACACAGGCGAAGGTGATTAATCCTCATTTAGAAAGACAAATGGGATGTGCATTGAACTTATGACAGGAGTCTATCACAAAAGGCATCTGAAAGACTCTACCTAGCAGTGTTTCAAAGCAGACACTAAGACTCATAACCAAACCCTCGGCAGAGTGCAGGGAATCATATGAAAGAAGGGAAGTTAGTATGATATGGAAAGGATAGGAGCTCTACAAGGACCAAATATATCTGGGCACAGGGTCTTTTCTGAGACTGAAACTCAACCAAGGACCATCTATGGATATAACCTAGAACTTCTGCTCGGATGTGGCCTGTGGTAGCTCAGTAACCAAGTAGTTTTCCAAAGTAAGGGGAACAGGGACTATTTCTAATAGGATCTCAAGGGCAGGCTGTTTGACCCCCACCCCAGGGGAGGAGCAGTCTGTTAGGCCACAGAGGAGGACTTTGCAGCCAGCCCTGAAGATACCTGATAAAACAGGGTCAGATGAAAGGGGAGGAGGTCCTCCCCTATCAGGGGACTTGGAAAGGGGCAGGGAGGAGACCAGGGAGGGAGTGTGGGGTTGGGGAGGGAATGAGGGAGCGGGATACAGCTGGGACACAGAGTTAACAAAATGTAACTAAAAAGAAAAATAAAATAAAAATAAAAAAATTAAAAAAAAAAAAAAAAAAAAAAAAGAAATTCCAAAGTTACATAATCCTAATTTAGATAGTTATTGGATATGAAAATATAGCTGACATTATTTTTTAAAGAGGATTAAAAAACACCCTTTCCTAATTTTAACTCTTAGTTACATAACAAAAATATAAATATTCAAAAGAAAAGTGGATAATCCTGTGAATAGCGGTGAAATATCATCTTTAATAATACACCTTTGTATTTTAATCAAACCCTTTTCTTGTTTTATTTTGCGAAGTATTTTGAGAGCTCAGAATCTTGCCTCCTGTATATCAGTTTCTTTTTTCAGTGTAATTTGTTAAAAACAGGTTTTTCTTCCATGCTTACATTTACTTACTTACACTTTGCCTGGAATCCTACCCAAGTCAAACCAATAACAACCCAATAGAGTAAACGGTTAAGAAAACAAAGCTACAATAAATGGGAATGTGAAATGATCCATAATTAAAAAAAAATCCTGCAAGCTGTAATTTGTGCTTGCACAATATAGATGTAAAAACTCGTAATCTTTAAGAATTGAGATATGGTAATATTCAATAATCATATATCTCTTCAATGTGTACATATGTGTGTATACACTAAATAATGTTGATGATCTAAGTTGGGTATGGGAAAGATGTTTTGCTCTGTAGTTGTGTAATTTGACATTTATAAACGTACGTAATTTTTATACAGCAAGTTAATTCAATTACATATTCAAAAATAGGTTTAACTAATTACTTTTCAGCATTACACTAATGAATATATAAAAGGTTTGTAAAAGTATATAGCATTTAATTTTTAGAGTACTCAAAATACTGCTAAATTGTAGCATTATGCACATGCATAAAATTACCAAAGAATGAATTACTTTTAAACAGATCATAGGATTTATTTTTAACCATGTACTACATTTTTTATGCTAATTTTATTTTATTTTATTTATTATTTATTTTTTATTTTTTTCTTATCAGTTACATTTTATTAACTCTGTATCCCAGCCATGTCCCGATCCCTCATTCCCTCCCAGTCCCTCCCTCCCTCCCTCATCTCCACCGTGCCCCTTGCCAAGTCCACTGATAGGGGGGACCTCCTCCCCATTCATCTGATCATGTTTTATCAGGTATCTTCAGGACTGGCTGCAAAGCTCTCCTCTGTGGCCTAACAGGGCTGCTCCTCCCTTGAGGCGTGGGGAGGCCAAAGAGCCAGTCATTGAGTTCCTGTTAGAAATAGTCCTTGTTCCCCTCACTATGGGAAACCAATTGATTACTGAGCTACCACAGGCTACATCTGAGCAGAGGTTCTAGGTTACATACATACATGATCCTTGGTTGCATGTCAGAATCAGAAAAGACCCTGTGCCCAGATATGTTTGGTCCTTGTGGAGCTCCTATCCTTTCCTCATCAGACTAACTCCCCTTCTTTCTTATGATTCCCTGTACTCTGCCAAAGGTTTGGTCATGAGTCTTTGCTTTGAAAACACTGCTAGTTAGAGTCTTTCAAATGCACTCAGTAGACTCCTGTCATATGTTCAATGCGCATCCCATCTGTCTTTCTACACGAGGATTGATCATCTTACCCCATGTCCGCTCTCTTGATTATCTTTTTTAGGTATATAGATTTCATTATGTTTATCATATCTTATAGGTCTATATAAGTGAGTATATACCGTGTTTGTCTTTCTCCTTCTGGGATATTTCACTCAGGATGATCTTTTCTAGATTCCACCATTTGCCTGCAAATTTCATGATTTCCTCCTTTTTGATTGCTGAGTAGTATTCCATTGTGTAAAAATACCACAATTTCTGTACCCATTCCTCCATTGATGGACATCTGGGTTGCTTCCAGGTTCTGGCTATTACAAATAATGCTGCTATAAACATGGTTGAGCAAATACCCCTTTTGTGTACTTGAGCAAACTTTGGGTATATACCTAGGAGTGGTATAGCTGGGTCTTGAGGAAGCACTATTCCTAATTGACTTAGAAAGCGCCAGATAGATTTCCAGAGTGGTTGCATCAGTTTACATTCCCAACAGCAGTGGAGGAGGGTTCCCCTTTCTTCACAACCTCTCAGCATGTGTTGTCCCTTGAGTTTTTCATCTTGGCCATTCTGACGGGTGTAAGGTGATATCTCAGAGTCGTTTTGATTTGCATTTCCCTGATAGCTAATGAGGATGAGCATTTCTTTAAGTGTTTCTCTGCCATTTGATATTCCTCTGTCGAGAATTCTCTGTTTAGCTCTGTTCCCCATTTTTTAATTGGATTACTTGATTTGCTGCTTTTCAGCTTCTTTAGTTCTTTTTATATACTGGATATTAGTCCTCTGTCAGATAAAGGGTTAGTGAAGATTCTTTCCCAATCTATAGGCAGGCCTTTTGTTTTGATGACGGTGTCCTTTGCTTTACAGAAGCTTTTCAGTTTTATGAGGTCCCATTTATTGATTGTTGCTCTTAGAGCCTGTGCTGTTGGTGTTCTGTTTAGGAAGTTGTCTCCTGTGCCAACGAGTTCTAGGCTGTTCCCCACTTTTTCTTCTAACAGATTTAGAGTATCTGGTTTTATGTTGAGGTCTTTGATCCACTTGGACTTTAGTTTTGTGTAGGGTGATAAATAGAGATCTATTTTCATTTTTCTGCATGTGGACATCCAGTTGGACCAGCACCATTTGTTGAAGATGCTGTCTTTTTTCCATTGAATGGTTTTGGCTTCTTTGTAAAAAATTGAGTATTCACAGGTGTGTGGGTTTATTTCTGGGTCTTCTATGCGGTTCCATTCATCCTCCTTTCTGTTTCTATGCCAATACCATGCAGTTTTTATTACTATTGCCCTGTAGTACAGCTTGAGATCGGGAATGGAGATACCTCCAGATGATCTGTTGTTATACAGGATTGTTTTGGAGATTCTAGGTTTTTTGTTTCTCCATATGAAGCTGAGAATCTTTTTTTCAAGGTCTGTAAAGAATTGAGTTGGTATTTTGATGGGAATTGCATTGAATCTGTAGATTGCTTTTGGCAGGATGGCCATTTTCACAATGTTAATCCTACCAATCCATGAGCACGGGAGATCTTTCCATCTTCTGAGATCTTCTTCAATTTCTTTCTTCAGAGACTTGAAGTTTTTCTCAAACAGGTCTTTCACTTGCTTGGTTAGTGTCACCCCAAGGTACTTTATGTTATTAGTGGCTATTGTGAAGGGTGTTGTTTCCCTAATTTCTTTCTCAGCCCTTTTGTCTTTGGTATACAGGAGGGCTTCATGTACTACATTTTTAATTGGATGATTTGATTTGTTGCTGTGTAACTTCTTGAGTTCTTTATAATTTCTGGATATTAGCCCTTTATCATATATAGGATTGAAAAAGATCATTTCCCAATTTGTAGGCTGTCGTTTTGTTCCTAAAACCATGTCCACAGGAGACAACTTCCTAAACAGAACACCAACAGCACAGTCTCTAAGATCAACAATTGATAAATGGCACCTCATGAAAATGAAAAGCTTCTGTAAAGCAAAGGACACTCTCTTTATCCCTTGCAGCATCTTTCCTAGATTGATTTCCTTTAGCTTTGTTTTGTGATGCATTTAATTCAACCATGGCTATCTGTGTCAGGATTAGATTTTAACTACCCATTGGAGCTGGGTTGGGTCACCACTTGCTGCAAAATGTATGTCAATTACTTCCCCTTTTGCTGAATATATAAATAAGAGACATATACCCCAAAGATTCCATATACTACTAAAGAGATACCTGCCCACCCATCTTCATTACTACTCTGTTCGCAAAGGCATGGTGATAGAACCAAGCTTGATGTCCAGCAATTGATGAGTGGATAATAAAAGCTGGCATATATTACACAATGGAATTTTATTAAGCTGTAAAGATAAGTGAAATTTTACAGTTTGTGGGCAAACTAAATGGATCTTATAAGAGAAACACTCATGTTAATCCAAGTGTGCTCACGTGTACATACGCATGTGTATACACACACAGAAACACATATACACAATGCCACAGGTCTTTCCTCGCTCATGTGTGGATGTCAGCTTCTAATCTCTACTGTCTGTTTAACTTGGAGAGCTAGTAGTACCCGTAAAAGTAGAAAGTGTCCCTTGGGTGAGGAATGCTTCAGAGTGGGAACAAGAGAACAAACTTAATATAAATGTTGGGTTAGAAATGTTTAAATGGGAACGGGTTGGAGAATAAGGACGCTGAGAGAATGCTGTCAAATGAAGAGAATTTGAAAGACCATGTGCACACTTAATATCTTATTATGGTTAAACAAAATGTATCTATACTAATACATATGAGGAACCACAGGTAGAGTTGAGAAGAGGAGAGGGAAGGGAAATGATGAAACATAATCTTAATATGAAATTTTCAAAAATTTCACACATGTGTATAAAGAATTTGGTGAAGTGAAGGATAGCTGGAGAAATAGCTTTTGAAGTCTGTGTCGGGTTACTTAACAAAAACTTCAGTGTCAGCAGTGGGATATCCTTGTTTGAGTTCTTGGTAAGAGAGACCTCACAGGACACAGAAATAATACAGGCCTTTGCCATTACCTTGTTTGTCCATAAGAACTACATAATAATATTCCTTTTTTAATGTCTCCACACATCATGTATTGTTAAAACAGAGAAATCAAGCTGGAGATTGCTAGAAGGCTCCTCCATGCTAATCAGTTTGTACAACCCTTGAAAACAATGAGCCCAGTCTTATTATTCAGTGTTTCCAACAACCATTTTCTTCCCTCTTATCTAGTTATTTTATATTTTTATTTAGTTTCTGCTGACATATTAGAGTAATACATGTTTATGAAGCTTTGCCTGGTCTTTGATACATACCCACACTGTGCACTGATCATAAGAAGGCATTTGTCATTGCTATCACATTAAATATGCATGTTCTCTCATGTAGTTGCCTTGAAAGGTATAGCATAATGTGTTTATCCATGATTACCCTTCTGTTCAGAAGAATACCATAACTTATTTCTCATATCTAACTACTATGTGGCTTCTATTGTCAATGTCTCTTCATCCTCACCTCTATTTTCCTCAGATTATTTATTCCACTTTCTGCTTCTGTGGTGTCAGCTTTATTCTACAGAACAAAAGAAAATAATACAGGACTATGGATCTTATGTCTGGATTATTTCACTTATTAACAAAATCTTCTCCATTCTCATCTAAGTTTTTTCTTCCTACATGCAATTTATCACTCAATATATCCTATAAAGATACAGAGATATATAGCATATATATACATATATTTATGTTTAGAAACTTCTGTACATAAGCATTCATTACGCTTCAATCATTAATAAAGATTCTCAAATATCACTTGTAAGTTATAATTAGTGCTCACAAATTTCACCTCCTTTAATCAGCTGACAGATGTTGATATTCAGTATTTTAAGGTTAATTAGTTTTAAAATTATTTGTATGTATGTATATATATATATTTGTATGTATGCATGAATGTATATATATATATTCACCTGTGAATTTGTGCACATGAGTGGAGTACCCACAAGGAAGAAATGTCAGAAATGGGAGTTAGGAACAGAACTCATACTCATAGCAAGGGATTTTGACTGCCTAACTATGTCTTCAAACCCTGATAGTAATTAATTTTGAAGAAAATATACCACAATGTTTTACAGATAACTTTAGATACATCATTTTAATGACTTAAATAAATACTGTATTATGTTTATTTTTGTATCGTGTGTGTATAGAGAAATTACAATTTATCTTTTCTTCTTTTCTCTTTCTTTTGTCTAGCTATCTATCATTTATATATTTATCTATTATTTCTCCTTTATCTATCTCTCTCATCTATCTATTTGTTATGTGGTAGTGAGAACCCAATACATGGTCTAAGATCTACATTCACAACTTTGTATATTTTATTAGTGTATGTGTATACATAGAAATAAGAGGACAACTAATGAGAATTAATTGTCTCTGTCAACCATCAGGGTGGTTGACCAGTGACTTTACTGCTGAATCACCTTGACAATTCCCACATATCAACAGCATTAAGAAAATATTTATAAATTGTGTAATAGATTATGGATTATTTTGGTTGGTTAGTTTGAGTTGGAAATTATACCACTGAATGTATTCTTGACAGATATATGATATCAGTTTTCAAAATCTTATACACTTCACTGATATACGAAGCAGAGTAGACTGACTTAGGATCACATTGCCTTTCTTTTTTTTATTATTAATATTAATTACACTTTATTCACTTTGTATCCCCCCATAAGCCCTTCCCTCCTCCCTCCCAATCCCAGCCTCCCTCCCCGTTCCTCACACATGCCCCTCCCCAAGTCCACTGATAAGGGAGGTCCTCCTCTCCTTCCTTTTGATCTTAGTCTACTAGATCACATCAGGAGTGGCTGCATTGTCATCTTCTGTGACCTGGGAAGGCTGCTCCCCCCTCAGAAGGAGGTGATCAAAGAGCAGGCCAATCAGATTATTTTAGAGGCAGTCCTCTTCCCATTACTATGGAACCCACTTGGACACTGCACTGTCATGTGCTACATGGGTGCAGGGATTCTAGGTTATCTCCAAGAAGAGTCCTTGATTGGAATATGAATCTCTGGGAAGTTCCCTGCATTCAAATCTTCTTATTCTGTTGCTCTCCTTGTGTGGTTCCGTTCCTCTTCAGCTCTTACTATTTCCCACTTCTTACAAAAGATTCCATCCACTCTGCCCAACAGTTGGCCATAAGTCTCAGCGTCTGCATTGATAAGTCTGCAGGGCAGAGGCTTTCAGAGGCCCTCTGTGGCAGGTTCCTAGGTTGTTTCCTGGTTTCTTCTTCTGATGTCCAACCTCTTTGCCTTTCAGGATGAGGATTGAGCGTTTTAGTCAGGGTCCTCTCTCTTGCTTAGTTTCTTTAGATGTACAGTTTTTAGTAGGTTTATCCTATGTTATATGTCTATATGAGTGAGTATATACCGTGTGTGTCTTTCCGCTTCTGGGACAGTTCACTCAGGATGATCCTTTCCAGGTTCCACCATTTACCTGCAAATTTCATGCTTTCCTTATTTTTCATTGCTGAGTAATACTCCATTGTGTAGATATACCACAATTTCTGCATCCATTCTTCAGTTGAGGGGCATCTGGGCTTTTTCCAGCTTCTGACTATTACAAATATAGCTGCTACAAACATGGTTGAGCAAATGTCCTTTTTGTGTACTTGAGCCTCTTTTGGATATATGCCTAGAAGTTTTATGGCTGGATCTTGAGGAAGCCCTATTCCTAGTTGTCTGAGAAAGTGCCAGATTGCTTTCCAGAGTGGTTGTACAAGTTTACCTTCCCACCAGCAGTGGAGGAGAGTTCCCCTTTCTTCACAATCTCTCCAGCATGTATTGTCATTTGAGTTTTTCATCTTGGCCATTCTGATGGGTGTAAGGTGAAATCTCAGGGTCGTTTTGATTTGCATTTCCCTAATGGCTAATGAGGTTGAGCATTTCTTTAAGTGTTTCTCTGCCATTCGATATTCCTCTACAGAGAATTCTTTGTTTAGCTCTGCTCCCCATTTTTTAATTGAATTACTTGATTTGCTGTTTTTCAGCTTCTTTAGTTGTTTATATATACTGTATATTTGTCCTCTGTCAGATAAAGGGTTGGTAAAGATTCTTTCCCAATCTGTAGGCAGTCGTTTTGTTTTGATGATGGTTTCTTTTGATTTACAGCAGCTTTTCAGTTTCATGAGGTCCCATTTGTCGATTGTTGCTCTTGCTGAGCCTGTGCTGTTGGTGTTCTGTTTAGGAAGTTTCCTCCTGTGCCAATGTGTTCAAGGGTATTCCCCAATTTTTTTTTCTAACCGATTTAATGTGTCTGGTTTTATGTTGAGGTCTTTGATCCACTTGGACTTTAGTTTTGTGCAGGGTGATAAGTATGGATCTATTTGCATTTTTCTACATGTAGACATTCACTTAGACCAGCATCATTTTTTGAAGATGCTGTCTTTTTTCTATTGTATGGTTTTGGCATCTTTGTCAAATATCAGGTGTCCATAAGTGTGTGGGTTTCTTTCTGGATCTTCTGTTCGGTTCCATTGATCCACCATTCTGTTTCTATGCCAGTACCATGCAGTTTTTATAACTGTTGCTCTATAGTACAGCTTAAGATCAGGGATGGTGATACCTCCAGAAAAAGATCATTCCCTGCTCCAAGGACCAGAAAATATTTTCAACAAAATCATTGAAGAAAATTTCTCCAACATAAACAGGAGGCCAATAAGAATACAAGAGGCCTACAGTACACCCAATAAATTAAACCAGAAAAGAAAATCCTCCTGCCACATAATAATCAAAACAGTAAGTATACAAAACAAAGAAAAAAATACTAAAAGCTGCAAGGGAAAAAGGCCAAGTAACATATAATGGCAAACCCATTAGAATCACACCTGACTTTTCAACAGAGACTATGAAAGCCAGAAAGACCTGGACAGATATCATGCAGACCCTAAGATAACACATTGCCTTTCTTAATTGTTCATTACAGGAAGAATTTATCCCGCAACTTATGAGTAAAATATCCAAATCAAGATAAAAACATTTTGTACTTCAATTATCATTATTCACCACTTTAATAAAATATACAAATTGTGAATACAGATCTAAGACCATGTATTGGGTTCTCACCACCACATAACAAATAGATAGATGATAGATAGATAGATAGATAGATAGATAGATAGATAGATAGATAGAGGATTAGTAATAAATAAATATATTAATGATAGATGATAAAGAAAAAAAGACAAAAGAAAGAAGAAAGAAATTGTAATTTTCAGCTATTAAAAGTATCTAGACAGTTTAAATAATCACCTCATTAGGTCTTCTTCACACCAAAATATAAACATTAGTATGAAGATTGACTTCATTCATAATTGAAAATAATGAGATATGAACATTACTGATGGTATAACTAACTATAGTATCCTTCTTTATAAAATAATAAGTGTGAGAACCATGACCCCTATATTGGAGTAAATGATTTTTTTAAACATAAGGTAGCATGGCTAATCTCAATTTAAAATCATTTAACTTTTATCGGACTGATTAGAATGGGCATGAAAGGACAAAAAACATTCACATTTGAAATGCCAAAAAAAAAATCACTATGCCTTTAAAAAAGAAATTTATAAGAAGTCGATGAACATCAAAGGTCTGAAAGTTTGTCTACTTGGATGTGGTAAGTTACAGCCACAACGGAACAAAATATCGAACCCCTTCCAAAGAACTCATGGGGCTTTCCTTCAAAAGTATATGGTCTAGTCACCAACCAACTTTGTTCACTGTGCAGTTACCTTGCTCAGCTCTAGTAGAAAAGTAAGGGGTCACACAACTTCCTGTGTGCTAATTAGTCTTCCTGCACGGAAGAAAGGCTATTTATAGGTGCTGTGGCACACATGAAAAAAACTCTTCCTGTAAATTCACCTTGGTTTTTCTCTCATGTGGGTATGAGGAAATTCACACTCATTATATGAGTTGCACTTAACTGTTCTATACAACATTTAGTGAGAAGGGTGTATCTATTATATATCCTTGGTGGTGTTTGACACTGTAAGAAATTATGAATTTAAGTATCATTTCAAATGTTTCTTCTATCTGACTGATGGTTAAGTATTTTCTGAAAGCTTCAAAATGCATGAATTGCTGATGGCTTTCTGCCCATCTCAGGGTCCCATGTCCATTTCTTTTATTTTATTTACTTTTTCTTTTCCCTTTTTTTTGGTAATAGCTGAAACCTAATGTTTTGCAGTGTTTAATAAAAATATTGATAAAGGTTTTGATTATAACTTCTATCTGCTATCAAATATAACTTATAACTGCTATCAAATATCCATAAAACTTGGTTTTGAGGTTCAAAGACTAGTCAAATCATGAAAAATGACACACATACACATATATGAATTCATAACACGTTAAAAATACTTAACATACCATGAACTTGATGAGACTCAAGTACTGGTTCCTCTATTAAGTCTGTGCAATATAGATTCCAAAAAAGATCAATTCGACAGCATCTTCAACAAATGGTGCTATTCCAACTGGATGTCTACATGCAGAAAAATGAAAATATATCCATACTTATCATCCTGCACAAAACTAAAGTCCCAGTGGATCAAAGATCTCAACATAAAACCAGATACACTAAATTGGTTAGAAGAAAAAGTGGGTAAGACATTGGAAGTCATTGGCACAGAAGACAGCTTCCTGAACAGAACACCAACAGCACAGGCTCTAAGAGCAACAATCAATATATGGGACCTCATGAAACTGAAAAGCTTTTGTACAGCAAAGAACATAGCTATCAAAACAAAACGACAGCCTACAGAAAGGGAAAGGATTTTCACCAACCATATCTGACAAAGGGTGGATAAGCAGAATATATAAAGAGCTAAAGAAGTTAAAAAGCAGCAAATTACACCCGATTAAAAAAATGGGGACAGCGCTAAACAGAGAATTCCCAGTAGAGGAATACAGAATGGCAGAGAAACACTAAAAGAAATACTCAATGTCCTTAGCCATCAGAGAGATGCAAATCAAAATGACCCTGAGATTTCACCTGACACCCACCAGAATGGCTAAATCAAAAACTCAATAGTAAGAGCTGGAGGGGACGGGAACTCCACAAGGAGAGCAACTACAATCCTGTGATTGTCTCTACTCCTTCACCTGCTCAATGACAGATGACACTGATATGCAAAGGAACGACGCTTCTTACTCATCCTCCTCCAAGAAAATCTGCTAACAGTTGGACTGGCCTGTTTCCTGATACAGTTGCATACAATTGCTCACATGCAGTGTACTTTATAGCTTAGAATAGATTTCTTTTGTAATTAACTTGTTTTTTAATTAATTAAAAGCCAAAAGTATGGCATGACATTTTGCTATGGATACATGTAAATTTCAGTGAAACAATGAATGCAAAGGGAGTCCGTGACACTAGTCAGTTACCACAGGCACTTTGGTGGCTTAAATACATAATATAGAAATTTATGAGCCTTTGCTGCTTTCACGTATCAGGTATTAATCAAAACAAAATCATCTTCTAATATTCTTGTACTATATTACATGTTCAATTAATTTTCTCCGTTATATAAACTCAGAGCCTCTTCTAAAGCAAATGGTTTTTCTTTGGAGGGAAAAGCAATGCAGTGCATTCAAGGGCTTGTCAGAAGACAACTTGGGGGGTAAGGAGCTGAATAACAGTTCCTATTAACTAGAACCTTCACATCACTTTGTCATATATAAGTGTAAGAGTCATGTTTTTGTTTCCTAGGGCTGCTGTGACAATTTGACAGAAGCATATATGTTTAAAACAATAGAAATCCATCTGTCTCAGTTCAGCCATGGAGTCTGGTCAAGGGCTTTTGTGGTTCTTTTCTGTTCTATGCTAGGCTGTTAGCTTCCAGCAATTTCACACTCCTCATGTGAGAAGCTTCCACAAAACCCTTCCCTTCATTTTCACATTTGCTTTTTGTCTGACGGTAGGTCCCTATTTCTTATTTGTGTCATGACAGGAACCTCAGCATTCGAACTGTGTCTTGTCAGCATCTTTCGTCAGTCTCATCAGGAGACAATATTTGCGAAGCCCATTATTGCAAAACTATAGCAGATGGGAAAATATTTATTTATATCAGTTTTGGAGAGCCATAGGCAGTCACATATATTGACTCAATCCTGCTATGGGCAGATAGCGATGGCCTGTAACTGTGGAATCTTGTGGAGTAGCGCAGATGACCACAGTGAACAAAATCAGAAGACTTCCAGGGAAAGTTCTGTTTCTGAGGACTTCCTCTCAAGGTTCCACACCATTACCATCCAGTGCCATCTGGTAAATTAAGCCTTAGGCGTGCGTGTGAATGGGTTAAAAGCATTAGCAATGTTCAGGGTTGTTCTTTGTTGCTGTTTACATAAATAACAAAATGGGCTATGATATTAAACAAAGAAAGAATTATAAATAAGAATGAATTTTTAAATGTTTTTCAACAGGTACATAATACAACATTACAATGTCCTTCAGTAGGTAGAGAACAAGATAATTATGGAAAGGGGGAGAATAAATTTTATTTCTGGGAGAAATGTTTATTTTTTATATAAAATTTGAAAAGAGCAAATGCAGGCGCACGTGTGTGTGTGTGTGTGTGTGTGTGTGTGTGTGTGTGTGTGTGTGTAAATGTGCATGGAAGTGTGCCTCAAGGGACAGAGTGATAGAGAATGTTGAACCCTTGAGTGTGTGGGAGGGGCTCTGCCTTGCAGGCTTCTAGGGGGTTATGTGTGCATGCACTGTATTTGTAGCAGGTGCTAGTAATGGTCGTGGCTCAATTTCTGGCGTTATCTGCCTTAACTCCTCAGTTGGATCCGAAGAGCAGGGGCTTCAATGTCCCAAGTGACCCTCAGTTTTCCACAGTGGGTATGTGTGTGGGAGGGGTCTGATGCCTGGCTTCTAGTTTTGAAGGACCCCTAAAGAAGATAAACAAGAAAGAAGACCTGGGGTAAGATGGTCAATCTTCACTTAGAATGACAAATGGGATGGGCATTGGACGTAGGAGAAAACAAGTAATGGGACAGGAGCCTACCACAGAGGACCTCTGAAAGACTCTACCTAGCAGTGTATTAAAGCAGATACTAAGACTCATAAGCAAACCTTCAGCAGAGTACAGGGAATCAAATAAAAGAAGGGGAAATTAGTTTGACCTGGCCAGGATAGGAGCTCCACAAGGACCAAATATATCTGGGCACAGGGGTCTTTTCTAAGACTGATACTCCACCAAGGACCATGTATGGATATAACCTAGAACCTCTGCTCGAAATGTAGCCCATGGTAGCTCAGTAACCAATTTGTTTTCCCAGTAAGGGGAACAGGGACTATTTCTGACATGACCTCAATGGCAGGCTCTTTGACCTCCCCACCCCCCAAGGGAGGAGCAGTCCTGCTAGGCCACAGAGGAGGACTTTGCAGCCAGTCCTGAAGATCCCTGATATAACAGGGTCAGATGAAAGGGGAGGAGGTCCTCCCCTATCAGTGGACTTGGAAAGGTGCAGGGAGGAGATAAGGGAGGGAGGGTGGTTTTGGGAGGAAATGAGGGAGCTAGATACAGCAGGGATACAGAGTTAATAAAACATAACTAATAATAAAAAATAAAAATAAAAAATTGCAATTCACACAAGCAGCATGTTTTCCAACATAAAATGATCCACATGGAAGTGAGTTTCACTATCATCTGTTCTTATTCTATGCGTGGAAATGATGTAGATTTTTGTCATTGGTATAGTACCTACCCAAATGGAAACAAAATTATACTTGAACTAATAAAATGTGAGTGGAGGTTTAAAAAAAAAAACACAATGAACTGTTTACTGAGGCATCTGTCCTCAATTATTTCAGATAACATTTCTAGGAGAACTTCCACACTTCCTTATGGTTATGACTCCGAGTCTCAAGAGCAGGCCCAACAGAAGTGAAATAAACAAACTAACTCAGGAAAGCTAAAAATCTCAGGTGTTATAAATGATTACCAAAATTATACCAGAAAAGGAAAACATCATTGTTATATATAAATGCACTAACTCTTTTAAAAAGCAACAATAATAGTACTCACAGGAAGCTTGATGGTGAATCCTGAGCGTTTTCCTCTAAGACGAATAGATGATGAGTAGGAAAAATCCAGACTTCTACTCAGCATCACAGTCAACATTCTAATTATTGCAGCAGGGAAGTAAATGCATAAAAAGACACAGAAATTCAGAAAGAAGTAAATGATCTCTATTCATAGATTACAGAGTCCTCTAAGCGTGTGTGCCTTACCAAGTCTGCTTTCAAGTAAACTAATCACATAAATTTGAGACATGGGACTCAAATGACTCTGGCTGTATCTGACTTGCAAGCCTCTTTCCTATGTTTTATCTTCCTTAGTTCCAAAGGAGGAGACAAAGGAGGAAAGAAATTAAATAGTTTTAAGTGGTTACAACACCTATGAGGCACAGAAATTAGCAGTACGGCAAGTACCACATAAAGATAAATGTAGCCACTACTCCTCATCACAGAAAACCACAGTGGATGCATATACACCACAGCTGTATATGACTCAGGAATTACAACTCATGGAGAAGTTGTTCTTTTGTTTGTTTGTTTGTTTTTAATTTTTAAAGGTTTATTAATTTATGCATCTGAGTACTCTATTTGCATGTGTGCTTGCATAACAGAACAGGGCATCAGAGTCCATTATAGATGGGTGTGTGCCACCATGTGGTTTCTGGGAATTGAACTCGGGACCTCTGGAAGAAGAGCAGCCAGTGCTCTTAACTCCTGAGCCATCTCTCCAGCCAAGGTAGAGAGATTGTAAAAGCTAAATACCAGAAAGTGAGTTGTGAAATAGTTGCTCTTAGAAATGGCTACATAAATAAGACAATAGGAAAATCAATGGACATGTTAATGTGTAAAGGAGAAAGTTTTGGGAGGCTCTACCTATAGATAAACAACTACAGTCAACTAATGAATGCTGAGAGAAAGAACATTGACATCTCTCAAAATATAGGGATGAGTCCCTCCTTATATCCAATACAGAATGGTCAACCCTGATACCATATACACAAAAAAACAAAAATCTACTCAGCACTGTGTATTTATCTACTGTGTGTATATATATACATGCACACAAACATACATACAAGTGACTAGAATAATCAAAGAAAAGAGGTTGTTGACTTGGTGGGGTAGAAATGGGAAGAATTATTAAAGTATTATTTGAAGAGAGGGCACCTAGGAGGCACTGAAGGCCAGAAATAAAGGTGGAAAGTGCAGTAATTATTTTTAATTAAAAGTTAAGTAAATTAAACAACAAAAAAGAATTGCTAAAACAATCCTATACAACAACAGATTGCCAGGAGGTATCTCCATCCCTAATCTCAAGCTGTACTACAGAGCAATAGTAATAAAAATGGTATGTTACTGGAATAGAAACAGAATGGTAGATCAATGAATTCGAATAGAAGACCCAGAAATAAACCCACATACCTATTGATACTTGAATTTTAACAAAGACCCCCAAACCATACAATGGTAAAAAGACAGCATCTTTTTACCAACAAATGGTGCTGGTCTAACTAGATGTCTACAAGTAGACAAATGCAAATAGATCCATATTTATCACCCTGCACAAAACTAAAGCCCAAGTGGATCAAAGAACTCAACATAAAACCACACACTAAACCTATTAGAAGACAAAGTGGGGAAGAGCCTTGAACTCATTGGTACAGGAGACAACTTCATGAACAGAACACCAACAGCTCAGGCTCAAAGATCAACAATCAGTAAATGAAACAGAAAAGCTTCTGTAAAGCAAAGGATATTCTAATCAAAACCAAACTACAGGCCTACAGACTGGGAAAGGATCTTCACCAACCCTATATCTCACAGAGGGCTAATATCGAGCATATTTAAAGAACTCAAGAAGTTAAACAGCAACAAATCAAGTATTCCAATTAAAAATGGGGTAGAGCTGGAAATAGAACTTGGGTCCTCTGGAACAGCAACCAGTGCTCTTAACCACTGAGCCACTTCTCAAGAAGCATGTAAGAAGTGGGAAATAGTAAGATCTGGAGAGGACAGGAACCCCAGAAGGAGAGCAACAGAACCAAAAAATTTGAACACAGCAGTCTTCCCAGAGACTCATACTCCAACCAAGTACCAGGCATGGAGATAACCTAGAACCCCTGCACAGAGGTAGTCCATGGCAGTGTAGTGTCCAAGTGGGTTCCATAGTAATGGGAAGAGGGACTGCCTCTGACATGAACTGATTGGCCTGCTCTTTGATCACCTCCCCCTGAAGGGAGAGCAGCCTTACCAGGCCACAGAAGATGACAATGCAGCCATTCCTGATGTGATCTGATAGACTAAGATCAGAAATGAAGGAGAGAAGGACTTCCCCTATCAGTGGACTTGAGGAGGGGCATGCGTGAAGAAGGGAGAGGGAGAGTGGGACCGGGAGGGGAGGAGGAAGGGGCTTATGGGGGAATACAAAGTGAATAAACTGTATTTAATAAAATAAAAAGAAAAAAAAAAGAAAAGAAATGGGGTAGAGTGCTAAACAGAGAATCCTCAGTAGAGGAATATAGAAAGACAGACAAACACTTAAAGAAATGCTCAACCTCCTTAGTCACAAGAGACCTATGAAGAGGAGTAGCATATATGAATGAATATTCATTTGAAATGTTAATATTTTTGAAACATTTAAAAAAAAGCACAGTGTCTGCTTGGGCATGACATAGAAATATATTTTAAATTCAAAACCAAACAACATTCCAATTACAAAAAGTTGAGATGTATAGTATGTACTTAAACAGATAATAAATGTATAACTTACTTTTAATGATTTTTATGCAAGACTCAATTATAAGAAATATGTTTCCTGGTAGTGTATTAAAAGTTGATTGTGCCCTTTACAATCATTTGTGATATAATAGTTCATATGAATAATTAATTTCATGTCTACTGTTTAAAAGAATATTGTGCTATTACAATCTGCAAAAGATCAGGTCAGATACATTTGAGGAGAAATTATCATTAATATTTGAACTATACTCTTTTAGATACTGACAAAATCAAAACAATTGAAGATTAACATTTTTATATTTCTTATTTCTAGTGAAAGGGATAACACTTTATATTTTAAAGATGAATTTTCTTACACATAGCATTCTTATAATGTCTTTATCAGTATTTGTAGTTAGAATTTCTTGAGAAAGACTCAGAGCTTATATGAGGCCCATGTTTAAAAAATGCTAGGTTCATATGAAAATATTTGATCTTCCCTTGATCCAGGTCTGACTTAGCCATGCATTAAGTTTGAACATGAAGTCAGGGTTGTTGTTAATTAAGAGAAATATGTGGATTAATTTTCCTCAAATTTACATTTTAAAACTTCAATAATAGGCATAGGAGGAGAAGAGGGAGGGGAGTGTGGGATTGGGAGGAGATGAGGGAAGGGGGCCACAGCAGGGATAAAAATTGAATAAATTGTAATAACTGATGATAATAAAAAAGATGGAAAAAATAATTTTGAGTGGGAAATATAAAGAAAAGTTTAATAAATGAAGAATAATTTAGACTTGAAAAAAACTCAATAATATATGTTGAATATTGATCTGCAAAATGTAATAAGATAACAATTATTTAATACTAATAATATTCATTGACAATGAAAACAGTAAAATAAAATTAACACATATTGTCTCAAATATTATTATTTTAAAATTTATTCCATGTAATGAGATGACAATTTTATTATTTTATCACCTAGGGTATAAACACATAGCATACAGTTCTTGGTTTAAATTTGACAATCAAACTTGTGATATACATTTTCTGAGGCATCTTAGGGTCCTGTGATTTAAAATTAATACTTTAAAATAACTTTATCAGTGAGTACATACCATAAATTTCTCTCTGTTTCTGGGTTACCTCACTCAGGATGATCTTTTCTAGTTCCACCCATTTGCCTGCAAATTTCATGATTTCCTTGTTTTTAATAGCTTAGTCGTTTTGCATTGTGTAAATATCCACAATTTCTGTATCCATTCTTTGGTTGAGGAGCATCTAAGTTTTTTTCATATTCTGGCGATTATGAATAAAGCTGCTTTGAACATAGTTGAGCATTTGTCCTTATTGTACAGTGGCGCATCTTTCAGATATATGCCCAGGAGTGGTATAGCTGAATACAACTGGAATACAAAGTGAATAGATTGTAAAAATTAAAAAAAATAGATAGATATAGATAGATAGATAGATAGATAGATAGATAGATAGATAGATAGATACATAGATACATAGATAGATACATAGATAGATACATAGAGGGATAGGTAGAACTATTTGCGGCAGCTGGCAACATAATATCACAGAGCAATAGAATTTTCTGGTGGAAAGAGTTCTTTGAGATTATTTAAGCAATATTCAGTTTCACTAATAAGAAACAGAAGTCAAGTCTCTTAACCTTCTCTGAAGTCATACAGGCTCTATGAACCAGAGTTATGACCAGAACTCAAATGCCCTCCTTGTGGACTGATAAGCACCTCAAAGACATGGTGAACTCTACTGGTGCCGTATTTAAACCATGGCAAAATAGAGGTTTGTACAAAATGTACAAAAATGTACATTTTTGTTTTTCCTCTCAAAGTTGTAATGTTTACAAACCTCACTTTAAAGTCCTGTTGATAAAACTATTTGAAGAAAATAAATTTGTGCTTCAAAAAATAATAATTTTCACAATGATTTAATTTTTAACTTAATTGGTATATTTATAGTATTACACATATAGATTTATTCACATGAGTTTTGTTAAATATCCCCACAAAATATTTTTAAACTTTTATATTTTCAGAGTATTTGGTTGCTAAGAGCAAATTCTTAAAGTGATGAAACTCAGAAAAACATAAAATTTTATTGAAACAACAGGATAGTTTACAGAGTGAATTGAAATACACCTAGACCATTCATTAGAAGAGACTGCAGGGTGCTGAAATACTGAGGCAAACGCCATTAGCAATCAATACCATTAGCAATTGGTGTTTAATCCCCTGTACTTTATTCTCTGGCTATCTGCCCACCACTCACCTTTTCCTACACTAACATTTTCAAAGGTGCCTGCAACTAAGCATGGCACAACTGTCTTACATGCTTTTCACACTGCTAGTACTTACTGCAGCCTACAGATGCCAAGACAATTAAACAGCAATTAGATGGACAAGAAGGAAAATTATAGCGATAATGCCGTTCAGTCTGTGAGGATGAGGCACCATAGGAGATTTCCCATGCTTGTACTGTTGTTGGTGAGCATAGGATATCTTCACTACAGCATCCATAGACAGCATCCTCTCATGGTACGGCAGAGCTGCAGCAAGTCTCAGAATTTGCAAGTGAACTCCATGACAGCAGAACCTTGTCACACTGTAGAGAATTTAGCCCTCATAGGCACTGTCATTAAGTTAGGAAATTTCTATTTTTACAAAAGGTTCACATGACGTTTTTCTCTCTCATCCATGCTTTAATCTTGATAGTATTTAATATGGAAATTTAAATATTTTATTAGATAATTTCAAAATTCAAACAGCAGTCTCTATAGATTTCAAAAATTCATCATTTTCCATTTCAAAGGTGTATAATGTTACATTATGGGGCAAATAGCCAAGCAGTGCCAAAAGGTGGGTTTTACTGAAAGCAGTATATTTAAGTAACACGTGAGATCATTCTCCATTGACAATGTTACTATATAACTTGTGATCATATATTTAAAAAATGTTCTGTTTTGTTTTTCTCAATTAGCATGTTATTTGATATAAATAGTATGCAAATAAAGATGGATTTTATGTGCTTAAACACTATCTCTAAACGTTTATAATTACTTTCTCTCACACAGAATAAAGTTGTAGAACAAAGCACATGTTAATGAGTATCAATTCTGTGAATTACAGTTTTTCCCCTAATAGCTAATGAAAGAACTATCCCAGCAGGGATACCACGTCTAAAATTGTTAACCTCCAAACAATTGTCACTAACCATGTACACATGCTGTGGAAGTTTGAGCAAGACCCACACAAGGTCACGTTCACCAAGGTGGATGGCACAGCTTGAGGGGATGCTTAGTTTTGTTAAAACCAGATTTATCTTCTAATTCTCTCTATACTCCATATATACAAATACATATGGAAAATTATATGATATATATATATAAAATTTGTGTGCCACAAAAGGATGAACTGAAAAGTATATATAAATAAATGATGGAATCATTATCAGTAATAAAAAAATGTTGTAGTTTTGTTTACCAGAAATAGAAAAATTATGGAATTTGAGATATCATTACTAAAAATGAAATGTCCCCATTGCTACATATTCTGGAGCCTTGTTTGCCAGGTGATGGGCTTATGGGAAATATTGGTACCCTAAAGGTGATGAATTGACCAGTGTATTGATATCTTAGTAAACTTATAAAGCAGATTCTTTGGAGGTGGTAAAATGTAGAAGTTGGGCCTATCAGACAATGAGTGGATCCAACCTAAGAGAGAGGCTTTGTGACCTATGAATATTAAGGTTATAGTGACAGGTGAGCCTAAACCCAATCGTGTTCATAACACATCATTATTGTTTCTGAAGCTGATCTTGTAGTTAATATATTTCAAGATTTCTATGTTGATTTTTCTTGTTTTGGTCCCAGCCCTAAGTCTCAGCTCTATATATCATCATTTCTTATTTTTAGAATAAAACTTATTCTATTTTTTTATGGTGTGAAGGTAGCGCTTTTTCTTCCAAGGTTTCCTTGACTTTTGGAATATTTGTTGAAATTAGATATCAAAGAAATGTTGAAACTGTTATGATTATAGGGGTTGTTGTATATGTAGCAAATGTACTTTTAACTATTAGCTGGACCTAGATATTGGAAGGCAGGGACATAATGCTGTGATTTGACTATGATAGGGTTCGTATAGGCTGATACACTGGAGCCCTTGTTTACAGGTAATGAGCTTTTGGGAACTGAGTGGTTTCCAAATAAGAGCTCAAAGTTAATCAATGGATTAATCCCTTGATAGATTGACAAAAGAAGGATATTCTTGGGAAGGCAGTGAATAGTAGGAAACGGAGTCTAATTATAGGAAGTAGGTGTCTGGGGTGTTTCCTGTGGGGCTACAATTTGGCCTGTGATTAATTTTTCAGCTTCTTGTTGGCCTTGCAGTGAGTAGCTTTACATTAAGAGTCAAAACTATCGGAGACTGTGCCCTGAACTTTGTCAGTGAGAGCTTAACTAGAGTTCTTCTTTTGTTTTGCTTATGTAGAACACTGAGGTTTTTCATTCAATATCCAAATAATACAACTTTGTCAAGTAAACAAATTATATTCAGAAAGACATACTTCACAAAAAGACATAGATGAAAGATTATTAGGTGAGGGAAGAGAAAAAGAAAGAGGGGGAAGTTCAACAATAGAGGGTAAGAGAGATCAAAGTATGTTACATATATGAAACTGCTTCAAGTAAAGCCATTACTTGAATGGTTAGTGTCCACAAACATAAGCAGAAGAAAGCCTTCAATGTTTATATCTAAATGATATTTATACCCGTGGCTTCTGCTTTCTAAGCAATTCCCTTTCACTGGGAACTCAGATGAAGTTGTAAAAGCAATACTTTGACTCCTACAATGTCTGTCTCTGGCAGGTTACTTCTGTCTACTTCTATTTTGGGATGTTACTCCTACCTTCCTTTTCACCTATCACTTTGATCTGTCCCTCCCTTTCTTCCTTTCTCTCAGTTTTTCCAACTTCTAGTTTTTAATATTTATCTTATTTTAAATCATGTATGCATATGTGTGTGTGTGCTCATGTGCTTTTACAAACACAGTATGTAAAAGTGCGTGGAGAACAGAGAAGTTAGATGCCCTGAAGATGGAGCAACAGGCCATTATGAACTACTGTGTAGGTGCTGGGAATTCAACCTAGGTCCTCTGCAGAAGCAACCAAACAACAAGAGCCCTTAACCATTGGGCTGTCTCTCAAGACCCCATATGTTTATAAGATGTTTTTGAGTGGTCGAATTTGATGAATTTGATTTATTTTCTGACTCTCTCTCTCTCTCTCTCTCTCTCTCTCTCTAAAATCTCTACAAGACTATGGTACTCCTCTCTATCTGAAGTACCTGTTCTTCCTAAAGTCCCAGAACACTTCCCCACTTCCACCCCTTTGTAGCCAGAAAGGCAATCCCCCTTCTCCTGAGCCAGAACCTTTTGCTTTATTTCTGAACAGTTTCAAGTGTTACCTGTTGGAGAAGCAGCTACAATTACAACATCGCCTGTTCAAAATCTTTAGTGGCACTGAACAAAATCATTAGTGGAGTGACATAAAGTGTTAAATTACTTACATTTTCTCGTATAGACTACACATCTATTGTTTTTCTTCCAAAAGGATGCAAATTATTATGCTATTTCTTTTTCATAAAGAGTATGGATATAGCTTGTCTAAAATGACTGAACGTTGGTTTGCCAGAGCTTTATTGAACTCTGAGAAATTTGATTTTCTAATTCTATTTTTCTTTACTGCTTCATTTTTTTCTCATATTCAGATTGTTAATGGACAGTCAAAGGAAGTTATAAGAAGTGTTTAGAATTCAACAGAATGTCATCAACTGTATTGTAAATACATTAGAAAGCATTATTTTAGTGTAGTAGAGAACCCTAATAAGATGTAAAATTAGTTACATACAAGAATGCCTGTAAATTTGAACCTAATCTAAAATGATGAACATTGTGCACATGGAGTAGCTCAAAGAGGAAAATGAATGTTCTGAAGTTTGTCTTAACATTGTTGGGGAAAGCTTTAGTGATGGAGACGTCTGCTGTCATCAGAATGGCAATAACTCTGCAGGTTTGCACACATTCAGCTCAATGAATAATGTTTCTACTGCATTTTGTGTCCTCAATCTGTCTGAGATGCTTCACCTGTTTCTTGATTCTAACTAATTAGCATGGTAAGTCCATTTCTGTGAAATTATCTGATTTCTTGAGAAATAAGTGATTTTCTTTTAAAATTTTATTTATTTATTAAAATTTATTCATTTAGTATTCCTGCTGCAGCCCCCTCCCTCATCTCCTCCCAATCCACCTTTCTTCTTATCTCCCTATGCCTTTTTCCTGGTCCCCTGATCCTCCTCCCTTTCTATCTGTCCCTAGCATATCAGGTCTCATCAGGAAAGGCTACATTATCTTCCTCTGTGGCCTGGTAAGGCTGCACCCACCAGAGAAAGATGATCAGTGAGCCAGACACTGAGTTCATGTCAGAGATAGCCCCTGCACCCTCCAAACTTTTTAAAATAAAAATGCTATTGTATGGCAATGGTGTCAGAACCAGAAACTAGATGACCCAAAGACATAATGTAAAACCAAAAATTACTGTTTTTTTTTAAGTGATACAATGACTGCTATAATCATAGAGTAGTGTCTTATTCTGCCATCATCAGAGAAGCTTCCTTCTAGAGCAGATGGGAACAAATACAGAAACCCACAGCCAGACATTACAAACACAGAGAAAGAGAGAGAAGAGAGAAGAAGAGGAAGAAGAGAGGGGAAGAAAGAGACAGACAGAGGCAGAGCTACAGGACATACATGGTCTTACCAGGTCCTCTCTGTGTACATTATAGTTCAATTTAGTATTTTTATGGGATTCCTGTGTGAATGAGTAAGAATCTGATTATTGTGCCTTCTCTTGGGCTTTCTTCTGTTGATTTTCCTTTTCCAACTTCAATCTAGTAATCTTGTGTTTGGAGCACAGAGTCAGAATAAATATATTAAATGACCATTTGGCACAGAGTCGGACACTGATTGTTAATTATGAACTTTGATTAGAACCGCAACTGTCACTTATTTTCCGTGCTTGTAGAATTTGCTCCTTGCCGTCCTCCTCTGATTCCTTTAGAAATAAACTTCAATTAATTTCTTGGAGTCTTCTGCAATGCTTCAATACCACTGTAGTTATCTTTTTTCTATTTTAGATGTCATTGGTATTACAATATTTTGTCAAGAAAATTGTAGAACTTTTAATTGCTAACATATCCTCTAGGAACTTAACATAAATTTTATTTTCTTTACTTTCAGATGTCAATCAATATCTGACTTTGTTTGCTATGTAAAGTTTATAAGTGTGTTTCCAATATGTAGCTTTTATTCCGTTTTAGAAAGATAAGTTACTAATCTGTGCCATAATATAATACTCGTTATTAAGGCAAAAACAATTTTCATATTTATGAGACGATTTTGGATCGTATGTGCATATCAACCTTAGTAAAACAACTAGGAATCAGGTTATCTGGCTTTCTCCACATCCCTCTCCTTTGGAAGACATCTGGGTATCTTGCAGTTGATTTTCACTTTCCATGATACTTTTCTTTTTATTTTATTATAAATATATAAACTTGCAAAACATCAGGGTTTTTCTTTCCTGGAAAATAAAACATTTGATATGGTTAGCACATTTCCTTCAAAGCAGAGCACAAGACACCAAAGACATTGAAGGTGGATAAAAAAAAATGCGTGAAGGAAAGTCAGCAAAGAATAACGTACAATTATTTTGAAAACAGGACTAGACAAGGTCCTAATTTTAGACAACAAATGGAAAGAAAGAAATGGAAGAGAAGTGAGAGACAGAGACAGAAAGACAGAGCCACAGTCCCTACACAACACCAGACTATTCTAACGTGGAGGAAACTGTTCAGTACAGCTCCCATGAACTGAGTATTTTGTTTCTTTGTCAGTAAATGTTGACATTTAATTATCAATGTAATAATGTGAAGTGTTCTGTGAAAATACACCGTGCTAACTCTGTGTTTATTGGATTAACATTGACATCATGAAAAATATACTTTACTAACGGTCTCCCTGTCACCAATTGTGGAGGACTTTAATCCTACGTCATGGCTGTTCTGGCAAGCAATCACATCTAAAGATCTTCTGGGTGAATGCTATACAGCTGGAGTACAGACATGCCCTGAAGTTGTCCTTAGAGGTCATTCCATGGTATTTGCAGGCCTTCTAAATCCCCAGTTCCTTGCATCTGCTTCCTTTTTTCCTGAGGACTGGTGGCCAGTGATGCCAGGAACCAGGAACGAGGGGGAACAACTAAGGAACTAATTTAGTACTTTAAAAAACACTCGCAGTGTTTAATCTCTGATCACCTCTTTCTGCGGGGGGGCGGGGGGGAAGGGTGCAGCCTTGCTAGGCCACAGAGGAAGACAATGCAGATAGTCCTCATATGACCTGATAGGCTAGGGTGAGCTAGAAGGGGAGGAGGTTATCCCATATCAGTGGACTGGCGAAGGGGCATAGGGGGAGAAGAGGGAAGTAGGATTGGGAAGACAAGGGAGCAGGCCACAGCTGGGATGTAAATTGAATAAATTGTAATAAATGATAATAATTATAATAATAATAATAAAAGAAAAGAGTGCAAAAACTGACAATAAAAATCACTCATAGGTATTTCATTTTCGTGTTTGCTGTGGTTCAGAAGAATGCAAAATTCTTTGTAAAAGTTCTGAGAAATAATCACAACTGCAAAATAATGTCCCTCCTCTTTTCTCAGCAGCAAAGGATAGAAGATGAGTAACAATTTGTTAGCTGTCTTACCCACAGGCCTAGAATTTCCAGAGTTTTTCTCCTGAGAATACCTATTGAATTGTCTACCTAAACATGAAATTTCATTTTTTTTTTCCTGAGGTGTAAAGGGAGAAACTGTTCTTTCTCTTTTTTCTCTGTCTCTGTCTCTTTCTCTGTTTCTCTCACTCTCTCACTCTCTCTCTCTCTCTCTCTCTCTCTCTTGCTCTCTCTTGCGCTCTCATTCTCAGAATTAGATATACAAAATGATCCAAATGTTGGAACTTTCTCATACAAGTAGAAATAGTGCTAAGCTAAGACCCAGATATACCATACCTAGGCATATATCCAAAATATGTTCAAATATAAAACAAGGACATTTGCTCAACCATATTTGCAGCAGCTTTCTTCATAATAGCCAGAATCTAGAAACAACCCAGAAACAATTCATTCCCTCAACAAAGGAATGGATACAGAAGTTGTGGTACATCTACACAGTGGAATACAGGTCAGCTATTAAAAACAAGGAAACCAAGAAAATTGCTGGCAAATGGTGGGAACTAGAAAAGACCATCCTGAGTGAGGTATCCCAGAAACTGAAACCTCTTTTTTGATATTAACTTTTTATTCTTTTTTTTCATTTTAATTTCAATTTTTTTCACAATTTATTCATTACATAACCCAATTAAAACCTCTTTTTTTTTTCAACTACCAATCTTTTTTGTTGTTGTTGTTGCTTACCTTGTTATCCTTTAAAAACATGCATCTCTGCTTTGAAACCCTGCAGGGTAGAGTCTTTCAGAGGCCCTTTGTGGCAGGCTCCTGTCCTGTTCCCTGTTTTCTCCCTCTTCTGATGTCCATCCCGTTTCCTTTCTTAATGAGGATTGATTATCTTGCCCAAGGTCCTCTTTCTTGATTAGCTTATTTAGGTGTACAGATTTCAGTATGATTATCCTATATTATATGTCTAATATCCACTTAAAAGTGAATATATACCATGTGTGTCTTTCTGCTTTAGGATGATATTTTTCTAGTTCCCACCATTTGCACACAAATTTTATGATTTTCTTGTTTTTAATTGCTGAATAATATCCCATTATGTAAATATACCATAATATCTGTATCCATTCCTCAACTGAGGGACATCTGGGTTGTTTCCAGCTCTGGCTATTACAAATAAAGCTGCTTTGAACATAGCCAAACTTTGAGCAGAGTGCAGAGAATTTTATGAAAGAATCGGGAGAGAGAAAAACCTGGAGGGGACAGGAACTCGACAAAGAGAGGAAAAAAATATCTGGGCACAGGGATCTTTTGTGAGACTGATATTCCAACCAAGGACCATTAATGGAGATAACCTAGAACCCCTGCACCAATGTAGCCCATGAGAGGTCAGTGTCCAAGTGGGTTGCCTAGTAATGGGAATATCGGCTGTCTCTGACATGATCTCAGTGGTCTACTCTTTGATCACCTCCCCCTGATGGGGGTACAGTCTTACCAGGCCACAGAGGAAAACAGTGTAGACAGTCCTGATGAGACCTGATGGATCAGATGGAAGGGGAGGAGGACCACCCTTATCAGGAGGCTGGGAGAGGAGAAGAGGGAGGGAGGGTGGGATTGGGAGAGGAAGAGGGAGGAGGCTACAGTTGGAATACAAAGTGAAAAAACTAATTAATTTAAAAATAAATATTTTTAAAAAATGAAGAAAATGCATCTCTGAGAAAACACACTGGAATGATTCAAAATAACCCAGACTCTCTTCACACAAGAACTTTCTCTCTAAATAATTTCAAAATATTGCCTTGTGTGCTTCTGATTCATTCTAATTATTATTGTTTCCCCATTATCTTATCACATTTCATTCAGTGAGTGCAACCCAAATTCAAATTCAGAAATGAAATTTTATTTCACTTCCAAGTAATTCACACATTTTGTTCACACATGGGAAATATAATGCTATTTTGTGTTTGTTGCTCATAGTATGTCCATTGCTATAATTTAACATCCACATAAATAACAAAAATATCACGTGCATATATGTGGTATCATACACAAGGCATAACACTTATTGCTTCTTTAATAAAAATTTTATGGGTAGCAAAAGAATGAAAAAAATTACATTATGTACCATGTTGCTAGAAATTATTTTAAATCGTCTATATTTATTAATTAAATTTATTTAATATTATGCTTATTTTTTCAAGAAACTGAAACCAAGAAGGGTGTGTGCATGTGTGTGTATGTGTGTATGTATGTGTGTATTATTTAGACAGCAGCAATGGTTGAAACAGCAGCCCTTGGTTTCAGAATAGAGTCTAGTAGTAAAATCAAGATGTAATATTTTCACTCTTTTGCTCAAGCATATGGAAAAAGAATCTCAACAAGTAAGTCAATTACCAAGTCTGATATCATTCATTCACTATATGGAAATTAGGATTTTAAAGTATTTAACATGTATTAATATGCATTTAGCTATTGACAATCTCTCACATTAAAATATGATTCATTTTTCTGGTGAGTATTTAATTAGAATTTCACTTAAATTTTCATCCCAATCTATTCTTTATTTACATAAAAGTTCTAAAAGATTCTTCAATAGAGAATGGTTTTCTCAAGCGTATTTGTGGATTCCCAAAGGATACTTAGAAAAAGCACCAAGTTAGACTTTTGGAGTGGGTGGCAATAAAAAAAAATCTATATTTTTCCAAAGAAGTCTTATTCCTCTGTGGAAGGCTCCTGTCCTGTTCCTTGTCTTCTCCTACTTCCGATGTCTATCCTGTTTGCCCTTCTGAATGAGGGTTAAGCATGTTCTATAAGGTCTTCCTTGTTGTTTAGCTTCTTTAGGACTATAAATTTTAGTATGTTTATCCTATATTATAGGGCTAATATCCAGTTATAAGTGAGTATGTGTCTTTCTGCTTCTGTGTTACCTCACTCAGGATGATCTTTTCTAGTTCCCACCATTTGCCTACAAATTTCATGATTTTTTTGTTTTTAATTGCTGAGTACAATTCCATTGTGTAAATGTACCATACTTTCTGTATTGTTTCCTCCATTGTGGGACATCTGGGTTGTCTCCAGATTCTGGCTATTACAAATAAAGCTGCTATGAACATAGCTGAGCAATGTACTTATAGAATGGTGGAGCATATTTGGGGTATATGCCTACCAGTGGTATAGTTGGATCTTGAAGTAGACTCTACCCACCAGGGTATTGAAGGAAACACTGAGACTCATAGCTAAACTTTGGTCAAAGTGCTGGAAACATTATGGATGAAGAGGGATGTAGAAGGACCTGGAGGGAACAAGAACTTCACAAGGAGAACAACAGAGTAAAAACCCTGGGCCCAGGGGTTCCTGCAAAGACTGATACCACAGTCAAGGACCTCGCATGGAGAGGCTCTATTTGCCCTGGCCAAAGGAAGCCCATAGGGTGCTCAGTTTCCAAGTGGGTTCTCGAATAAGGGGTCCACCGGCTGTCTCTGGCATGAACTCAATGCTGGCTCTTTGATCACATTCCCATGGGAGGTGTGACCATGCCAGGCCACACAGGAAGATGATACAACCACCCTTGAAGACACCTGATAGGTTAGAGTCAGATAGAAGGAGAGGAGGTCCTCTCCTATCATAGGGCTAAGAAAAGGGCATAGGTGGAGAAGAAGGAGGATGGGTGGAACTGGGAAGAGACGAGAGGGGGCTGCAGTGGCAGTACAAAGTGAATAAATGGAAGAATAAATGAATAAATAAATAAATAAATAAATAAATAAATAAATAAATAAATAAATATCACTCCCCTCCATTTCTTCCCTCAAAACATTTTCATATATAGTTCTTTGTTGGTTTTTTTTATTTTTTTAATTCTTTATTAATTACACTTTATTCACTTTGCATCCCACCTGTGGTTCCCTATCTCCTCCCATCCCAATCCCTCCATTCCTCCACCCTTTGCATGCATGTTCCTCCCCAACTCCACTGATGGGGGAGGACTTCTTTTACTTCCTTCTGATCTTAGTCAATTAGGTCTCATCAGGAGTGGCTGCATTGTCTTCTTCTGTGGCCTAATAATGCTGCTACCCCCTCAGGGGGAGGTGATTGAAGATCAGGCCAATCAGTTCATGTCAGAGACAGTCCCTGTTCCTATTACAATGGAACCCATTTGGATACTGAACTACTATGGGCTACCTCTTTGTAGGGGGCTTAGGTTATCTCCATGCAGAGACCTTGGTTAGAGTATCAGTCTCACGAAAGATCCCTGTGCTCAGATCTTTTGGTTCTGTTGCTCTCCTTGTGGAGTTCCTGTCCCCTCCAGATCTTACTGTTTCCCACTTCTTTTCTAAGATTTCCTGCACTCTGCCCAAAGGTTGCCCATAAGTCTCAGCATCTGCATTGATAGTCTGCAGGGCAGAACCTTTCAGAGGTCCTATGTGTCAGGCTCCTGACTTGTTCCCTCTTTTCTACTTCTTCTGATGTCCATCCTCTTTGCCTTTCTGGATAGGAATTGAGCATTTTAGCAAGAGTCCTCCCTCTTGATTAGTTTCTTTAGGTGTACAGGTTTTAGTAGGTTTATCCTATATTATATGTCTATATGAGTGAGTATAAACTGTGTGCATCTTTCTGCTTCTGGGATAGCTTACTCTGGATGATCTTTTCTAGATCCCACCATTTGTCGGCAAATTTCATGATTTCTTTGTTTTTTATTGCTGAGTAATATTACATTGTGTAGATGTACCAAAATTTCTGTATCCATTCCTCCACTGAGGGTTATCTGGGCTGTTTCCAGCTTCTGCCTATTACAAATAAGGCTGCTACAAACATGGTTGAGCAAATGTCCTTGTTGTGTCCTAGAGACTCTTGGATATATGCCTAAGAGTAGTGGTATACCTGGATCTTGAGGAAGCGCTATTTCTGGTTGTCTGAGAAAGTGCCAGATTGATTTCCAGAATGGTTGTAAGAGTTTACATTCCCACCATCAGTGGAAGAGAGTTCCCCTTTCTCCACAACCTCTCCAGCATGGGTTGTCTCTTGAGATTTTGATCTTAGCCATTCTGATGGGCGTAAGGTGAAATCTTAGGGTCGTTTTGATTTGCATTTCCCTAATGGCTAATGAGGTTGAGCATTTCTTTAAGTGGTTCTCTGCCATTCGACAATGGCCATCTTACCAAAAGCAATCTACAGATTCAATGCAATTCCCAACACAATTCCCAATGCAAATTACCAACACAATTCTTTACAGACCTTGAAAGAAAAATTACCAACTTCATATGGAACAACAAGAAATCCAGAATTGTTAAAACAATTCTCTACAGTAAAAGATCATCAGGAGGTATCTCTATTCCTGATCTCAAGCTGTACTATAGAACAACGATACTAAAAACTGGCATAGAAACAGAATAAAGGATGAATGGAACTGAATAGAAGACCCAGAAATAAACACACATACCTATGAATACTTGATTTTTGACAAAGATGTCAAAACCATTCAATGGAAAAAAAAAGACAGCATCTTCAACAAATGATGCTGGTCTAATTGGATGTCTACATGTAGAAAAATGCAAATAGATCCTCCATACTTATCACCCTGCACAAAACTAAAGTCCAAATGGATCAAAGGCCTCAATATAAATACAGACACACTAAACCGCTTAGAAGAAAAAGTGGGGAAGAGCCTTGAACTCATTGGCGCAGGAGACAATTTCCTGTACAGAACACCAACAGCACAGGCTCTAAGAGCAACAATCAATAAATGGGACCTCATGAAACTGAAAAGTTCTGTAAAGCAATTGACACTGTCATCAGAACTAGAGGAAAGCCTGCAGATTGAGAAAGGATCTTCACCAACCCTATATCTGACAGAAGACTAATATCTAGTATATATAAAGAACTCAAGAAGTTAAACAGCAATAAAACAAGTAATCCAGTTAAAAATGGAGTACAGAGTGTTGTTGTTTTTTTTTAAATAAACAACTCTTCCTGGAAATTGTTGTCACATATAATCCATATACATATGTATTCCTAAATATGTAGGCACGTCCTGCTCAGTTACTGTAATATTATTTTTATGTAAGTGATTTTACTGAGTATACTGAGTATTGCATTTCCCTGATGGCCAAGGATTGTCAACATTTTATTCAGTTTTATTAGCAATTTTTTTTTTATGTTTTGACAACTGTGGCATTTTTTTAAATTTTATTTTTCTCATTAGTTACATTTTGTTAATTCTGTATCCCAGCTGTATCCCTCATTCCCTCCCCAGTCACAACCTCCCTCCTTCATCTCCTCCCTGCCCCTTTCTAAGTCCACTGATAGGGGAGGACCTCCTCCCCATTCATATGACTCCATTTTGTCAGGTATTTTCAGGACTGGCTGCAAAGTCCTCCTCTGTGGCCTAACAGTACTGCTCCTCCCTTGGGAGGTGGGGAGGTCAAAGAGCCAGTCATTGAGTTCCTGTTAGAAATAGTCCTTGTTCTCCTTACTATGGGAAACCAATTGATTACTGACCTATCACTGGTCACATCCGAGCAGAGGTTCTAGGTTTTATCCACTCATGGTCTTTGGTTGAGTGTCCATCTCAGAAAAGACCCTGTGCCCAGATATATTTGGTCCTTGTGGAGCTTCTATCCTTTCCACATCAAACTTCCCTTCTTTCACATGATTCCCTGTACTCTGCCAAGGGTTTGGTTATGAGTCTTAGTATCTACTTTGATACACTGCTAGGTAGAGTCTTTCAGATGCCTTCTGCGGTAGACTCCTGTCATACGTTCAATGCATATCCCATTTGTCCTTCTAAATGAGGATTGATCATCATACCCGGTGTCCGCTTTCTTGATTATCTTCTTTAGGTGTATAGATTTCATTATGTTTATCATATCTTTTAGGTCTATATAAGCGAGTATATTCCATGTTTGTCTTTCTCCTTCTGGGATACTTCACTCAGAATGATCTTTTCTAGATCCCACCATTTGCCTGCAAATTTCATGATTTCTTCTTTTTGGATTGCTGAGTAGTATTCCATTGTGTAAAAATACCACAATTTCTGTACCCATTCCTCCATTGATGGACATCTGGGTTGTTTTCAGGTTCTGGCTATTACAAATAATGCTGCTACAAACATGGTTGAGCAAATGTCCTTATTGTGTACTTGAGCAAAGTTTGGGTATATGCCTAGCAGTGGTATAGCTGGGTCTTGAGGAAGCACTATTCCTAGTTGTCTGAGAAAGCACCAGATTGACTTCCAAAGTGGTTGTACCAGTTTACATTCCCACAAGAAATGGAGGAGGGTTCCCCTTTCTCCACAACCTCTCCAGCATGTGTTGTCCCTTGAGTTTTTCATCTTGGCCATTCTGATGGGGTTATGGTGAAATCTTAGGGTCGTTTTGATTTGCATTTCCCTGATGGCTAATGATGTTGAGCATTTCTTTAAGTATTTCTCTGCCATTCTATATTCCTCTACAGAGAATTTTCTGTTTAGCGCTGCTCTCCATTTTTTAATTGGATTACTTGGTTTGTTGCTTTTTAGCTTCTTTAGTTCTTTATATATACTGGCTATTAGCCCTCTGTCAGATAAAGAGTTGGTGAAGATTCTTTCCCAATCTGTGGGCAGTCGTTTTGTTTTGATGACGGTGTCCTTTCCTTTACAGAAGCTTTTCAGTTTCATGAGGTCCCATTTATTGATTGTTGCTCTTAAAGCCTGGGCTGTTGGAGTTCTGTTCAGGAAGTTGTCTCCTGTGTCATTTAGTTCTAGGGTGTTCCCCACATTTCTTCTAAGAGATTTAGCATATCTGGTTTTATGTTGAGGTCTTTGATCCACTTAGACTTTAGTTTTGTGCAGGGTGATAAATGTGGATCTATTTTCATTTTTCTGCATGTAGACATCCAATTAGATCAGCACCATCTGTTGAAGATACTATCTTTTTTCCATTAAATGGTTTTGGCTGCTTTGTCAAAAATTGAGTATTCATAGGTACATGGGTTTATTTTTGGGTCTTCTATTCGGTTCCATTGATTCTCCTTTCTATTTCTATGCCAATACCATGCAGTTTTTATTGCTATTGCTCTGTAGTACAGCTTGAGATCAGGGATGGGATACCTCCAGATGATCTGTTGTTGTACAGGGTTGTTTTGGAGATTCTAGGTTTTTTGTTTCTCCATATGAAGCTGAGAATCTTTTTTTCAAGGTCTGAAAAGAATTGAGTTGGTATTTTGATGGGAATTGTGTTGAATCTGTAGATTGCTTTTGGCAGGATGGCCATTTTCACAATGTTAATCCTACCAATCCATGAGCACAGGAGATCTTTCCATCTTCTGAGAGCTTCTTCAATTTCTTTCTTCAGAGACTTGAAGTTTTTCTCAAACAGGTCTTTCACTTGCTTGGTTAGAGTCACCCCAAGGTACTTTATGTTATTAGTGGCAATTGTGAAGGGTGTTGTTTCCCTAATTTCTTTCTCAGCCCTTTTGTTTTTTGTGTACAGGAGGGCTTCTAATTTTTTTTTGAGTTGATTTTGTACCCTGCCACTTTGCTGAAGGTGTTTATCAGCTGAAGGAGTTCTCTGGTTGAATTCTTGGGGTCGCTCATATATACTATTATATCATCTGCAA
This sequence comes from Psammomys obesus, assembly GCF_907164565.1. Lineage (NCBI taxonomy): Eukaryota > Metazoa > Chordata > Mammalia > Rodentia > Muridae > Psammomys > Psammomys obesus. The sequence goes on from NW_026594428.1 coordinate 16,578,054, forward strand.
ATGGTGACACTTTGACCTCTTCCTTTCCAATTTGTATCCCCTTGATCTCTTTAGTTGTCTTATTGCTCTGGCTAGGACTTCAAGTACTATCTATGTTGAAGAGATATGGAGACAGTGGGCAGCCTTGTCTTGTCCCTGATTTCAGTGGGATTGATTTAAGTTTCTCTCCATTGAGTTTGATGTTGGCTGTAGGCTTGCTGTATATTGCTTTACTATGTTTAAGTATGTGCCTTGTATCCCTGATCTCTCCAAGACTTTAAACATGAATGGGTGTTGGACTTTGTCAAATGCTTTTTCGGCGTCCAAGGAGATGATCATGTGGTTTTTCTCCTTCAGTTTGTTTATGTGGTGGATTACATTGATAGATTTCTGTATGTTGAACCACCCTTGCATGCCTGGGATGAATCCTACTTGGTCATGGTGGATGATATCTTTGATGTGTTCTTGGATTCGGTTTGCAAGTATTTTATTGAGTACTTTTGTATCAATATTCATAAGAGAGATAGGTCTGAAGTTCTCTTTTTTTGTTGGGTCTTTGTGTGGTTTGGGTATCAGGGTGACTGTGGCTTCATAGAATGAGTTTGGTAGTGTTCCTTCTGTTTCTATTTTGTGGAATAGTTTGAGAAGAATTGGTATTAGCACTTCTTTGAAGGTCTGGTAAAATTCTGCACTGAAACCTTCGGGCCCAGGGCTTTTTTTGGAGGGGAGACTGTTAATGACTGCTTCAATTTCCTTGGGGGATATAGGGTTATTCAGTCTTTCTACCTGATCTTGACTTAATGTTGGTAGATGGAATCTATCAAGAAAATTGTCCATTTTGTTTAGATTTTCAAATTTTGTGCCATATAGGCTTTTGTAGTAGGACCTTATGATTGTTTGGATTTCTTCAGTGTCTGTAGTTATGTCCCCCTTTTCATTTCTGATTTTGCTGATTTGGATAGATTCTCTCTGCTTTTTAGTTAGTTTGGCTAAGGGTTTGTCTATCTTGTTGATTTTCTCAAAGAACCAGCTTTTTGTTTCATTGATTCTTTGAATAGTTTTATTTGTTTCTAATTGATTGATTTCAGCCCTGAGTTTGATTATTTCCAACCTTCTGCTCCTCTTGGGTGTATCTGCTTCTTTTTTTTCTAGGGTTTTCCGTTGGGCCATTAACTTACTTGTATGTGATGTTACAAATTTCTTCTTGAAGGCACTTAGTGCTATAAATTTTCCTCTGAGCACTGCTTTCAATGTGTCCCATAAATTTGGGTATGTTGTGCCTTCATTTTCATTGAATTCTAGAAAGTCTTTAATTTCTTTCCTTATTTCTTCCTTAACCCAGCTTTCATTGAGTAACAAGTTGTTCAGTTTCCATGTGCGTGTAGGTTTTTGGTTATTTCCATTGTTGTTGATGTCCAGCTTTAGTCCATGGTTGTCCGATAAAATATAAGGGATTATCTCAGTCATTTTGTATCTGTTGAGGCTTGCTTTGTGACCAACTATATGGTCTATTTTGGAGAACGTTCTATGAGGTGCTGAAAAGAAGGTATACTCTTTTGAGTTTGGATGGAAAGATCTGTAGACATCTATTAGTTCCATTTGATTTAGGGACTCTGTAAGTGCTTTTATTTCCCTATTTGGTTTCTGTCTAGTTGATCTGTCCCTTGGTGAGAGTGGAGTGTTGAAGTCACCCACTATTAGGGTATTGCGATCAATATGTGGCTTAAGCTTTAATAATGTTTCATTTATGAATGTAGGTGCTCTTGTATTTGGAGCATAGATGTTTAGAATTGTGATGTCTTCTTGGTGAATTTTTCCTTTGATGAGAATGTAGTGCCCCTCTATGTCTTTTTTGATTAGTTTTTGTTGAAAATCTATTTAATTAGATATTAGGATAGCTACTCCTGCTTGTTTTTTGGGTCCATTTGCTTGAAAAACTGTTTTCCAGCCTTTTACTCTGAGGTAATATTTATCTTTGTTGCGTAGGTGTGTTTCTTGGATGCAGCAGAATGTTGGTTCCTGTTTCCACACCCATTCTGTTAGTCTGTGTCTTTTTATTGGAGAGTTGAGTCCATTGATGTTGATAGATAATAATGACCATTGAATGTTATTTCCTATTATTGTGGAGTTAGCGATGTTACTGTGAATCATTGCTTGTTTGCTTTTGATTTTTGTTGGAAATTATCTTTAACCTATGTTTTCTTGGGTGTATTTGTTTTCATTGGATTGGAATTTTCCTTCTAGTATCTTCTGTAGGGCTGGGTTGCTGTTCAAATATTGCTTAAATTTAGTCGTGGAAAATTTTATTTTCGCCATTTATGTTGATTTTAATCTTTGCTGGGTAAAGTAGTTTAGGTTGGCATATGTGGTCCCTTAGGACCTACATGATATCTCCCCAGGCCCTTCTGGCTTTCATAGTTTCTGATGAGAAGTCCGGTGTGATTCTGATAAGTTTGCCTTTATATGTTACTTGGCCTTTTTCCCTTGCTGCTTTTAGTATCTTTTCTTTATTCTGTAGATTAAGTGTTTGTTTTTACTATGTTGTGGCGTGAGGAGTTTCTTCTCTGGTCTAGTCTATTTGGTGTTCTGTAGGCCTCTTGTATGTTTGTGGACATCTCTTTCTTTAGGTTGGGAAAATTTTCTTCTATGATTTTCTTGAAAATATTTTCTGGACCTCGTAGCCTGGACTCCTCTTCTTCTTCAATTCCTATTATTCTTAGATTTTGCCTTTTCATGGCGTCCTTGATTTCTTGGATGGTTTGTGTTTGGGATTTTTCTGATTTTATTTTTGCTTTGAGAGAATTATCAATTTCTGTGAGTGTATCTTCAGCACCCGGGATTCTCTCTTCCATCTCTTATATTCTATTGGTGATGCTTACCTTTGTGATTCCTTCTCTTTTCTCTAAGTTCTTCAGTTCCAGGGTTTTCTCGGTTTGTGTTTTCTTTATTGATTCTAATTCTGTTTTTATGTCTTGCAACATTTCCTTTATCTGCTTGAGTGTGGATTCCTGTGTCTCCAAGATGGTCTCAATTTTTTTTTTGTTTCCTCTCTTAGTGCCTCTGCTTCTGCCTCCAATTGTTTGGTTATATTTGCATGTGTTTATTTAAGAGCTTCTTCGTTCAGTTCGTTTTTCTTTGTTTCTATTTGTGAGGCCAAATCTTTAAGGGATTTTTTTGTATCCTCTTTAACTGTTTGAATCTCTATGACTATATCTCTGAGAGATTTGTTGGTTTCCTCTTTATGTGCCTTAATTAACTAGATAATGATAGCTTTAAAATCATTTTCTTGTGTTTCTGCTGAGTTGGAGTGTCCAATAATTTTGGAGGTTGCCGGTGAAGCCATGATATCTTGATTTGCGTTGGTTGTGTTCTTTCGCCAACCTCTGGCCATTTTGTTATCCCTAGTGTTCACTGTCTGTTCCTGGATTCTGCAGGTCAGACTGGTTTTTCTCTGGTATCTGGAGAATTCTTCAGGAAAATGGGTGAGGTCTAGTGGTTTCAGTGTGTGCGTTGGTTATTCAGCTATACCTGTAGAAGGAAAGTTCGCAGGCGCAGAAGGACAAATGCGGGGTAGCGTGTGTTTGAGCGTGTGCTTGTGGGTGTGTCCTAAGGGACAGGGTGTTGGTGAATGAAGAGGCCTTCAGTGTGTGAGAGGGGTGCCCTGCAGGCACTGAAGTTGTTGCAGGTGCTAAGGGATCGCAAGCTCTGTTGAAGAATGCGCGCCGTATTGATTTTACAAGTCTGCTGGTCTTTGGTGTCTATTCAGCTGGTTTTCTGCCACTGAGGGGTTGGTTGGCCCATACAATCACTGGCTGGGCAGCCCTGTGTATTCTGTGCTGGCACTTGCAGACTTGGGGGTCTGGGAAGGGTTGTACTGTGGATCTGAGTCTCTGTGGCTAGCACTGTATTGGGCTTACGCTCTGGTGGGGTGGAGTTTCGGTGGTCCGTGCACTCCTGCAGAGCTGGGTGGTGGTGGTAGTGGGGGGTGTGTTCTGCGGGTCAAGAGCTCGGCGAGAGGGCCCTAGGTGGCGTGTGTTCTCCTCTGATTGGTGGCGTTCAACAGGTCAGTACTACTCTCCGCTGTGGCTGTGGGGTCTGGAGCCCTGTCTCCCTGCCTCCAACCTTCTTGGGTCCCAGACACTGAGCTTTGCGGCTTTGGGTATCCGGGAAGAATTGTATTATGGATCTGAGTCTCTGTGGTTAGCGCTCAGTGGTTGGAGCTCTGTGATTGGGCCTGCGCTCCTCCTGTGAGGAGGTTTATGGGGTTATTGGGTTCGTTTGGGCCTCTTTGGACGTGAGCTCCACTGCACTTCCTGCTGCGGTCTAGCTTGGGATTGAGTCAGAGGGATGGGGGAGGGAACGCTCCGCGGGTCCTCATCCAGGCTGGGTGGGACATGTGTCCAAGGAGGGGATGGGTGTTCAATGGGTGGTTACAGCAGACTGCTGCTGTAAGGGGCCAGGAGCACTGTCTCTGCTGCCTTGATCTCCCGGATTGAGCTTTGCGCTCAGCTGCCTGGTGCTGTGTGCGGGTTTCCCCGAGGAAGGCCCGGACCAGGGAAGCGCCCTATTTCCTTCCCAGAGAAGTCTGAGCCCGATCTAAATCTACTAGCACTCCATGCTTCTGTGGTGGCCCCTCTCCTTCAGAAAGCCCAAAAGTCCAAATTCTAGCTTCGATTGACTCTCCACTCACCAATTCCGGAGATTCATGTCTTCTGCCTCTCCAAAATGGTGTGCTCTGCTCACTGCCATCTTGGAGTCCCCCAACTGTGGCATTTTTATCAGTTGAATTTTTATGTGTTTTTTCAGTGCTATGATTTAATGTCACTAATGTAAAATTTTGTATCCATACTTTGTTATCAGAAAAAAATCTTCCTTAAAATTTGGAAACAATGCTAATTAATATTAATGTTAAGAAATTAAAAACAAGGAAATCATGAAGTTTGCAGGCAAATGCATGGAACTAGGAAAGATCATCCTGAGTAAGGTAACCCAGAAGCAGAAAGATATGCACAGTATATACTCACGTATATGTGGATATTAGACATATAATATAGAATAAATATATTAAAATCTACAGACCTAAAGAAGCTAAACGACATGGAGGACTCTAGAGAAGATGCACAATTTTCATTCAGAAGGAAAAACAGTATAGAAATCAGAAGCTGTAGAAGAGAGGAGAAAGGACTGGAGCTTACCACAGATATCCTCTAAGTAACTTCATCCATCAGGGGAGGGAAGCAGATACAGAGACTCATAGCTAAACTTTGGACAGAGAGCAGCTACTCTTATGGAAAAAAGGGGCATATAAAAGGTCCTGGAGGGACCAACAAAGTCACATACATACATAAATTAAAAAAATAAAAAAGCAGGGCCTAGCAGAGACTGCAGAGACTGATTCATCAACCAAAGACCATCCATAGAGAAGACCTAGACCCTCTGCCTAGATGTAGCCCATAGACAGCTCAGTCTCCATGTGGGTTTCCTTGTAAGAGTAGAAGAGACAGTCTCTGACATAAACTCAGTTGTCTGCCCTTGATCACTTCTTCCTGGTGCGGTGACCTAGCCAGTGCACAGAGGAAGAGGATCCAGGCAGTCTTGATAGGATCTGCTAGTCTAGGGTCAGACAGTAGGGGAGGAGGACTTCCCCTATTAGTGGACATGGGAAGGGGGGCAGGAGAGGAAGTGGGAGAGAAGGTGGGACTGGGAGGCAATGAGAAAGGGGCTTTAACTGGGATACAAAGTGAGTTAATTGTAAATAATAATAGAAAGGAAAACTTTGCAGATGCAGTGCCACTTGCTATAGTTTGTGAGGATCTTTGCAGCATCGCTGATCATGGGCAGCAAAGGACAAAAGAATACCTCATCCCGCAGTCAGGCAATGATGTACTTGGCAAGAAACTAATACCATAATGACATAAAATAAACTCACATAAAAGATTAAGTTTTCTGCTCTTTCAAGGTTAATGGATTCAAATTTAAAACACCAGGAAGAACTGAAGAAATAAGCCCTCCCTACACACTAGCATAAGCCAGCCTTAACTAAATGTGTGTGTGTTTTTTCTTTGGGGATGAGGGTTGTAAGAGTTGCCCTGGCCATAGTGTCTTTTCACAACAATAAAACCCTACCTAAGAGAGGTGTTAATGTAAAACAATGATAGCATGAATACAAATGCATAATATGGGTAAAGACAAAGAGAAAGTAACTGCAATGTCTTCCTAAGTTGGTGTGAGCTTTCAAAATTTTAGGTGGTCAACACAAAATTAACTCAACAGAATCTTTGAATTATTTTTGTCTTTTAGAGTTTTGTCAGGACCTTACAGATCTTTTGCACATGTGAATGATAGTGTGTGTGTGAAAGAAAGACAGACAGACAGACAGAGAGACTCTGAAACCATATGTTCTTCTTGTGCTTTTTGGGGAGCTCTTTTTCCTCTGTTTGCCTGTTTTGTTGTATTTTGACTTCTTCGTTTTTGTTTTCTAGTATTTCATTTTACTGTATTATGTAGATGCTGGTTTGTTTTGAATGGAGAGACAAAAACCATGTAGATCTGGGTGGGAAAGGATGTGAGCATGATATGGGCATAGTATTTTATGAAACAATATATTTTATGAAAAAAATCTACTTTCCATAAAAGAAAAATAGAAAATAAAAAAAATAACAAAAACTAAAAATAACAGTGAAAGCAAAAGAAAGACTCTGTGAAGAACACAGATCCAGAAAGAGAGATAGAGACAAAAATAGGTAATGGGAAGTAATTTTATTCAAAGTAATAAACATTTAAGAAAATATGTCATCAAAAGTCTCCCATCCAAAAAAAAAAGCCCAGGACCAGATGGCTTCAGTGCAGAATTCTACCAGACCTTCAAAGAAGAGCTAACTCCAATTCTCTTCAAACTATTCCACAAAATAGAAACAGAAAGAATATTACCAAACTCATTCTATGAAGCCACAGTCACCTTGGTATCTAACACTCAACAAAGAAAGAGAATTTCAGGCCAATCTCCCTTATGAACATTGATGCAAAAATACTTAACAAAATACTTGCAAACCTAATACAAGAACACATCAAAGATAATTATCCACTATGACCAAGTAGACTTCATCCCAGGTATGCAGGGGTGGTTCAATATATGGAAATCCATCAATGTTATCCACCATATTAACAAATTGAAAGAAAAAAAACCACATGATAATCTCCCTAGATGCTGAAAAAGCATTTGACAAAATCCAACATCCATTCATGTTTAAAATATTGGACAGATCAGGGATACAAGGCACATATCTAAACATAGTAAAGGTGATATAACAAGCTTATAGCCAACATCAAACTGAACGGAGAGAAACTTAAAGTGATCCCACTGAAATCAGGGACAAGACAAGGCTGCCCACTCTCTCCATATCTCTTCAACATAGTGCTGGAAATCCTTGCTAGAGCAATAAGACAGTTGAAGGAGATCAAGGGGATACAGATGGGAAAGGAAGAAGTCAAATTATCACTATTTGCAGATGATATGATAGTATATGTGAGTGACCCCAAAAACTCTACCAGGGAACTCCTACAGCTGATAAACACCTTCAGCATAGTGGCCAGATATAAAATTAACTCAAAAAAATCAGTAGCACTCCTGTATACAAAAGACAAAAGGGCTGAGAAAAAAATTAGAGAAACAACACCCTTCACAATAGCCACAAATGACATAAAGTAACCCTAACCAAGCAAGTCAAAGACTTGTATGAAAAAAAATTCAAGTCTCTGAAGAAAGAATTAGAAGAAGATATGAGAAGATGGAAAGATCTCCCATGCTCATGGCTTGGCAGGATTAACATAGTAAAAATGGCCATCTTACCAAAAGCAATCTACAGATTTAATACAATTCCCATCAAATTGCCAACACGATTTTTTTTAATTGCTTCTCCACCTTATTTATTTTTTTAACTTTTTTAATTTTTTTATTTATTACACTTTATTCATTTTGTATCCCCCATAATCCCCTCCCTCCTCCTCTCCTGATCCCACCCTCCCTCCCTTTTCTGCATGCATGCCCCTCACCAAGTCCACTGATAGGGGAGGTTCTCCTCTCCTTTCTGATCTTAGTCTATCAGTTCTCATCAAAAGTGGCTGCATTGTCCTCTTCTGTGGCCTGGTAGGGCTGCTCCCCCCTCAGGGGGAGGTGATCAAAGAGCAGGCCAATCAGATTATGTCAGAGGCAGTCCCTCTTCCCATTACTAGATAACCCACTTGGACACTGACCTGCCATGGGCTACATCCGTGCAGGGGTTCTAGGTTATCTCCATGAATAGTCCTTGGTTGGAGTATGAGTCTCTGGGAAGTTCCCTGTGTTCCAATTTTATTGTTCTGTTGCTCTGTTGTAAGAAAAATTCTCAACTTCGTATGGAATATCAAGCAACTGAGAATTTCTAAAACAATCCTCTACAATTAAAGATCTTCTGGAGGTATCTCCATCCCTGATCTCAAGCTGTACTGTAGAGCAACAGTTATAAAAATTGCATGGTACTGGCATAGAAACAGAAGGGTAGATCAATGGAACCGAACAGAAGACCCAGAAATAAACCCACACACTTATGGACACCTGATTTTTGACAAAGATGCCAAAACCATACAATGGAAAAAAGATAGCATCTTCAACAAATGGTGCTGGTCCAACTGGATGTCTACATGTAGAAAAATGAAAATAGATCCATACTTATCACCCTGCACAAAACTGAAGTCCAAGTGGATCAAAGACTTCAACATAAAACCAGAAACATTAAATCGGCTAGAAAAAAAAAAAGTGGGGAATACCCTAGAACTCATTGATTCAGGAGAAAACTTCCAGAACAGAACACCAACAGCACAGGCTCTAAGAGCAACAATCAATAAATGGGACCTCATGAAACTGAAAAGCTTCTGTAAAGCAAAGGACACCATCATCAAAACAAAGCGACTGCCCACAGATTGGGAAAGAATCTTCACCAACCCTTTATCTGACAGAGGACTCATAGCCAGTATATATAAAGAACTAAAGAAGCTGAAAAGCAACAAACCAAGTAATCCACTTAAAAAATGGGAAACAGAGCTAAACAGAGAATTCTCGACAGAGGAATATCGAATGGCAGAGAAACACTTAAAGAAATGCTCAACCTCATTAGCCATTAGGGAAATGCAAATCAAAACAACCCTGAGATTTCACCTTAAACCAATGAGAATGGCCAAGATGAAAAACTCCAGTGACAACACATGCTGGAGAGGTTGTGTAGAAAGGGGAACTCTTCTCCACTGCTGGTGGGAATGTAAACTTGTACAACCACTCTGGAAATCAATCTGGCACTTTCTCAGACAACTAGGAATAGCGCTTCCTCAAGATCCAGCCATACCAGTCCTAGGCATATACCCTAAACAGTCTCAAGTACACAAAAGACATTTACTCAAGTAGCAGCTTTATTTGTAATAGCCAGTAGCTGGAAACAGCCCAGATGCCCCTCAACTGAAAAATGGATGCAGAAACTGTGGTACATCTATACAATGGAAAATTACTCAGCAATGAAAAATAAGGAAATCATGAAATTTGCAGGTAAATGGTGGGACCTGGAAAGGATCATCCTGAGTGAGTTGTCCCAGAAGCAAAAAGACACACATGGTATATACTCACTCATATAAACATACAACATAGAATAAACCCACTAAAATCTGTACATCTAAACAAACTAAGCAAAAGAGAGGACCCTAACTAAAAATGCTCAATCCCCATCCTGAAAGGCAAAGAGGATGGACATCAGAAGAAAAAGAAAAAAGGAAACAACCTAGGAACCTGCTACAGAGGGCCTCTGAAAGCCAGAAGAAGAAAACAGGAAACAACCTTGGAACCTGCCACAGAGGGCCCCTGAAAGTCTCTGCTGTGCAGACTGTCAAAGCAGATGCTGAGCCTGCTGGCCAGCTGACGGGCAGAGAGAATGGAATATTATGTAAGAAGTGGGAAATAGTAAGAGCTGGAGAGGACGGGAACTCCACAAGGAGAGCAACAGAACAAGAAAAATTGAACACTGGGAACTTCCCAGAGACTCATACTCCAACCAAGGACTATCCATGGAGATAACCTAGAACCCTGACAATGCAGCCACCTCTGATGAGATCTGATAGACTAAGATCAGAAAGAAGGAGAGGAGGACCTCCCCTATCAGTAGACTTGGGGATGGGCATGCATGCAGAAAGGGGGGGAGGGTGGGACCGGTAGGGGAGGAGGGAGGGGTTTATGGGCGGATACAAAATGAATAAAGTCTAATTAATAAAAGTTGAAAAAAAAAGAAAATGTGTAATTAGTTGTCATATCATATGTTAATATAATGTTTATATTAAACGTTTATAAGATATAAAAATAGAAAAAAGGTCATTACAAATTAAATGCATATCTCATAAACTGGTGATTTCACTTTGTCTTTGTTTTTCTTTCAGACATAGTCAGGGTTATGTGTATATATTGCTGTTTATTTGTGCTCATATGTGAACTGATAATGATGAATTATCTTTTGTAAACCATTGTCTTTTTTTATCTCTGGTATACAATAGGGACTAGCCTTACTTTCTGCTATGTCATTTGGACAGACAGCCCAGCTTCCTTGGTTTATCCAACAGTGAGTAGCACAGCCCCTCCTTTCACAGGGGTTGGGAGTCTCGGTTCTTTTGAGAATGTATTCCACCAGCAGCACATTCTTACCTGACAGAAAACTAACATACCTGAGTTTTCTTTCTTGGTGGACAGAATCCACAGGTAACGCTTCAAATGAAAGCTGTTTGCTTATTAGTGACTACCAGATATTTTGGAGAAGTCTAAAATGGTGCTCACTTACTGAACGTAAGTATTGAAGCTAGCCTTAACTCTTGGTTGGCTTATTTACTCTGGTACTGCTTTAAGCTCCTGGACTAACCTGACAGGTATCCAGGAACTATTGTTGGCAGACGCTGTAGTGCCACTTACAGGGTTCTGCAGAGTAAAGCAGAGCCAGAGCCATAACGACAGTAGAAACGAATGCCGATGTCAGTGGCCAAACTGACTTCTCCAAATCTCTCACACCATTGGGCTCTCCTCTGTGAAGACAATCTGTGCGACCTCTCACGTGAGTGATACACACGGGCATTTCACTTGTCTCTGCTTCCTTTCCTCTTAGTAAGTATTAGGTTCTTGCATCATACCTCCAAAGTGATGCTTTCCTTAGAACCTTAGATTAAGAGGTTTTTTTAAGGTAATGTTTTACAAATTCTAAAAGTTTATTTAATGAAGAATAGTTGGGAAACTGTTTCCTGTATCCCTCTTCTTTTTGATTTTGAAATACCAGGATTTTAAGAATCAGGTTTAGGGGCCACAGAGATATTTCAACAACTGGTTATGACTGTTTCCTGCTTCTCCAGAGAATCTGAGGTCAGTTTCTAGCATAAATGTCAGGTAGCTCACAGTTTTATGTAACTCCAGTTACAAGGGTTGCAATATCTCCTCCTGACCTCTGTGGGCACTGCATTCATGAGCATAAATACAAACACAGGTATCCATATATAAATATAATTTTAAAAAGAAAAATAAAAAATTCAATATAATCAGCTTTGCTTTACTAATGCAACCAGAAATATTAATACAAGATATATTATCACTGATTGGAAAAAAATCTTTGAGTTATCTTGATTGTTTTATTACATTCCTTCCATTATATAAAACATATTGACATGCCTTTATTACGGGAAAAGTAACTAACACTTCTGTTGATTATTCAGTGAAAATAAAAGAACTTTTGATTTTAACAGAATCTTCATGATTAACATGTTGTATCTAATGACCTTTCAAAAACTAGAAAAGGCTAAGACTCTCATACATCTATCTTTTTCTAAGTTAATTCTTCTCAATTTTAGATGTTTATGAGCTGCATATTGTGTTGTTTCCTCTCTATGAAAAATATCAAGCAAGCACATAAGACAAAATAAAAGCAAAATTATAACCAATTCCACGCAATAAGCTCAGCAGCCCCAGAATGTTTTTAATATTGAACAGAACTATATTCTGGAGAAATTACAGTTTTAAGCAATTTTGTTTGCTCATTTTATTGCATTTTGGGGTCATGAAATTAAAAACAAAATCAGAACATGTTATTTCTGATCTGTAAAGTCCATTTCCAGCACAGAATGCTTGTGTGCTAGTGGAGCAGATGATCTGTGCATGCCTAGAATAAACACATCTTTCGCTCCTTTGTCATCAAAACACCCGACATTCTGGAGATTTAAAGTTCAGCACCAATTCAGAAGTTAATGGTTTTCCCACAACTGGAGACACAGCTTCTAAAATAGTTTAGTTCTTTTCCATATTCATGTTAATCAGCAATAATAGGAAGTGACATAATGGCATGGTGCAAAGTACTAAGCAATGACACACAAGCCAAGGGAACAGCAGCTAGATTTCAACCTCGAATGTCATTGTCTGTATTACCTATGCTGTAAAGAAAGTTTGATGTTGTCTTAGTTAGAGTTTCTCTTGCTGCAGTAAAATACCATGACCAAAAGTCAACTTGGAAGAAAAGGGTTTATTCAACTTACACTTACACATTGCTGTTCATCACCAAAGGAAGTCAGGATCTGGGCAGGATCTTGGAGGTGGAAGCTGATGCAAGGCCATGGAGGGCTGCTGCTTACTGGCTTGCTTTCCCTAGCCTACAGTGAGCTAGGCTCGTCCTGAAAACCAGCCAGTACAGGTATAATGATTGCACTTATGTGCAGAACCTGCATTTAAGTGTGTGTGTATGTGTTTGTATGCACGCACGCATGTGTGTCTGTAGGTCATAGTGCTACAAAAGGAATCATAAAAGAAAAGAAGAGCATAATATAACATGTATGAAGTGAAAGTGAAAGGAGAGTTAGTAGTAAGGAGTGAAGCAAACACCAAAAGTGGAGCAAAGGGACCGAGGGTCACTGGAGAAGGAAGAACATTAACAAAGATATCATGAATATGCCATAATAAAACCTATTACCTGGTATACTAAATTTCAAAATTAACATAAAATTGCATATAACTATATAAAACATGTATGACAAGCTTTTCTGATGTAAAATTGTAGGAGTAACATATTTTCATATCACTAGAATATCACAATGACAAAGTTATAACTGAAGACACAGAAATCTTGAGAAAAATTTTAAATAAGCATGACAACATTGAATTAAGAAAACAGATTCAATTGTTTAAACACTTTTTAATAATGATTGATGTTTACTTATTTAATGATTCTTTTCACTCAACATCTTCTTATTAACAGGGATTGTTTTTGTTTCCATACTTGATAGTTTGAGCAAATTATTAACTTGACAAAAATCTGGAATCCCAGGAGTGATGGTGCTCTGAGTATGTTTGAGGAGGATTGTGTCGATCACGTTTATAGAGATGGGAACTTCTGCCCACTCTTGGTTGCACTATTCCATAGGCAGGAGTACTGGACTGTACGACACTAGAGAAGTGAAGTGATCACTAGCATGCATACATTCATAGTTCTCTGCTGCAGATAATGGATAATATGTGACCAGCTCCTTCAAGCTACTGCTACAAAGACTTCTATGCCATCATGACTTTTAACCTAGGACCACCTGAGCTAAACCAACTCTTTTTTCCCTTTAGTTACTTTCCCAAGGTATTTTGTCACAGCCACAGGAAAGAAGAGTAAGAGACAAAATGTTATTTATATACACCACATATCAAAAGAGGTAGGGGAATTTTTTACTTTTGAATGAGCTATAGCAAAACTTGAAAATGAATGTAAAAAACCTGGAACCTTCGAGAATTAATTTGTGTTCTGAAAGACTTGACCATGATGGCCTTAAGGATCCCCTCCTCTTGACCAAGTTTAAATAGGTTATTATCTCACTGAGGCATTACTGACCTTTCTTTCCTTACAAAATTTCATATAAGAAAATTATAATTGCAAATTCTCTCTTTCAAATCATTTCCCTATAAATATCCTTAAAAGCTTCTTTCCATTTTCACAATCCAGAATATTTTCCCCCCAAGGGCCATAGTTTTCTTATTTATTTATTTACATGTTATTTATATAGTATTCTGTCTGCATGTGTGCCTGCAGCCAGAAGATGGCACCAGATCTCATGATAGATGGTTATGAGCCACCATGTGGTTGCTGAGAACTGAACTCAGGACCTTTGGAAGAACAGCTAGCATTCTTAAACTATGAGCCATATTTCCAGCCCCAACATGCTATAGTTTTAAAATATAATAGTCTGTGAGGATATATGTCTATGTCTCAGTCTTAGAAGTAGATTAGGGTTGCTTTACATGACTCCAACTGGTCCAGGCAGAAGAATCACAGGAAGCAGGGACTGCAAGACAAGAAGTAATTCATACTGCTCTTATATGCATTTATCAAGCTCTTGTTCACAGCTGCCACATCAACAGGAAAGGTTTATCTGATTTACTTTGCAATTAAAATGTTTGTCATCTTTCATGCCAATAGAAATGGAGTAAAGGCCCCTGTCTTAGTAAGGGAGACCTGGATTAAAGCTTCCTTGTCTAGTTGTACAAAGTGCAACTTTTATTTGTTGATTGTTAATTGCAGCAGTGACATGGATCTCCATGTCATTTGAACTGCCAGATTCTTACATTATCTCCATGTGTTTTTATTTGTGCAATATGATAGCTGCCCCCAGGATGTAGGTAAGCATTTCTGCCTTCTTACAGAGAAGTATTTCAGATATAACTTGTCTGCTATATTATATATTATATTTAATACTTTGTCTGTAGAGTCAATGAAAATCCCTTTTCTATAATAACAGACTAACCCAGATTGGGGGCAGCATGTTCTCTTGCAATCCTAGACCTAGAAATATAAGAAAAAAAGAGAATCCCTTGGTTTGCTAGCAAGTCACTCTAGGGAAACCCTGAGCTCTAGGATTGTTGAGTGGACCTGTCTCAAAAACATAATAGGCTGACTGAAAATGAAACTCAAGTCAATCTCTGATCTTCACACAATGTATACCAAGCTGCTCCTGCACACACACACACACACACACACACACACACACCACACACACACACACACACACACACACACACACACACACAGCTGCCCAAAGGCTGAGGGATCTGAATATCTGAGGATAATCAGATTTCTAGGGCTCCTAGCTGAGTAGCAAGCTCTAGGCAAGAGGGCAACCATGTCAAGAATGAGCAATAATGTCGACTCTTGGGAGTAATGTGGTGTCTCCTTCTTGCTGAACATGTGTGCACACTCAATTTCATATGTGCCCACACATAACAGTGAACCCATGAAGACACACGCACCTCACTGCACACTTGAACCTACCCCTCTGCATGTAAGGAAGTGAAATCTTTCATTTGCAACAGCAAAGATGAACCCATAAGAAGAAAACTTCCAGGCCTGCCCAGAAGAGCCAGTTCTTCCTACGTTCTCATACACTTTAAGTATAAAAACCAGTTGCATTCATGGTAGCTGAGGGGGATAATACGGCAGTAAAAGAGGAACTCACCTTTTTACCTTTAATTGTGGAAAGCATAAAAGAAAATTTGTTCAAATGAGCCAAATAGGGGAAAACGAGACAGATTCTTCTACTTGTCCCGAAGTTCTTCTGTGGGCCTGCCAGGAAGTAGAGTCAAGTAGCAAATCAAAGATAGGCCACTAAATAGCCACCCACTTCCTACTCTCTCTTGTGAGGTCTTCTGAGCAAATTGTAAATATTTTTCCTGGAGACCAGTGGTTCTTCTGGAAACTCCCACTAATTCATCCACTTTCTCTTCGTTTAGGGAATTCCTGGGCAAATTCTAATTTTGGAGGTCTATTCTTTTGACAGCCTGATAGGCACAGAATAAGTGGAATATATATGGAACAACGTGTTTCTTTAGAATAAGTTCCCTCCTGCCAGAAAGGCTCAATACATTTTCAAACACCATGTTTCAATGCCACAATATTGAGGAGAAATATGCTGTGTCTTAAATAATAATAAAAAAAAAAACAAAACAAAATACAAGCAAGAACCAAGACTAGAACACCATTCAACAGTGTCAGTTTAGCCACATAAACCATAAACATCGTTTCTTCACAGCCTCTTGGCTCACCTGCAGGATTGTCATTTTCCGGAATAGAATGCTGAAGACATTTGAGGGAAGTATGCATGCAAACTCTGCTAGTTTGGAAGAATAAGTTTGGGGTAAACACGTAGGACTCCCCATGAGTGCTTTATTCACACCAATCTGACTGTGTACACCAGAATTCACTTTTGAAGGTGATCACTTGTCTTTGCTTGCATTTCCTAAATCCTCGTGTATTCTCCAACAGGCCATGAACTCAGTTTCATGTTTTTCTAACCATACCGACAGGCACAAGCTTTAAACTGGTTTCAGATCTGAAAGTGGGAAATTGACAATTTTAGTCCCCTGACTGTCTTCTGTGGGGATTAAAGCACCTTTTATCCTCTGTGTTTGGAACCAAAATAACAGCGTTCTCTCCCTTTGTAACAGAGGAGGGTGTGTTTTCAAGCTGCTGATTTACCTCTTTGTGTTCTTAACTATGGCTGTCCAGGAGCTCTGAGGAAGGGAGTCTGTATTGTGTCTGCCTAAGCTGAGGATAAGCGTTACAAAGGGCAAGACTGGAAGGTCTGTGGGATGGATTGCTTTCCGTATCAGGTATTGAGGGATATACTTCTATTATAGCGTGTACTTAACCACATTCTCATTTTTTAAAAGTTATTTGTGTTTCTGACATATCAGATTTTAAGTCATCGTGTCTTTTAAATGTGTCCTTTCCATTTCAGGTTGGACTTAAAAAAAAAAATCTCCGCTTTGCAAGCACTTGTTTGGAATTATAAAATGCTGAGTCCATTTTAACGTAACAATGGGAAATGCTTCTACTCAAGGTTGGCTCTCCATTCAATCACATGTCGAAACAGGCTAAAGATGTCTTTTTTGTCACCATAGTCCCTTCTCACTTGCTTTCTTCTTTTTTGTCAGTTCCTTACTGACCTAAAGTAACACTCTCGGCTTTAGTGACCCTAATAAGATAGCTGGACTTTTCTTTCAAAACGATTTGATAAATTTGAAAAATTGAACGATACCCATAAGAAATAAAAATCACTGCTGAGCCTCAGTGAATTCTCAAGGTTCCACAATCACCAAGCAAAGCCAGGTCATATATCCCCTATTCTCCTAATATGTAACTTATAACACAATCTATGACATGGAAAAAGGAGTGTGTTCTTTTTTTTTCATGTTTTTTGGCACAGAATTTGTATTCTGTAGGTATGAGTGATAAGTACTTATTTTTTCAGCACAGAGGTAATTTCTGAAATGGTACGCATGGCTGCAAACCATAAGTGTTACCATTCTCCCCCAAAGTTTAAGCACAACTGTCAAGTATGAGGAAAAAGATCTAGGCAAACAGAACTGAGAACCAATGTCCTGCTCTATGTGTGCTGTTTCCCACAGGAGATCACATGGAAAAGGAAGCTTTGTGCTTGGAGCAATAGCTGTCGGTTAGCATGCTCACATGCTTATTTTTAGACATGTGTCCCTCTCCACATACACACTGGTATGCCAAGGTTTCAGAGGTATTTTAATTAACAACATAGCCTGTCAATGCATATTTTTCTTTAACACAAAGGCAAATTTCTATAAGTTATTAAGAGAATAATGACAAACAACAGTTATATTTTTTAAAAATATTTTAGTAAATCCATTAACTTTTCTTAGTGCCTGCCAATTCTTTAAATGAAAATTAGTTTGACATTTTAAAAACTGTAATGTGTCTATGTAAGAAACTGAAAATATAGGATTTAATTTTAAGGAAATCGCAACTAAAGGAGGGAAACAAACTAACAGAAGGAATGTGAGCTGTAACATCTGACCATAATGTTCTCAAGGACGTCCACTTATTCGTGGGAGTGGAGAAGCACTGATTCGATCAATATTGATCATTATTGAGAACAGGAGACATCTTAAAAACAAAAATAGCACTTGAAGCTGATGTTCCATTTTGCATAGTCAATTTATGTGTTCAATTTCATCAAATTTTCAATTAGAGGAAATAACTGGGTAACAATATTCATAGACAGAACATAGTTTATTTCACTTGAGCTTGGAGCAAGGATTGATATAGATCAATTTAGCTGGCCATATGTTACAGGAGAAGCAAGGGCAGGCTCCAGGTTATTAGGAGAATGTACTTTATAGGTTTGTGATCTAATGTTCAATCTTACTGTTTTGTTTTCTGTCAGCTTTTCTTTCTTTTTACTTATTCACTTCTAATAACTTTTACTCCTTCCCGGTGAAGGTTGTAGGAGATGAAGTATAGATGAGAAAATGCAGCTAGTGTGACCCAGCAGCTCAGCTATCATAGAACCTCTCTGCAAAGGAAAGAAGTGCTCATGGAGGTGTTTATGCAACTGTAATTCAGAAAAAGGGAGGGGCACACTCACAAACACCTGCATGGACCTGGGAATACCCAGCCATCAATAAAAGATGCACGCTATTGCTATGTGACTATCAGCACCCTTCAAAAAGAGTGAGCGAGAGAGAGAGAGAGAGAGAGAGAGAGAGAGAGAAAGTCTTGTCAGAATAGGTTAGCAAGCAAGATTATGCTATATGTAAGCAAAAAGAACTAAGTGAGTGAACTACTTTGTGTCCACATAATGGCCTATGCCCTTAAGACTAAGCTATAAGAGGTTGAAACAGGAATATTGCCATGATCACACTGGAATACATAGTGAATGCCAATCTAGAATGGACTACAGTGTGAGACTCACTTCAAAAGACAAAACAAAGAATCACGGAACTCTAGGATATCCTTGCCTTTATCATGATTATTTCAAAGTCAGAGAGTATAGAAGTTAACCTGGCTTTATACTGAAACACCACACTGAGGTTCATATGGCTGTCATATGCCAAACATAATATTAAGGTGCTTTTTTTTTTAAACAAACATACTCCAAGGGAAAGCAGCAGTATATACATTGTTCACACTCAATTACTATATTCTCCTCTTAAACTCAAAATTTATATTCATGTGTCTATAAATGTACTAGGGTGTAATTATAACCAGGCCTCTAGAGGTTACTAATGCAAGAAGAAGGATTGGGATTCATGAGCTGAGCTGCTTCACATGGAAGACACAGACTCTCATAACCACTACGCTATTACTCCAACCCTGAAAACTCTCCTGCTGAGTTATAAATTTTAAAAGGAGGTGAAAAAGACAAAAATATAGGCAGATGATAGATGATACATACATACATACATACATACATACATACATACATACATACATATATACATACATACATACATACATATATACATAGATAACCACAAATGTGGGTAACAAGACATGAGGAGAGGACAAAACTCATCCCCATATACTCTGGGCCCAACTTCAGAAGCAACACAAACTCATATGCAGGGATCTCTGTGACCACCATGGCCAGTGGAGTTGCAACCCATACAATATAAGAAGGTAGTTCTTAGTTCTGTTCAACACAGCTAATCAGTCCGAAATGATTCAAACGTCAGGAGTTTGACTCCAAGTAGTTTACTTCAGGAAAATTTAAACACAGAACAACTTGGTAAAACTTTCCTGGTGATAATTAAGTCAATCGTGTGTGCACAATCAAGCTTAAGACATGACTACATCGAAACTCTATGTAAAGAACATATGACAACTTGCATAAATAAAGATTCTATAGATTGCAAGCTTACAATAAGAGTCTGGGGGAGAATCCAGTGTGCCTTTGGCCACTCCTATAGAGCAAACGTCACCAGGCTATTAACAGTGTCTGCTCCCAGCCATCTAGGCAAAAATCAGGCTACACATGTCTTCCATTGAAAGAACAGCCTTATTTGTTTGCCATTTCTGGTTCACGCAGTGCTTACCATGAGCACAAAAACCCTCTGTGCCTTTCACATTCACGCATTAGCATGTCTGTGTGTCTGTGTGACACAAGGGGTAGATAGGGCGCTTACAACATTTGAACAATTTTGACGACTCCAGACTGAAGTTTGCAAATGCTTCAATGGTGAGTTCTGGCTGAGAAATGGTTTGTAATTAAAGATTTTACAGATGTATTGGCTTATAATTTATGTAAAAATGTGAATATCTCTCATGTGCAATTTAGTGGGGTTAACCATAAGCATACATTCATGAACTGATCACTGCCTTTAACGTAATGAATATACTAAAGTTCTCTCAAGGTTCACACGTGCTCTCCTGTGCTTGTTGTATTTTGTCTATGTAAGTGTAACATTTGCCCAATATCACCTCTCTCTTTCTTCTTTCTTCATCCACAGGAGTCCTATTTGCATCTCTCCTTCTGGAAGTGTGACTATTTGCAGATTCTTTATATGAACAGGACACAGCAGTGTTAATCTTTCTCTAGCTGACATATCTCACTTAAAAGTCATGGTGTTTTGTAGAGAGTGGTGGAGTTTCTTTTACTCAAAAGGATGAATAGTATTTTATTTGTCTTATATACAATATTTTCTTTACTCATTAATCTTTCACAAAAATAAAAAATATATCAAGAGACACTGGGCAGTCTATGGCCATAAAATCAATTCCCAAATGCCATCATCAGTTGAACATCATGGGACTATTTTAAATTGTCTTTAACGTTTTATTTTTTTGAAACCAAAATATCAAACAAGAAAAAAATTTTTATTTACACACCTTCAAACTATTTAACTAATAATGTTTTCTTAGAAATTATTTTAAACTATATTCTTACCTTATTTAAAACATTTACAGAAAGTCTAGTTTCAATAGCGAAATTCTTGTAAATTATTCCTCATTTATTTCCTGGTGCACTTTAATATAACCTGACATAGTAGAGGGTATTATAATGTTATGAAATATTTTTCCCAATGCCACTAAACACTTAGCCATGAATATCTATTTTTTTTTTGGCTTAGATGGAATGTTTACTGAATTCTCCCATATTGTAAATTATTAATTTGCTGTGGACTGCAATATAATAATATTATACTAACTATAATGTTATAGTGAATATTGTTTTTCAAATAATATATGATCACACTTAATGTGAATAAAGATTTAAGATAGATTACCCAGTTCAGTATGCACCCGCAGGCACAGACAGCTGTAAAGGCTCTGGATTCTTGCTTCTAAGGATCTTAAGTTTATTTTGATAGGTTTACTGAAGACAACCTGTTATTCCTTTGCATTGAACTATCCATAATTGTGATTATTTTTTTACAGTATATTAAGGGTACTTTCACTGTAGATTTATAAGAACTCTGTGTTGGGCCTGATAAGTCCTGCTGTATCTGCCTGAACCTGGCTCAAGTTTGGAGACCTATCTTTAGCTTCCGATTTAAGAGGCGCCACTTTCAGGTAAAAGTGATTCAGCATATATGCCTTAAAATCAAGCCTGCCTGGTAATTGTTATGTGGAGTTTTGTCACTGGCCCACCTCTCCTTGCACTACCTAACCTTGCCCTCTATGTCATCTTACCTCACTTCCTTAACCCTGCCCCCTGACCCAAACCTATAAAAAGGACTGCTTTATTCAATAAACCGAGTTCCTGCTTTAACAGATCTCCTGGCTTGGTGGTGTTTTTTTGTTTGTTTGTTTGTTTCTGTTTTTGTTTTTTGTGGTATTTTATTTATTTTTTACTCTTTTTTTAACTTTTATTAATTACACTTTATTCATTTTGTATCCCCCCATAAGCCCTTCCCTCTTCCCCTCCCGGTCCCACCCTCCCCCCCTTTCTGCATGCATGCCCCTCCCACTGATAGGGGAGGTCCTCCTCTGATGCATCTGGGGAGGTCCTGGCCGTGGACACTCATCATCCCGCTCAGCCACGGAGGGTATCCAGCTGGACTGGCCACCCTCCTCAGCTCCACCTGCTGTATATCCACCTGTAAAACTCTGTATTAATCATTTACCTGTTAAGTGTGTTATAAATATTAAGTTGTTGATGTTCATTTTTTACTTTTACTTTTTATTTCAATGAAGCCACTTTTGTCCTACAGATTTTCATGTGATTAAATTAGATAGTTTTCATTATAGTTTTAAGAGTTTGAGACACCCTTCAGAGGCAGCAATAACACTGATATTTTAAAAACATTCAGAATTATTTTTTATAGTTTAACCTAATTTTCAGTTGAAATTTTCAGATTTGCAATAAATACCTTACATAAGATGTTATTTCTGATCCAACCTGTATTTCCAGAAAGCTAAGCAGGCAAGATCAAAACAGATGACCTAACATAAATAAAAACAGAAGGCCTGCCCTCCAATCTGCAGCCCCCTGCCAAGTGCCTAGGCATTTATGCAGAAGCAACAGACCAGCTGCTGTAATAAAATTCAGAGCCACAGAGAGCCAAGATTCTACCTATAATGGCAATCCAAAAAACAAGTAATAATTCCATAGTGGTCAAAATATCCAGGCAATAAGTGAAGCTGAGATTGTCCTTAATTTTATCCTTGCTTCCAATATTACCACTAAGAGGAAGCCAAACAGCTTTCTCTAACCAACTACTCAGGCTCCTTTGACCAATTCAGTCTTTCTTATACCCCATTTCCCACCAGGGAGAATATACTATTGTCATTCCCTTTCCCTCATCTGATCTCTGCTTGATCAGGTGCCTCTACCCAATGCAGGACACATCACCCATCTCCCTTGAGACCTCAGGTGAGGAGGGATAAAGTCTTTATTTTGCTTATGGAGATGGTTGGTTTTCTTTGCTGTAGTTCTGGGAGGTTCCTAGATGAGCAGCGTAACATGCACAGAGGAGCGTTAGGACTTCTTCTTTTATCAAATGTAAAAGCAGCCAGCACACAAATAGTCAGAAAATAAAAAGTTGGCACAAGAAAATAATAAAATAAAATGAAACATTAAATACATAAAACATAACATTTAAAAATGACCTTATGTACACATTTCAAATATCTGCAATCTTCAGTCAGCCTGGAAATTCACAGTGATTGTTGAGTATAGTAAAGTTCACTTTATTTTTTGACATTAACCTTTGAAAAAAGCAATTTGACCCAAATGCCATTTAGGATTAGGTTGTCATTTTATAATATGCCTAGTTTGTCCCGCTGTGTCTTTAATTGAAATGTGGGTCTCATTTATGTGAGTAAGAATGTCATGAATAAGACTCTCCTGGATCAATTTTATAACTGCATCTTCTTTCCATGTTTTCTACACACCCTCTCCCAATAAAACACATCATAGTTAAGATGTTAAAACATGAAACAACATTGGATCTTTACCCTTATTTCCCTTCCCATTTCATCTACTGCTCAGTTCCCTCTCTTCACCCATTTCTGTTGTCTATTCTATTTCTCCTTTTGAGTAACATTCTGGTGCCCTCCCTTGGGCCCTTCTAGTTACTCAACTTCTTGGTTCTGTGGATTATAGTATGGTTACCCTGTACCAAAGGTCTAATATCAGCTTATGATTGAGCATATATCATGTGCGTATTTCTAGATCTGGGTTACCTCAGTAAGGATGATTTTTTTCTAGTTTCATCCATTTACTTGCAAATTTCATGACTTTGTTATTTTTAATAGCTGAGTAGTATTCCATTGTGTAAATGTACCACCATTTCTTTACCCATTCTTCAACTGAGGGAGGGGAACAACAACCCAGGAACAAAATCTTTGATCAAAAAATTACAACCAAAAATTGGACTAACCTGAGACTCACCCCATGGTAGAAAGGCAGCATTTGACACTATTAATGATGCTCTACTATGCTTGCAGACAGGAGCATAACTTGACTGTTCTCTGGGAGGCTCCATCCAGCAGCAGATTGAGACAGATATTGGGACTTGTAGCTAAGCATGGGACAGAGATCCAGGGTCCTGTGGAAGTGTTGGTGGAAAGATGGAAAGACCTGGAAGGAACAGGAACCTCACAAAAAGAGCAACAGGGACAACTAACCCAGACCCATCGGGGCTCACAGAGACTGAAATATCAGCTAAGAAGCACGCATGGTCTGGACCTGGGCTCCCGCATATGCATGGTCAATGGATGGCTTGGTGTTCTTGTGGGTCTCCTGGCAAGAGGGGAAGTTGTAGAGCTGTTTCTGTCATGGAATCTATTTTCTGCTTTTGGATTACTTCCTCTTGCAGGACTACCTTGCCAGGGCTCAGGGGATGAGGATATACTCATCCCTGATGTGTCTTGATGTACTGGGGAGGGTTGATGGGGAAGCTCCCCTTTTCTTAGGGGAAAGGGACATGGGGCAACTGGAAGAAGAGGAGAAAGGGGGCACCCTTGGGATGTAAAGTAAATAAACTGAAATGAAATAAAATTTAAAAATACTGAAGGGGGAAAAAATAAAATAAAGCAAAGATCTAAAGCTTTGCTGCTGCTTTAAGTATTTACCTTCATTTTATGTCCAAATCTTAGTTTCTGAAAGAATTGTTCTGTAGTTAGGTTGGCTTCGGTATATGTGGGTGTAGGTGAAATTGTATTAAGAAGTATTAGAGGTATTTGGATAGATATCTGACTATTTATACACAATTGTTATTCTTGTAGAAGACCAGGTTTCAGTTCCCAGCACCCACGTGGTGACACACAGCCATCAATAACTCCAGATCCAGTAATCCAATCATTTCTTGTGACCTTAAAGTGTGGCACACACGCATGTGGTGCACAAACATAAATGCCAATAGACTCATGCATCTATATGAATAAATAAATATAAATGAAAATTAAAAAGAAGTAAAAAGAAAAAAACAGATGATACTATTCAGAAAGCCAATGAATTTATGGATATGTTTTCCTTATAAATAAAGCAAAGACAACACAAATTAGACAGGTAGAGTAAGTTTAACTATACTTACAATAAAATATTTGTTCCTATTTCTGTTGTTGATGAGGTCCAGCTTTAGTCCATGGTGGTCAGATAGGATACAAGGGATTATTTCAATCTTCTTGTATCTGCTGAGGCTTGCTTTGTGACCAGTTAGATGGTCTATTTTGGAGAAGGTTCCTTGATGTGCTGAAAAGAAGTTAAACTCTTTAGAATTTGGCTGAAAAGTTTTGTAGACATCTATTAAGTCCATTTGACTTAGGGCCTCTGTAAGTGCCTTTATTTCCATATTTAGCTTCTGCCTAGATGATCTGTCCCTTGGTGAAAGTGGACTGTTAAAGTCTCCCACTATTAGGGTGTTGGGATCGATGTGTATTTTTAGGCTTAGTAATGTTTTCTTTACAAATGTAGGTGGTTTTGTATTTGGGGCGTAGATGTTCAGAATTACGATGTCCTCCTGGTGGAATTTTCCTTTGATGAGAATGAAGTGCCCCTCCTCACCTTTTTTGATTAATTTTGGTTGAAAGTCTATTTTATTAGATAGTAGGATAGTTACCCAAGCTTATTTTCTGACTCCATGTGCTTGGAAAACATATTTCCAGCCCTTTACTCTGAGGTAGTATTTATCTTTGTTGCAAAGGTAGTGTTTATCTTTGATGCAGCAGAATGTTGGATCCTGTTTCTGCAACCATTCTGCTAGTCTGTGTCTTTTTATTGGAGAGTTGAGTCCATTGATGTTGATAGATAATAGTAACCAATGAATGTTAGTTCCTTTTATGTGGCACTTTCTCAGACAATTAGAAATAGCGCTTCCTCAAGACCAGTTATAGCACTCATAGCATAGACATATATGCAAAATATGCTCAAGTACACAACAAGGACATTTGCTCAGCCATGTTTGTAGCAGCTTTATTCATAATAGCCAGAAACTGGAAATAACCCAGATGTCCCACAACAGAGAAATGGATACAGAAATGGATTGCATTTACACAATGGAATACTACTCAACAATTAAAAGCAAGGAAATCATGAAATTTGCAGGCAAATGGTGGGAACAATAAAAGATTATCCTGAGTTAGGTATCCCAGAAGCAGAAAGACATACAGTATATAGTCACTTATAAGTGGATACTAGACATTTAATATAGGATAAACATACTGAAATCTGTATACCTAAAGAAGCTAATGAAGAAGGAGGACCCTGGGTAACATGATCAATCCTCACTCAGAAAGACAAACAGGATGGACATTGGATGAAGAAGAAAATAGGGAACAGGACAGGAGCCTACCACAGAGGAACCCTGAAAAACTCTACCCAGCAGTGTATCAAAGCAGATGCTGAGACTCATAACCAGACTTTGGTCAGAATGCAGGAAATCTTATGAAAGCAGGGGGAGATAGTAAGACCTGGAGGGGACAGGAGCTCCACAAGGAGAGCAACAGAACCAAAAATCTGGGCACAGAGGACTTTTCTGAGACTTCTTTTTCAACCAAGGACCATTCATGAATATAACCTGGAACTCTTGCTCATATGTAGTTCACAACAGCTCAGTGTCTAAGTGAGTTCCCCAATAAGGGGAACAGGGACTGTCTCTGACATGAACTCAGTGACTGCCTCTTTGATCACCTCCTCCCAAGGGGGGAAGCAGCCATACGAGGCAAAAGAGGAAGAGAACACAACCAGTCCTGATGAGACCTAATAGATTAGGATCAGACAGAAGGGGTGGAATACCTCTGCTCTCAGTGGAATAGGGGAGGGGCATGGGCGAAGAGGGAGGGAGGGTAATGTTGAGAGGGGTCAAGGGAGAGGTCTACAGCTTGGATACAAAGTGAATAATCTGTAATTAATAATAAATAATTTTTTTTAAAAAAAGAAAAAAAGTAAATCTACCAGTTGTTGGGAATGGCTACCTCCAGAGTAAAAGACAAAATGTCACTGGTTTAGTTGCCAGAGAACAAGTTGGAAGGCCTAAATGAACTCATGCAGCCAGGTACACTGTGTGGGCATAAAGGATACAGATATGACTTTGTATCTTTGCTTGGGATATTAATTAGCCATTAAAAATTAATGTCTATTGTAAATACAAGAACTAGTTTGTGTCTAAAATAACTAGAAGTGATGTTCTCAATTAAAAGTCGTGTTAATTTATAACAATATAAATGTCAAAACCTATTTTCATTTATCAAATAATTTGAATCTATTTATAATTCTAGGGAATTTCCTAGGAGAAGCTGATTAATATTCTACAAACCCTGGCTACAATGACTAAGCTTTCAGTCACATTTAAGATTTAGTTAATATAATTTTATTAATCATTTAAAAGGTATTTTCATGTAATCTATTTAAAAGCCATTTTAAAACTTTCAAAGCCAAATTGGTCAAGATATAGTTGAATTAATAAACTACTGTAAATGATTTAAACAATTCTTAAAAATTCAGTAAATTAAAATTTCTACTGTGTTAAAATTGTGCCCACATAAGGCAAACTATATTTTAATAATATTATTTACAGTTTATTAGCTTTGTATCCCAGATGTAGCCCCCTTCCTCATCTCTTCCTGGTACCACCCTCCTCCCTCTTCCACTTCTATCCCCTAGTCCACTGATACAGGAAGTCCTCCTCCCCTACTGTTTGACCCTAACCTATCAAGCTCTATCAGGACTGTCTGGAT
Organism: Psammomys obesus; assembly: GCF_907164565.1. Lineage (NCBI taxonomy): Eukaryota > Metazoa > Chordata > Mammalia > Rodentia > Muridae > Psammomys > Psammomys obesus. Next base: position 16,605,536 of record NW_026594428.1, read on the forward strand.
CCTCATCCTCTGTAGGTTTGCTAGGTTATCCACAGGGGAGAAGTGATCAAGGAGCAGGCAATGGTGTTCATGTCAGAGACTGTCTCTTCTCTCCTTACAAGGGAACCCAAATAGAGACTGAGATGTCTATTGCCTACATCTGGGTGGGAGGGGGTCTTGGTATTAGGTTGATGCATCATTCTCTGTAATCTACTCAGGCCCAGGTTTTATAGCATTGTTTGCCATCTTGTGGGGTTACTGTCCCCTCTGGGTCTTTCTGTCTTCCCATTCCTCCATAAGATTACCTGAGCTCTGTCCACAGATCGACTGTGAGACTCAGTATCTGCTTCTATCCCTAGCTGGGTAGAGTCTTTTAGAGGACATCTGTGGTAGGCTTCCATATTTTTTCCTCTCTTTTCCTGCTTCCAATGTCTATCTTGTTTACCCTTTTGAATGAGGATTCAGCCTCTTTGCTAGGGTCCTCCTTGTTCTTTAGGACTACAGATTTTAATATGTTTATCCTACATTATATGGCTAATATCCACATATAAGAGAGTATATTAACATATGTGTCTTTCTGCTTCTGAGTTACCTCACTCAGGATGATCCCACAATTACTAGTTCCTACAATTTGCCTGCAAATTTAATGATTTCCTTGATTTTAATTGCTGAGTAGTGTAAATGTACCACAATTTCTGTATCTATTCCTCCATTGAGGGACATCTAGATTGTTTCAAGTTTCTGGCTATTACAAAGAAACCTGCTATGAACATAGCTAAACAAGTGTCCTTGTACAGTTGAACATCTTTTGGTTATATGCCTGGGAGTATTATAGCTGGGTCTTGGGGTAGCACTATTCCCAGTTTTCTGAGAAAGGGCCAGATTGATTTCCAAAGTGATTGTACAAGTTTACATTCCCACCAGCAATGGAGGAGTGTTCCCCATTCTCCACATTCTAGTCAGCATGTTGTCAGTTGAATTTTTGATCTTAGCCATTCTGATGGGGGTAAAATGGAAACTCAGAGTCATTTTGATTTCCATTTTCTTGATTACTAAGGATGTCGAGCATGTCTTGTAAGTGTTTCTCCATCATTCAATATTCCTCTATTGAAAATTCTCTTTTTAAGTCTGTACTTCAAATTAGATTATTTGGTATGTTCGTGTTCAATTTCTTGGGTTCTTTGTATAGTCTAGATATTAGCCCTCTGTCAGATGTAGAGTTAGTGAAGATCTTTTCCCAGCCTTTAAGCTGTTATTTTCTTCTATTGACAGTGTCCTTTGCTCTATAGAAGCTTTTCAGTTTCATGAGGTCCCATTTATTGATTGTTGATTTATTTATTGCTGTTGGTGATCTGTTCAGGAAGTCATCTTCTGTGCCAATGAATTTGAGGCTTTTCCCCAATTTTTCTTCTAACAGATTTAGTGTGTCTGGTTTCATGTTGATGTGTTTGATCCACTTGGACTTTACTTTTCTGCAGGGTGATAAATATTGGCCTAGCTTCATTATTCTACATGTAGACATCCAGTTAGACCAGCACCATTTGTTGAAGATACTATTTTTTGTGCATTGTATGATTTTGGCTTATTACTTAAAAATCAAGTGTCCATACATATGTGGGATTATTTCTGGGTCTTCAGTTCAATTCCATTGATCAACTCATCTGTCTCTGTGCCTGTACCACGCTGTTTTTATTACTGTTGCTCTATAGTACTGCTTGAGCTCAGGGATGGAGATGTCTCGAGAAGATCTTTATTGTACAGCATTGTTTTAGCTATTCTGTTTTTTAGTTGTTGTTGGTATTTTTCCATATGTAATCATTGAGAAGTGTTCTTTTTTATTTTTTAATTTAATTTTATCTTATTAATTACACTTTATTCACTTTGTATCCCCCGTAAGCCCCTCCCCAAGTCCACTGATAAGGGAGGTCCTCCTCTCCTTCCTTCTGATCTTGGTCTATCAGATCACATCAGGAGTGGCTGCATTGTCTTCTTTTGTGGCCTGGTAAGGCTGCTCCCCCCTCAGGGGGAGGTGATCAAAGAGCAGGCCAATCAGTATATGTCAGAGGCGGTCCCTGTGCCCATTACTAGGTAACCCCCTTAGACACTAAACTGCCATGTGCTACATCTGTGCAGGGGTTCTAGGTTATCTCCATGCCTGGTACTTGGTTGGAATATGAGTCTCTGGAAGACCCCTGTGTTCAAATTTCCTGGTTCTGTTGCTCTCCTTATGGGGTTCCTATCCTCTCCATATCTTACTATTTCCCACTTCTTACATAAGATTCCATGTACTCTGCTCAACAGTAGGCCATAAGTCTCGGCGTCTTCTTTGATAGTCTGCAGGGAAGAGCTTTTCAGAGGCCCTCTGTGGCAGGTTTCTAGGTTGTTTCTTGTTTTCTTCTTCTTCTGATGTCCATGCTCTTTGCCTTTTGGTATGTGGATTGATCATTTTAGTCAGGGTCCTTTCTCTTGATTAGTTTCTTTAGATGTATAAATTTTAGTAGATTTATCCTATGCTATATGTCTATATGAGTGAGTGTGTATATACCAATGTATGTCTTTTTGCTTCTGGGACAGCTCACTCAGGATGATCCTTTCCAGGTCCCACTATTTACCTGCAAATTTCATTATTTCCTCATTTTTCATTGCAGAGTAATACTCCATTGTGTAGATATACCACAATTTCTCCATCCATTCTTCAGTTGGGGGTCATCGGGGCTGTTTCCAGCTTCAGGCTATTACAAATAAAGCTGCTACAATCATAGTTGAGCAAATGTCCTTATTGTGTACTTGAGCCTTTTTTGGATATATGCCTAGGAGTGGTATGGCTGGATCTTGAGGAAGCACTATTCCTAGTTGTCTGAGAAAGCACCAGATTGATTTCCAGAGTGGTTGTACCAGTTTACATTCCCACCAGCAGTGAAGGAGGGTTCCATTTTCTCCACAACCTCTCCAGCACATGTTGTCACTTGAGTTTTTGATTGTGGGCATTCTAATGGGTGTAAGGTGAAATCTCAGGCTCATTTTGCTTTGCATTTCCCTAATGGCTAATGAGGTTGAGCATTTCTTTAAGTGTTTCTCTGCCATTCGATATTCCTCTACAGAGAATTCTCTCTTTAGCTCTGTTCCCCATTTTTAATTGGATTACTTGGTTTACTGCTTTTCAGCTTCTTTAGTTCTTTAAAGGTCTTTAAAGAATTGTGTTGGTAGGTTAGTTTTCTTTCTCCATTTCACATATTTCCTTGACATGTTTTGGAAAGTGTCAGTAATATTTGTAGAAAACCTTCAGCATATAATTTGAACTCTGTTTTCAATAAAGAAATCCATTTTTGCCCTATGTTAATAGTAGTCTGAAGCCAAGACAACAATGACTCCACAGGGGTTGGAGCCACACTTTGACCAGGACTTTATAAATCTAAAGATTCTTGGATCTCTATTCAAACCTGAATTTCACTTAAATTTCCACAAATTAGACTTTAGTATTCACAGCATCTCATTGTCTCTCTCCTGAATGTTGTTACATTGAATAATCATTTTCAGATTTTCACTACTAATTTGGCTATTTGAAATAGCTTACTGAGAATGGTCGCCAAGCCTGGCTTTGGGCACAGACTATGACCTCACGTTTAATAACTCTCTGGCTAAAACTGGTCGCTCCATCTGAAGTTGCAGGGCTTATGATGTGGATCAGGTGGATTGCTGTGACATTGAAAGTGATTTTTCTTTCATAACAACTTACAAGTCAGCTTTCAGTATTGAGTTAGATACAGACTTAAAAATTAAGTGTCTGATCCTCCTGGGTTTTCTGAAATAATAAATTTGCTTCGTAATTCTTGTCTCCCTGATTCCTCATGTCTTCTTTCGTATTATGCCAAGGGTCTTCTCTGTGTTTAGTGTTCTCTATGATAATTATTTTATTTTCTGTTACATAACAAAACAAACAAAATAAAAACCTGTCAAGCAACTTAATAAAAGAAACACTTATAGTGTTCCTTCACTTAGAAGGCAGAAGCCAACATGGTCAGGAAGTAGGATGTCTCAATAAGGCTTACTCTTTTGTTGGCAAAAAGTAGATACACAGATGAAAGTAGAAATAAAATTCATCAACTTGACTTACACACTTCAAATGGGTCCTATGACCCAAATAATTTGCAACCTCCATTCATAGGACTGCTAGCTCAAGACTCCAAACAAGAGCCTATGGTTTAACATTCATTATGTAAACCATAAACACTGAGTATGCTGTTAGAATTTTGGAACTAAACTTGCTTCTGGGTTGCCTAGCAACTTATGATGTCATCATGTGTCGAAGGCCAGGTGGTCACACCGGGAAGGCGTGCTTACCTTGCCCCTTAAAGGGACAACCTGGCACGTAGTCCCTCTCTTGGTCCTTTCTCTCTTGGTTTCTCTTGTTCCGGGCCTCTTGGTCTTTTCCCCCTCTCTCTTCTCCCCTCTTCCACCATGTCCTGCTCTCCCTTCTCTCTCTCCATATCCACCTAATAAACCTCTTTCATGTAGAAGATCTGTTGTATGCCTAATCGTCATTATTTAATTTGTCCCATAACATTACACATGCTATTACTTTATTCAACTTGTTCATTTTTATTAGCCTGAAAAACAGCAAAAGGTTCAATGGGACTTTGTGGTTACTCCATGCAGTGACCTTCACCAATGATAGTCAGGATTATTAGAATGTCCTCGAGTCAAGCCCCATGGTACACACATCCTACATTGTACATGTCTCCTTTAATTTTATTATTGATCTATTTATTTGAGTTGTTAAAAATGAGATGAGCCTTAATAGTCTGGCCTAATTAAAAGAGCACTTAGAAGAAGTTCAAATATCAACTTCTTGATTAAATGAAGACACTGAAATAGCCAGGTCCAGAAATATATGCAGAGACAGTTGGCACCTAGGAGCTGAGTATCTCAGCTCTATTAATTTAGGGATTTTAATTCTGTTGAGAACTTAGGTAGCTTTAAAAACTCTGATGCTCAAGAAGAGATGACATCTCAAGATATAAGCCAGTAAAGACCATGATCAGAGGATCCAATAAACTGTGTCCAGACACTTGATTCACAATGCATTAATTAGAAATTCTGATTGTGGTAGCTGCAGATCTACGATTAAACAAGCCCTAATTTATATAAATAGCCAAAAAGTGTTTTGAAATTGCCTAAGTTATGGGGTCTTTATAATCTCATGTGCATGTGTAAAATGATGAAATCAGGAATATTCAATCTTGGCTTCTGTCTTCTTGGTCTCACACCCAAAGAATGTTTTCCCATATGTTCTTTACACTAATGCCAAAAACAGTGTCAAGAAGGAAGCGCCGAAGCTTTCATCCAATGAAAATGTGCTTTGCATTCTATTCCATCTGGGAATTGCCGGGATCCAACAATAATGAAAGAGAATCTGAAGAGGAGAATGATTCAGTCAGCACTGTGGTGATGCTTTGATATACCACCTCTATCCCTTTAACAAGACACCAATTCTCAGCATCACCAAGCTTTTTGTACTGTGAATGAGTCTGTTACTGAGAAGTGTCTTAATTCAAGGCAGCTGCTTTACTGTTTATAACTTTAGGTATATTTTGTAAAGAAGACTAAAGAGCACCACAAACAAATCCTCCCTGCTTTTGCAAGAAAAAAAAATGGTATTAAAATAAAATAAATGAGACCTAATTTCTCTTTCCTTTAACTATGATGTCTCCGCAGTTTGCTTCGACTAACAAGGTAAGATGGAAGAGGTGTACTGAGATTTCTAAAACTAGATTTTAAGTGGCTTTTAGAAAAAGAAATGTTAGTAATGTTAGCTGTTTCTTTTTTATTTAGAAAAAGCTGCTGAGTCTAGAACACACCAGAATTGACATCAGATCACAAAATGTGAATGACTATAAGTGACATCAAAAGAAGACTCACTAAGTAATATACAGAACTGTGGAAACAATAATTTTTTTGTGTGTGTGTGTCTGTGCTTGGGGAAAACTTGTACTGTAATAATATTTTTAAATGAAGCAGTCCCTTCCCTGGACTATCCTTCCTTCAGGGACTGTTTGGTATAACCAAAAAGCTGGCTTTCTCTTCTCAATTAAAACCCTTTCAGAAGCTTCAGAGCTGCCCATAAAATTAGTTGACCTCACTGTGACAATGTAGCACAAGTCAGGTTCTCACTTTGCTGTTCTGCTTCCTGTTTCCTTGTGTGACTTGCTCTTGAGAGAGGCCTCATTTCTCCTCAACTGTAGCCATACTTGCAAACATGAAGTTATTTCAAACCAGTCATGGGCATCAGTCTTCAGCTAATGTTTTCTGAAGCTGTATTTGTCACGTAACTACTTTATAAATGTTGAGATAAAAATTCATTTCCCTTTGTTACTGCTTGTGGATGAACTTCCAATAGTCACTGCAGAGTAAGTAATTCAATAATCAGGTTTTTTACTATAGTGGCACTGCTATGTGTACTTGTCTCCCATGCCTTACCCTGCATAGACATCCACCCCATGGCCGAATAACTGATAATTTATACTGTGTTAAATACCAACTTATGCAAGGTTGTATTAGCTCTAATTTCAGCATAGGAAGTTTGTGGAAGTCTAATACAACCAAGTCATAGTTCTAAGTTCCGTATAGAATCTCAATAGTCTTCTCAGTTTCAAGCTTGGCAATTTGGCTATCCATACTAATTCTCATTTATTCATTTGTTCAATATCCCATTTGTCTAAAATGTGATTTGATTAGATGAACTCCACACTACCCACTTTTCTTCCACATACTCCAGCTATCAATCCTTCTCCTACCTAATAACCCACACTCTCATATTCTTTATTTTTCCTGTACCCCATCCCTTCTCTCTTTTGGCCCCCTGTACCTCCCTGTGGCCCCAGGCATGTTCATAATTGTGATGGCAAGGAAAATCAAAGAAGAAAGTGTGGGAAAGCCACAGGAACAGAAACACGGGGAGGAGCACAGTAAAGAGCTATCCAACTGCTATTTTTTAAAAAATGCCTCTACCTTGTTAGTACCTATTCAGTTAATCGATTCTTTGATTACTCATTACAGTTGAGGTGATCATATTTATCTTTGATTATTAATTTAGATGAAAACTAAAATATTATTTTGATTGCTGGTGATGGCACATAAATTGCGCTTACATTTTGACATGTAAGATTTGCAAATAGCCACAGAGTTTAGCTTAGGTGTGGTTCATCACTTAGAAATATGATGAAATAAACATGCTTGTGGAGCATTGAAAGAACTAATAGAAAATCTGCATTACATTGTAATTTAAAAAAGTGTACTTACTAGTAACTTTGAAATTTGTAGAACAAGATAAAAAAGGAATAAAGTGTAACTACATTTTTATTTTCTCAAAACATGATTATAAACTTATGAGCCTACATTTTATTGTGCACAGGATGAATTTTTTTCTCAGTCACAAATTAAAGTAAGTAGAAAGCTTTTCACTAAAATACATGTTTTCTTGAAAGAAAAGTGCGAGTACAAATATATAATTTTAATTAAAAATAGAACTTTAAAACTTGGAAATGCAAATCTTTTCACACAAGTGAATAGGAAAGAATTTCTGATAATGCTTAACTAACAAAAACAGTCAATTTACAAAGCATTGTATGGAATTATTGACCGTGTTTAGAGATGGTACCATTATTGAACAACATTAAAAACAATTTTAATTACTTTAACAAAAATAAAAGGCCTGTTCTCATACACATAAAATGTGTCATTATCATCATTAATGTAGCATATAGCACTGCTGTGTCCAGACAGCATTTCTCACCAAGTAGAGGATGTAGAGAAATTTTAATCTTGCTTGTTGTTATTATTGTATGTGTGAGTTTGTGTGCTGTACAATAAGCACGTGACCTTTATAGGACAATGTTCAGGAGTTGTCTCTCTCTCTCTTCAGTTTGGGCTTTAGGAAGAGAACTCAGGTCGTCTGTTCAGCTCTGCTGGTAACTTTTGCCAAAGGTGTTATCATACCTGCCTTATTTCTGCGTCACAAATAGATATAGAGGGGTTACTATAAACTATAGAATGATTTTAGTCAATACATATAATCAAAAATGTTTCTGTTGTGGTAGTAGAAAAAAATCAGAATAAGAATATAAAGCTAATGAAAAATTGAATTATGAATAAAATCACATTTAAGCATTAATCTTTTCATTTTTTTGCCCAATGCAGTTGAAGATGATAAATATTAAATATATAAGAAAAGGAAAATAAACAAAAAAGAAATAAATATAAAGTAGTACAAAAATTGTCAATTGATTTATAAGAATATAGCATTTACTAGAGCCAGACACATCTGCCACACACTTGATAGGAATATATTACCTGGAAAATAAAAATAACACTTTGCAAAACCACATGGTCATCTCCCTAGATGCCGAAAAATCATTTGACAAAATCCAACACCCATTCATGTTTAAAGTCTTGGAGAGATCAGGGATACAAGGAAAATACCTAAACATAGTAAAGGCAATATACAGCAAGCCTATAGCCAACATCAAACTCGACAGAGAGAAAGTTAAATCAATCCCACTGAAATCAGGGCCAAGGCCAGGCTGCCCATTGTCTCTATATCTCTTTAACATAGTACTTGAAGTCCTAGCTAGAGCAGTAAGAGAAGTAAGGGAGATCAAGGGAATGCAAATTGGAAAGTAAGAAGTCAAATTTTCACTATTTGCAGATGATATGATAGTGACCCCAACAACTCAACCAGAGAACCGTTTCAGCTGATAAACACCTTCAGCAAAGTGGCAGGATACAAGATCAACTCAAAAAAATCAGAAGCCCTCCTGTATACCCAATACTAAAGGGCCGAGAAAGAAATGAGGGAAACAACACCCTTCACAATAGCCACTAATAACATAAAGTACCTTGGGGTGACCCTAACCAAGCAGGTGAGAGACCTGTTTGAGAAAAAATTCAAGTCTCTGAAGAAAGAAATCGAAGAAGACATCAGAAGATGGAAAGATCTCCTATGCTCATGGATTGGTAGGATTAACATAGTGAAAATGGCCATTCTGCCAAAAGCAATCTACAGATGCAATGCATTTCCCATCAAAATATCGACACAATTCTTTATAGACTTTGAAAGAAAAATCCTCAACTTCATATGGAGAAAAAAAAAATCACAGAATTTCCAAAACAATCTTTACAACAACAGATCCTCTGGAGGTATCTGCATCCCTGATCTCAAGTTGTACTACAGAGCAATAATAATAAAAACTGCTTGGTACTGGCATAGAAACAGAATGGTGGATCAATGAAATTGAATAGACCCAGAAATAAACCCACACACCTAGAATACTCGATTTTTGACAAAGAAGCCAAAACCATTCAATGGAAAAAAGACAGCATCTTCAACAAATGATGCTGGTCCAATGGGATGTCTACATGCAGAAAAATGAAAATAAATCCATATTTATCACCCTGCATATAATTAAAGTCTAAGTGGATCAAAGACCTCAACATAAAACCAGATACTCTAAATTGGTTAGAAGAAAAAGTGGGGAAGACCCTAGAACTCATTGGTACAGGAGACAACTTCCTAAACAAAACACCATCAGCACAGACCCTAAGAGCAGCAATCAATTAATGGGACCTCATGAAACTGAAAAGCTTCTGTAAAGCAAAGACACTGTTGTTAGAACAAAACTAGAGCCTACAGATTGGGAAAGGATCTTCACCAACCCAACATTTGACAGAGGGCTTACATCTGGAATATATAAATAACTAAAGAAGTTAAAAAGCAATAATCCAAGTAACCCAATTAAAAATGGGGTATGGAGCTAAACAGAGATTCTCTGTAGAAGAATATAGAATGGCAGAGAAACACATAAGAAGATGTTCAATATCCCTAGCCATCAGAGAGATGCAAATCAAAACGACCCTGAGATTTCACCTTACACCCATCAGAATGGCTAAGATCAAAAACTCAAGAAATAATGCATGCTGGAGAGGCTGTGGAGAAAGGGGAACCCTCCTCCATTGCTGGTGGGAATGTCCACTGGTACAACCACTATGGAAATCAATCTGGTGCTTTCCCAGACAATTAGGAGTAGTGCTACCTCAAGATCCAGCTATACCACTCCTAGGCATATATCCAAAAGATGTTCAAGTACACAACAAGGACATTTGTTCAACCATGTTTGTAGCAGCTTTATTCATAATAGCCAGAACCTGGAAACAACCCAGATGTCCCTCAGTTGAGGAATGGATACAGAAACTGTGGTACTTTTACACAATGGAATACTACTCAGCAATTAAAAACAAGGAAAACATGATTTTTTGCATGCAAATGGTGGGATCTATAAAAAAAACATCCTGAGTGAGGTATCCCAAAAGCAGAAAGACACACATGGTATATACTCACTTATATAGACCTATAAGGTAGGATAAACATACTGAAATATGTACACCTAAAGAAGATAAACAAGAAAGAGATCCAGGGGTAAGATGATCAATTCTCATCTAGGAAGACAAAGGGGATGGACAATGGAAATAGGAGAAAACAAGTAACAGGACAGTAGCCTACCACAGAAGGCACCTGAAAGACTCTACATAGCAGTGTATTAAAGCAAATGCTGAGCCCCATAACCAAGCTTTCAGCAGAGTGTAGGGAATCATATGAATGAAGGAGAAATTAGTATATCCTAGTGGGGACAGGGAGCCTCACAAGGTCCATTTATATCTGAGCAACAGGGGTCTTCTATGAGACTGTTTATCCAACCAAGGACCATGCATGGATATAACCTACAACCCCTGCTCAGACATAGCCCATGGTAGCTCAGTATCCAAGTGGGTTCCCTAATAAGGGGAACAGGTTTTTTTTCTGACATGGACTCATGAGCCTCCCCTCCCCCTTGATGGAGGAGCAGCCTTTCTAGGCCGCAGATAAGGACATTGCAACCCTCCTGAAGATACCTGATAAGCTAGGGCCAGAAGGAAGGAGAGGAGGACACCCCCCCTTAGTGGACTCAGAAGGGGGCAGGGAGGAGATGAGGGAGGGAGGGAGGGAGGGAGGGGAAGATTGGGAAGGAAAGAGGGAGTGGGCTACAGCTGGGATACAAGTGAATGTATAAAATTATTTGAAAATAAAAATACTAAGAAGAAAAAAAAAAGAAATAACACTTTGCATAATATTTCCTCTTTGAAGGAAAAAGAGCCATGCCAGTGGCAGCAGATACTTTTCTTTTGTATATCATTATCCAAAATATAACAATAACATGGAGATGTTTATGTTAGATGTTTCTCCACGCAACATCCAGTACTACAAAAATAGCCAGTAATTTAAAAAAACATATAATAACAAAAATAAAAAATAGAGAGGTGAAAAAGAAGAAATAAGCAACACAGACCAACACTTCACATTGACCCAACTGGCCCCAACGTAATGAATAATTAGCATGTAATATCACAATTGGGAGATTATCATTAATAGAACCAGTCCAATTTGTATTTTTCCACACTCTGAATTCATTTATTTATTCATCATTTAATTTTAATACATTATATATAAATTTATCAAATTATAAATCAACATCCTTTTGTTGTGTTAGGAATACAAAATGGAACTATGCCTAATTAATATAATACAGAATGCTTAAATCAAATGGACAAATAACAGCCATTGTTTCAAATCCTTCTTATCTTTTTGGAGCAAGTGTTTTAACCAAAAATATTGGAATATAAATACATTATGTACTGTGCTACGTAATACATTTAAAGTTTATCTTATTAATTCAGTCCTACTGCAACTTTGCACGCTTTTTATTGACTTGTGTTAACTGCTCATGCTAATGGATCCAGAGTAATATTTCAGTATGTGTATTGGAAGACACTGGTCAAATCTAATCTGTCAGTATTAAACCCACACCTGATTCCAAGTCTCTAGAATATATATTATACATGCAGTTTAACTTCTTAAATTTCTAGGTGTGAAGGAGACATATGGTCCTTGTCTTTCTCCATCAAATTTACACTTTTTGTATGAAGTTCTCCAGCTCCATCTATTTTCCTATTTATTCTCGACTCTCCAAAGCTGTTTCCTAGTTTACATGGTCCCCTTCCTTAACTCATTCTATTATTGGTATTCTATATTCTAGGTATTATGAACAGCACTATATTAGTGTCACAGCGGTAGCCCTTTTAGACTTAATTAATTTCCTTTAGACATTTGTATGGAAAAGGCAGAACTGGATTATATGCTACACATATTTTTATTTTTTTAGACATGCATATTGTTCTTTATTATAATAAAATTGAGGATTATAATAAAATGGATCAAAGCAGTAATATAAGACCCACAATTACATAACTACTCAATGAAACCATAATAAATATTCTTCTTTGGTAAATAACTATAGGTGAGAATGTTGGATCATATGACAATGAAGGTGTTCCAGGACTGATTGAGCTGATTTACATCCTGACTGCAGTGTATAAGTGACACTTTTCTATATGTTATCATCCACACATGACTTTTATTGTTAATACTAAACCTGATATATTTGAGATGATATCTCATTGTGGTTAAAATTTAACTTTTGATTGTTACTAATTACTATTTACTTTTCATTTAACCATTGCCCACTTGCATATTCTTTTCTAAGAATACATTTGACAATTTTTTTCCTCTTTAGTTTATATATAAATATATCATTCCTCCTTGTTATTTCCACTCCCTTCTCCAACAATGATTTCTGAGTCTTAGGTGTGGTAGTCATTTTGTAGATCTGTCTATTGGATGAGGGAAATGGAACTTCATTTTGATTGGCTTTAGGGTTTTTGTAATGATGACTCTCTGTTTCAAGAGGGCTCAGGACTATACTCATCTTTGGGTATAAGGACAATTATTTAGTACACAGGTAAAAATAAAGCTGATTTAGTAAAGTGAGAGTGGTGATGGTAGATGCTCTAAGATGTATGACTAAACTACCCTTTGGTTATTAGCTATGTTTCAAGCATCAGGCATAATTTTCCCCTAAACCCCACCCCCCTTTTTGAAACAGGGTTTCTCTGTGTTGCCTTGGCTACCCTGAACTCACTTTGTAGAATGGACTGGCCTCAAACTCACAGAGATCCACCCACTTCTGTCTCCCAGGTGCTGGAATTACAAGCACGTATCACAGCACTCAGCTAATTTCCTCTTTTTAAAAAGGGTCTTAAACCCAATAAGAGTAAGAGAGATGCTGGTTACTGCCAAGGTTATACAGAAATTGTATGGCATCCCACAAATGTGCTGTATGTAAAAAAAAAAAATGTGTTACTTTATACAGTATGCACTCACTGTTCATGAAGTAGATATTAAAGTTTTAAGTGATTCAAAAAATAATTCCCCAAGATGGAAAAATATTAGAAAAACAATAACAGAACCTGGTCCTTAGTTACAATGGTGATCATGTTGGAAGAAGAAACTAAGGATATAGAATAGATATATTGGGCCAGAGGTATCAATATTTTCCAAGATCAGTTGCTAGGTGAAGGTCCATGTGCTGAAATACAGATGCAAGTTGTGTATGACAAGGCCGCCTGGTTATTATGTCTCATGGCAGTTTCAAGTGTTCAAGACAGGGTTAAAAAAACAGGAAGAAGACTTGGAAAACTGAATTCAAAGAGATTCACCTGCTTCTGCCTCCCTAGTGCTGGATTTACAGGTGTACATCACCATCACTGATTTAAATCTTCAATTTTTTTTAATTTTTATTCATTCTTTATCAATTCTAACTGATAAACACAAAAATACCTATAATTATGCAATGCAATGTAAGTTTAAATTAAAATAAATATACTTCATTAAAAGTTCATGATTTAGTTGTAATAGCCAGAAGCTGGAAACAACCCAGATCTCCCTAAGCTGAGGAATGGATACAGAAATTGTGGTACAGCTACACAATGAAATATTAGTCAGCAATAAAAAAACAAGGAAATCATGAAATTTAGAGGCAAATGGTGGGAACTGGAAAAGATCATCCTGAGTGAGCTATCCCATAAAGACACACTGGATGTATAGTCACTCATAAGTGGATATTAGACATATAATATAGTATAAACATACTAAAATCTGTACACCTAAAGAAACTAATCTTGTTTGATCAGGTCTCTGGTTAAGATGCCCAATCCCCATTCAGAAAGGCAAAGTGGATGGACAGTGAAAATAGAAGAAAACAAGAAACATGACAGGAGCCTACCACAGAGAGCCTCTGAAAGGCTCTACCCTGCAGGGTATCAAAGCAGATACTGAGACTCATAGGCAACCTTTGGGCAGAGTGCAGGGAATCTTATGAAAGAAGGGGAAGATAGTAAGACCTGGAGAGCTCCAAAAGGAAAGCAACAGAACCAAAAAATCTGGGCACAGGGGTCTTTTCTGTGACTAATACTCCAACCAAGGACCATTCATGGATATTACCTAGAACCTCTGCTCAGGTGAGGCCCATGGCAGTTCAGTGCCCAAGTGGGTTCCATAGTAATGGAAACAGGGATTGTCTCTGACATGAACTGATTAGCCTGCTCTTTACCAGGCCACAGAAGAAGACAATGCAGCCACTCCAGATGAGACCTGATAGACTAGGATCAAAAGGAGAGGAAGACCTCCCCTATCAGTGGACTTGGGGAGGGGCATGGGTGGAGAAGGGGGAGGGAGGGATTTGGAGGGGAGGAAGGAGGGAGCTACAGGGGAGATACAAAGTGAATAAACTGTAATTAATAAAAATAAAAATATAAAATACAAAAAAGGAAATGCCAAAAAATTAATCATTTAACATTTTTCTATTCAGAAATATCTATATATATTTTTTTCTGTTATCTATAGGTTCTGTGAAAGTCACACACTCTTTTATTTGTTGTAAATTAGTTCTAAATTCTTTTTGTGGGCTGTTAGCCTGTTTACATTTGCAGTAAATACTCTCTTTTAAATTTCCACTGGAAGCAGAGCAGCTCATAGAAACTAAGCGAGGACCCATCTATAATCTCTCTCAAAGATGCGTTGGTCAGGTATGGCCATCTTTACCATGAGCGCATGTTTCCTTGCTAAATCTGCACTTGAGTTCAACATACCTGGTATGAGAATTTTCTTACATTTACTTTAATTCATTTAAACATTTACTCATAAATCTCTATAGGTTGTTTCAGTTTTCAGAGTTCTCCTGGCATTTAGTCTGAGATTTATGGTGAGTTAAAATAAAGTAAAAGCAGCTGACCAGATCTTCAAGATATGAGAATCCTGCTTTTATGCTCCGTTTTCATGTGTCAGGGTCTTCTGATGGTTCTGGGTAGTTGCTCTTCATGGGTATTCTGTACACATGGTTTTGGCATACAGCATGCATTTCACTCACAGGTTTAGAGTTCATGTTTTGAGGCTGTTCCTCTCCAGAAGCAAGTTGCTCATAAAAGTGCTACTACTGAAAATGAGCTAATCTGCTAATATACTTTCAGTGGAATCAGCTCTTAACAGATGGGTCTATGCTGGAGGAGACAGGTCATAGGAAGTATGCTCCCAGTGGGTCTATTTTATCCAGATCCCTTCTTGGCATCTTTCTGCTTTCAGGATGCCATAAGGTAAATAGTTTTATTCTGCTGCTCTCTTTGGTTTTAATGTCTCTGCCTCCTCACAAGTCCAGCAACAACAGAGAATTGGACCATGAGCTGAATCCTCTCAGCTCATGAGTCAAATTAAGTTCTTACACCCTTACGTAATTTTTTTTCTCCAAACACTTGTCATAACAATGGAAATATGATTAACCCTCTGGAATTCATACATGTTCCTAAATTAAGATTTTCTGTATTACCACATGGAAAGTATTTGCTACAGTAAGAAAAATAGAGTAAATTTGAGTGCCGACTCTGGAAACTTCTGCAGAACAGCTGCAGAAATAGTTAAAGGGACACAACCCAGGGCACAGAGCCTTGTAAGTACGTCAGTTCACAAAATCAGGGACATTTACTTGACATATTGTTACTTCAAAACAACTTACTACCATTTTATAGCCGTACTGCACTGAATAGTGAACTGAAATGTATAGTTTCTCTGTAAAAATTAGCATTAGTATCTAACTATATTTCCAGCACAAGACTTTGAAATAAAGTGGCTTCATAGAAATTCATTGTGAATAACCTATCTTATATCATTGTGATTATATTGAGTGTTGGCTTCTTAGACATCATTAAAATCCTTAAGTGATACCTCTTGTTCTTTTCTATACGGATAATGAAATCAGATCCTGTTCATTTTCAACAGAGTATTCAGTAGATATAGAAAATAAAGGTCGTCTTGAAACAGAATGAAAAAAAAAATAATGTCGTTTGGCATTTGTGTTCAAGTCCCAAATTTTAGAATTATATTTCCTATTAAAATGTCTCTAATAACAATTTATATAGTTATTTCACATATAGTTGGCTTTCTAAATCATGTACATTTACTGTATGTGCTGTGTCATCAAGTTTATAATTATGCTGGGAGCTGTATTTTCAACATTCCAACTTTAGCATATCTGCATTATTAAACATTAGCACACAGTTTTAAAATGCAATAACCCCAAATCACAACTATATTCCATTGACACGTAGTTTAAAGGTTTCTCCTAACATTCAGCAAAACTCATCTATATTAAGTTCTCTGAAATAGTCTAAAAACCATGAAATCAAAATTCTTAGACAGTATTGGTCATAATCTGAATCCACACTATTACAAATAATGGCCATGAACCTCTTGAAAGCTGTGAAAACATGATCCAACCCTCCACTGTATGGGGAGTTCCTAGGGTTTTAATAACCTTCCCCTCCTACTTCCACTGTGACTTGTCATATTTCCATCAATTTTCAGTCACGTAGCTTTCGAGTGTGTGTAACTTTCATTGATCCCAGTGTAAGCAGTCCAGTAAAAAGCATTTAATTCCTCAAGCCTTAGTTTACAAAGGGCACTCTAGACCCTAGCACAGCTTCTATTAACACACTAGAAAAGCAGTCTTTTTCTAACGCGATTGCCTGATGACCTTTTTCATGAAAGCTCATATGAAATGATAATCAACTCTGTTAAAATGTTAGCAAAAATCAACTTTCAGAAGGTAAAGTGATTTTATCCTCTTTACAGCTCTTCTACGGTGGTTAATTGTAAAGGTTATCTGTGCTTTTCAGTGTGACTAAGTGGAGAAAGAAAACTTTTTTCGCTTTTATTTATTCTTCTCTCATACAATACATCCCAGCTTCAGCTTGCTTCCCTCCACTCCTTTCAGATTCCTCCACTTCCTCTCATCCCCCAGAGTCCCTCCTGCCCATCCTTACAGAAAATCATGCTTCCCAGGAACATCAACCAAACACGGCATAACAAGATATGGTATTACCACACACCTGGCTTTTATTAGATAACTCCTATTACATATTGATGCTTTGAGGGCACAGAGGAGATGCTAAAAGTAAATCTTGATGACCTTTATTAAATTGCGACCTAGCTTGTCATTAGGAAGCTAGGTTACTTTAAACTATACTGTCCAATAATGATATGTACATTTATGTGATATTGTAAAATGGTTCCCTGATCCCTAATAATGTGAAAATGTAACTATTCAAACCCACATGGCTGATACATAGACACCCACCAGACTTCTCAAATCTCAGCCCCATAGAAGTTATGACCAACAGAGGAGCCCTAAGAACTCCATTTCTCCATAAATCAGCACAGCCTGTTGGTGAGACAGCACACTCAGTAAGAAATAAGTTCAAAATGTACATGGAATTAATTAATGTTTTGTATTGCAAATAATCTCAAGACTAGCATGTTCATAATTATGATGATAGTTGGAAGACAGAAAACTGAATTAAAATTCAATAAAGAATAAAGATGAAAATTAAAAAAAGACTGTGTGTGGGGAGGATTAGACTAATTTTGGTTCTTTCTGGGACACACAGGTAAAAGTCACTTTCTCTTCTGAAAATTTATTTTTGCTAAAACTTTAAGATTTGGTTATCCTTTCATACAAACTGTCATGAAATAAACCATCACATTATCATTTTGGAAAGAGGCTGTCATTCTAGTTTGTTAATACAAGCTGTGCTGTTTTGGTCTAGAGTACCCTTTGTAAAGTATAGTTTGAGGAATAAAATGCTTCTCACTGGACTGCATACACTGGAATCAATTAAGCCTACACAAGCTCAAAAGCTACATGTCAATGAAATTTGATGGAAATATGTTATAAATTCCAGTTAGTGTTTAGAAGTAGTTTTATTTCCACACAAACAAATTAGTTTATCATAAAATATGTATATTATCCTGTCAATGTCTGATAGCTCCTAAATATTCTAATAAGTGTCATAAGCCATAGCATAACCTTTAATGTTCAACTATCCAGGGAAAAAGTCAAGCATGTGATGTTACAATTCAGTACAGAGGCTTTTCTATTTTTTTTTTTTTACTCAAAATTGAGTCTTCTCTCATACAATATATCTTGCCCACATGCTTCCTTGACTCCTCCCAGCTTCCCACTACTTTCCCTCTCTCCCAGATCCACTCCCCTTTTGTTTCGTTCAAACTGTACATCTGATTTTACTATTAAAACTTGAGTTCCACGCTGTGATTGCAATGTTGAAGTGAATGCAATCACTGATCCACATTTGTTTATCTTTAGGTTGGAAATGTGGGCATTCAACTAGCAGTGCACTCTCCCAAGGCACACTTGCAAGAACTGTCAGAACTTTGATGGACTTCACTGGCACTGAGAAGTTAAGCTGGATTCTAGCGCTAGGTATGCCCTCACTCTTCTAGAGGGGGACTTCAGTAAAACTAGAGATCTGTTGGTTACTACCAAGGTATGTAGTCCACTTCTGTGTCCTTAGGGTTATCATGTCACGTGCTTTATACCTTTGTAGGACTTTCAGTTGCCTCCCTCCTTCAAAAGCTTATGTTGCTTCTTCTGGAAGTTCCAGCTAAGGATTTTCTGCATCCTGTCTCTGAAGTGCATAGTGTCTTCAGTAATAAGAACTTAGTATCCACATGTGGGAAATAATGTAGGGCAACAGTGATTGGCTATGTTTTGTGGCTTTCTTAGCCATATATATATATATATATATAAATATATATATATTATGTATACATGAAATATATTCTACACAGAGTTATATGTGTTATAGGCTTGTTTTGTTTTTTGTAAATAACTTAATAGAGTTTTTGGTTTTTTTCTGATATATTTATGTTGTTTTATCCACCTCCATTTGTATTTTCCTCCTGCCTTCTTTCCTAAAGAGACTTCCTTTTACACTTCCCTTCTCAGATCACTTGTTTGACAATGTTAATAGGGAAAGAGATGGATTTTATTCTAGAGATTATCATCTATTCAGGATTGTCTCCTTTGGTTTTCTATATGACATCAATGTAGAATCATATTATATGTCTAGGTCACAGGGAGCTCTTCAGGTTAACTTTAGAAAGAATTAGTCTTTTAAATACTATTCATGATTGTTGAATGGAAGAAAGCTGCAGAATGGTAGCTGGAATCTGAGCATGCAAAGATTGTTCCTTGGCTTTGAATAGTTCCTTACACTGTGGCTGACTTCATGTGCCAGTGGGCCTGGTGGGGACCTGTATCAACACTGAAATTCCATGAATTCACCTTAAACACATTTATCATTATTAACTATTGACAGTTCCCTCCACATCCACATGCTCTGAGTGACCATAGGTCACTGATCAGTGTGAAATGGACAACACTTTTAATATGTAAACTTTTATTATAATTACTTTAACAATGAATATCTGGGGGAGAAGTGACGTCTGATTTTTTTTTGTTTGTTTGTAGCAGCTTTATTTTTTTTAACTTTTATTAATAACACTTTATTCATTTTGTATCCCCCCATAAGCCCCTCCCTTCTCCCCTCCCAGTCTCACCCTCGCCCCCTTTCTGCATGAATGCCCCTCCCCAAGTCCACTGATAGGGGAGGTCCTCCTCTCCTTCTTTCTGATCTTAGTCTATCAGTTCTCATCAGAACTGGCTACATTGTCAGGGTTCTAGGTTATCTCCACAGATAGTCCTTGGTTGGAGTATGAGTCTCTGGGAAGTTCCCTGTGTTCAAATTATCTTGTTCTGTTGCTCTCCTTGTGGCATCTGATTTTTACCATGCATATTAAGCCAGTTATCAATCAGCTTTAACTAAATCGAGATGGTGTGGTACACAAAGGATTTGTTTTGACAACCGTATTTCCACAGCATAAGCATGTGCACATCATTGTCAAGCACACATGAAAGGCATCCTACCTCTGCAGAAAACTTCATAGAAAAGTAAAATAGTAATAGTAGTGGTATTAGCAGCAGTATGGTAAGTAGCAGCATTTTATAGTCTTCTGGTTATAGAGACTTTATACCAATAAAACTAGACCCAAAACTACCAGGGGATCCTTTATTTTGTGACAAACACATTTGATCTCATAGGCAAGCATGTCATTAAGTAATAGAGTGAGAATAAAAGAGTTATGCCTAACGACTATGGAGATATATATATAATGTGAATTGAGTGAGAAAGTGTTCAAAAGGTATTGTCTTCATATTGACATGTTTAAAAAACATCTGGTAGTCAGCTAAAGATAAATGTGGCATAAAAGTGAAGAAAGAAAATAATTGTAAGCATAGACCATTTCTGACTTTTTCACCTTGGTGTGACATTTGAACTTTAGGCATATTGGTTATTGAAGCATGGAAATTTAGAAATGAAAATCTGCATCACTTTCATATATCACTGGACTAAAAATGATCATAACTTCAGTTTACATGGCAAGCATTTTGTAAGAGATGTACTTGGTCTAATATATGAACTATTAACGGAACAAAATATATCCACTATTGTGTCATAAAAGTAGTAGAAACTATTTTATGGAGCAATTTTTCTGGTGAGACAACAGACCTACTTGCTTGAGTGATTGATAGCCCACTTTGGCATAGTTATCACTTGAAAGAAGTTAATTTTAATTTGTATTTTATTTCAGTTTATTTATATCACAAGGATGCCCTCTCCCTCTACTCCTCAGTGTGTTCCTCCCCCACTTTCCACTTCCCCTCTCCCTTTCTACCCTAGAAAGGAGGAGCCTCCCTCCTTCAGTATCAATACTTTCCAGCACATCAAGTCATATCAGGACTAGGCATATCTCATCCACTGAGGCCAGGCAAGTCAGCACTGCCCAGGGGGAAGTGATCCAAAAACAGGCAATAGAATTCATGTTAGAAACAGCAACCCCCAAACATACACCTCCCCACACACTTGCCAGGCAATCCATGTGACGACCAAGCTGCCCTTGGCCGAATATTTCCAGGGGGCTTAGTCCAGAAAACACATGATCCTTAGTTGATGACTCCATCTCTAGAAGCCCCCATGGGTTTGGATTAGTTGTCTCTGTTTGTCTTTTTGTAAGATTCCTGTTCCCTCTAGGTCCTTCTCTCTTTCTCCCATCACTTCCACAGGACTCCCTGAACTCTGCTTCATGCTTGGCTCTAAGTATCAGCACCTGTCTGGACCTGTCTGGTTCCATTGCTGGGTAAAGTCTTCCAGGTGACAGCCATGTTAGGCTCCTGTCTACAAGCATAGAAGAGCATCATTAATAGTGTCAGGGGCTGGCTCTCTACTATAAGGTGGGTCTCAGGTTGGGCCAATCATTATTTGGACATTCCCTCAACTTTGCTTCCTCTTTAATTCTGCACTTCTTGTAGGCAAGGTAATTTCTGGATCAGAGGTTTTGTAGGTAGATTGTTGCTTCCCTCCCTCCACTAGTTCTGCCTGGCTAGAGGGTGGTGATTTCAGTTAAGAAACGAAAAGGGTTTGCTGCTTTTCAGCTTGTTTAGTTCTTTGTATATACAGGATATTAGTCCTCTGTCAGATAAAGGGTTAGTGAAGATTCTTTCCCAATCTGTAGGCAGTCGCTTTGTTTTGATGACGGTGTCCTTTGCTTTACAGAAGCTTTTCAGTTTCATGAGGTCCCATTTGTTGATTGTTGCTCTTAGAGCCTGTGCTGTTGGTGTTCTGTTCAGGAAGTTTTCTCCTGTACCAATGAGTTCTAGGGTATTCTTCACTTTTTTTTCTAGCCAATTTAATGTGTCTGGTTTTATGTTGAGGTCTTTGATCCACTTGGACTTTAGTTTTGTGCAGGGTGATAAGTATGGATCTATTTTCATTTTTCTACATGTGCACATCCAGTTGGACCAGCACCATTTGTTGAAGATGATATCTTTTTTCCATTGTATGGTTTTGGCATCTTTGTCAAAAATCAGGTGTCCATAGTGTGTGGGTTTATTTCTGGGTCCTCTGTTCGGTTCCATTGATCCACCATTCTGTTTCTAATCCACTTAAAAAATGGGGAACAGAGCTAAACAGAGAATTCTCAATAGAGGAATATCGAATGGCAGAGAAGCACTTAAAGAAATGTTCAACCTCATTAGCCATTAGGAAAATGCAAATCAAAACAACCCTGAGATTTCACCTTAAACCAATGAGAATGGCCAAGATCAAAAACTCAAGTGACAACACATGCTGGAGAGGTTGTGGAGAAAGGGGAACCCTCCTCCACTGCTGGTGGGAATGTAAACTTGTACAACCACTCTGGAAATCAATCTGGCACTTTCTCAGACAACTAGGAATAGCGCTTCCTCAAGATCCAGCCATACCACTCCTAGGCATATATCCAAAAGAGGCTCAAGTACACAAAAAGGACATTTGCTCAAACATGTTTGTACCAGCTTTATTTGTAATAGCCAGAATCTGGAAACAACCCAGATGCCCCTCAACTGAAGAATGGATGCAGAAATTGTGGTACATCTATACAATAGAATATTACTCAGCAATGAAAAATAAGGAAATCATGAAATTTGCAGGTAAATGGTGGGACCTGGAAAGGATAATCCTGAGTGAGTTGTCCCAGAAAAGCAAAAAGACACACATGGTATATACTCACTCATATAGACATACAAATAGGACAAACCCACTAAAATCTGTGCATCTAAGGAAACTAAGCAAGAGAGAGGACCCTAACCGAAATGTTCAATCCCCATCCTGAAAGGCAAAGAGGATGGACATCAGAAGATGAAGAAAGCAGGAAACAACCTAAGAACCTGCAACAGAGGGCCTCTGAAAGCCAGAAGAAGTAAACAGGACTCAAACTGGGAACCTGCCATAGAGGGCCTCTGAAAGCCTCTGCAGTATAGACTATCAAAGCAGATGCTGAGCCTGATGGCCAACTGTCGGGCCCAGTGAAAGAAATTTTATGTAAGAGGTGGGAAATAGTAAGAGCTGGAGAGGACAGGAACTCCACAAGGAGAGCAACAGAACAAGAAAATTTGAACACAGGGAACTTCCCAGAGACTCATACTCCAACCAAGGACTATTCATGGAGATAACCTAGAACCCCTGCACAGATGTCAGTTCAGTGTCCAAGTGGGTTACCTAGTAATGGGAAGAGGGATTGACTCTGACATAATCTGATTGGCCTGCTCTTTGATCACCTTCCCCTGAGGGGGGAGCAGCCTTACCAGGCCATAGAAGAGGACAATGCAACCACTTTTGATGAGAACTGATAGACTAAGATCAGAAAGGAGAGGAGAATCTCCCCTATCAGTGGACTTGGAGAGTGGCATGCATGCAGAAAGGGGAGGGAGGGTGGGATCGGGAGGGAGGAAGGATATGGGGGGATACAAAATGAATAAAGTTAATAATATCAATATTATTATTAATTATTAATTAGTATTAATTAATATTATTAATTATTAATATTATTAATAAAGTTAATAAAATTAATAAAAAATTTAAAAAAGTTTAAAAAAAAACAGAAACAAAAAGGGCCCAAGGGAGAGTGCTGGAATGTCACTCAGAATGGGAAACTGAATGAAGAGCAGAAGTGGATGAAGAGAGGGAACTAGGCAGGAGATGGAATGCATGAGGATCAGATGTGGGGAGAATGGAGGTGGGAGGTGAGAGGGTTGGGAACAAGGAAAGAAACTGAGAGGGGAGGAGTATTTCTGACAAGCTGGAGACCTGCAACAGGGTAGGCTCCTGGGAAGATATGGGAATGACTCTAACAGAGACTCCTAAGAAGGGGAGGAGGGAGGGCATGAAGATTGAAAGAAAACTTTTCATTCACAGGGGTTCACCTTAGATACTTTCCTGCCATGTGTACCTGCCAATTTCCTGCTCTCATGCATTGAACTTTGTCATATCTCATTCAGTTTTCTGTTTTCAATCAATAGCAATAAGCTGTCACAGAAGTCCCCATTTTGAGATTATATTGACATTCTGCCAAAATGATGGCCTCTGTTAGTGAATTAAGTCTAATTATCTTAGACTTACACGGTCAAGGTTTCCTTTGGTGATATGTTCATTAGGGGAGAAGTTCACTGACCATAGTCAGAATGATCAATGTTTTATCTAAGTAGAAAGTTGAATATATTGATTAGGAAGGGCTAAAAATTCATGTAGAAGACTGGACCAACACAAGACTGGGGCTATAATAGGCATGTATTGGAGACATGCTTCTGGAGTCTGTAGCAGAAATTTCTTCCCAGGTCAGAAGTAAGCAACATCCACCCTTTTCTAAGACCCCCTAGGACAAACTGAGGTATAATTCTGCTGGGGAACCAATAAGCTTACTGAGCCTCTGTACAGAGCACAGGTTATGGGTTACTTGTAGTTCTGTGGGTGCCCATCTCCCAACAGGCCACATATGAAAGGTTTTAGCAGGAAGTATGAGAGCTTCCTTTTAGCAGTAGCCTCATAGATAGAGCCCCTTACTGAGTCTTTTCCCTGCCTATCCATTCGAGCCCCTCTCTGAGGCCACCATGCACAAATAAGAAAAAAAAAATTGTATACAACAGGTGGTATGTAGTTACTGGATACTCTAGCACGTGTCTACTGACTATCTTCAGTACTCTAAGAGGGAGCAAAAACTGTTAAGACAAACTGAGATGATCTTTCACAAGGGGGTGAAGTTGAATGTCTTGAGATTGTGGTGTTTGTCTCAGAGGATGGTCAGTTGGAACAGGATCCCACCCCAAACTGCTAGTCAGTTAACTACTGATGGATCTTAGAAAGAGAAGACATTACATGCAGTTGTTAATACAGTGGTGACTTTAGCATGTTTCATCAGATTGTCCCAAACACTTGATCACAAGGAAGGCCTGGATTAAACTCAGGTCACAAAATAAAGCAAAAAGACATGAACATGAGAAAAGGGCCCACAAGAAGGTAGAAGTTGTGGTAGATTGGGGTGAGAATAATGAAAATGCATTGTATACATTTAAAAGATTATCAAGGAACTAACTTAATTAAAAAATAATATCCAAGCCATTACCCTCAAATGAATTAAAAGAGTTATCCTTCACAAGATAATTCTAGCACTAGAAAAAAGTTAATGATACCTAGTTATTATGATGTGAATATTTATGACCCTCACTCATATGTTGAACTATTTAACCACAAGGTGGTAATGTCAGAATATGTGCCCTCATTAATGAGATTATTAATTATCATTTATTTATTAATCATTAAGTAATTGATTACTAATAATTAATATAGATGTTCCGGAGTTTGCACGCTTTTTCCCACCACATGAGGACAAAGCTCAGGGATGTCATCTCTGAACATGGGGGCAGAGCAGGGTGTCACCAGACAGCAAGCTGGCTAATGACTGTGTTTGGGTTTGCTGGACACCAGCTCTGTGAGTAACAGGTTTCTTTCCTTTTTCAGCCACATGGTTAGTGGTATTCTATAACTATAGTCTCCAAACTGGGGATACTGGCATTTACTAATTGCTTAGCATCTTCCAGTACATAATACTCATGTGTAGGTACTCAGAACAATATTCTGAAATGAATATATTTATCTCCATTTTAAAGATGAGGTTACTGAGGCACATAAAATTTAAATACTGTTTCTAATTATACATTTTCTAATAACTTATTTGAAACAAAGGCTAGTGGATATTTTTAAAGTAGGCATTCTAGGCTGTCTTCCTGTTAATGCTATTTTTCTGTTTTATTTTAAAATGACATATCCTGACATAGACAGCCACTCATAAAATGATTTGACTATTGGTATCCATAACATCATTAACTTATATTTTTACTTTATGTGGTGCTTTACAGTACTTTTAATGTTTCGACAATCTTTAAATCTGGCACTTTCTCAGACAATTAGAAACAGTGCTTCCTCAAGATCCAACTATACCACTCCTACGCATATATCCAAAATATGCTCAAGTACACAATAAGGGCATTTGTTCAACCATGTTCATAGCAGCTTTAATCATAATGGCCAGAACCTGAAAACAATCCAGATGTCCCTCAATGGAGGAATGGCTACAGAAATCGTGGTACGTATACACAAAGGAATGCTACTCAACAATTAAAAACAAGGAAATCATGAAATTTGCAGGCAAATGGTGGGATCTAGAAAAGATCATTCTAAGGGAGGTGTCCCAGAAGCAGAAAGACACGCAGAGTATATACTCACTTGTAAGAGGGTACTAGAGATATAATATAGAATAAACATAATAAAATCTGTATACCTAAAGAAACCAAGCAAGAAGGAGGACCCTGGGTAAGACGATCAATCCTAATTCAGAAAGACAAACAGAATGGACATTAGAAGAAGGAGAAAACAGGAAACAAGACAGGAGCCTAGCACAGACGGACTCTGAAAGACTCTTCTCAGCAGTGTACTAGTGAAGATCCTGGGACTCATGACCAGACTTTGGGCAGAGTGCAGGGAAGCTTATGAATGAAGGGGGAGATAGTAAGAACTGGAGAGGATGGGAACCTCACAAGGAGAGCAACACTACCAAAATATCTGGGTACAGGGTCTTTTCTGAGACTGATACTCCAGCCAAGGACCATGCATGGATATTACTTAGAACCCCTGTTCAGGTGTAGCCCATGGCAGTTCAGTATCCAATTGAGTTCCCTAGTAATGGGAACAGGGACTGTCTCTGATATGAACTCAGTGGCTGGCTCTTTGACCACCTCCCCCTAAGAGAGAAGCACCCTTACCAGGACACAGAGGGGGGAAATGCAGCTAGTCCTGATGAGATCTGATAAGCTAGGGTCAGGGGGAAGGGGGGGAAGACCTCCCCTATCAGTGAACTTGGAGAGGGGCATGGGAGGAGATGAGGAAGGGAGGGTGGGATATGGAGGGAATGAGGGAGGAGGGCTACAGCTGGGATACAAAGTGAATAAACTGTAATTAATATAAAAAATAAATTAAAAATAGCAAAAAAATATTCTTAATTTTAGTAATTAATACAGCACAGTTTTAGGAACTGTTGATGCTTGTATTTACTGAAGAAAATATTTGGGACTTAATTTTCAGAATTCACATACAATTCCATCTGTTCCAGTTGCTAGAAATTGAAAAGTATATACACTTACTTTTATGACCAACACCACACAGCTTGGACTTGATGGGTAGAGACTGAAGACAATAAACCCTTTCGTACATAAATACATGGATTCCACAAGCAGCACAACAGTTGTGTTTAAATCCTGGGCAGTATCTGTTTCTACCAGAAGCTTTGTTTAAAGGAATGTTGAAAACCCTAGAAATCACATCTAAAACCAGAAAGGCAGCATCAATATCTTATGAATTGTATTAGCCTGAATCAATTTCCAAGCTGTTCTGTCACTTTTCTCCTACAGACTCAAGTATCTACCAACAGGTGTTTTTCACCAGACAGTAACTGTGTTCACCTAACAGTTGGCTTTGTTCTCCTGGCTATTCAAAGTGCACACTGAATCAGCAGCAGGGGTTATCTGGGGTTTAGGCAAAAATCCAGACTCTTTGGGTCTTACAACATGAAAGACAGGATTTCCCGGCTGTAGTGCCTAAGCATAAATATGTACCAAGTGCCTAATCTTTTTGAAATATTTACATGACTTAGTGTGTTTATACCATGCCTGTCAACAAATTGCAAGGATTTTGAAACCCTGTTTCAGAGAAAATAAACCTGACATAGATTAAAGTGAAAGTTCCTATCTTTAAGAATACTACAAGCAATATTATTGATTTTATTTAAAATTACTTACGTTATACACAATGAGGCTGTCTAAGATCATTCCCCCTTCTTGTGTGTTATTCATTCACTGATCATAATTTTCTTTCAAAAGTTCATCTGTCCTATTCATTATAAAAACACACTATTTGGTTTGACATTTGAATTTAAAATGTCAATAAATTCAAGAACAGGAGCCTGTAATCAATCAGAGTATACCCTTCAGTTTATGGAAAATTAGGGGAAAAACCATCACTCTAAGGTCTCTTAGCAATTCGTAGACCACCAAATTAGACACTTTAAGGGCAGGCATAACCTACAAAGCACTGTGAGCACTGAGGCCTCCAGACTTTCAGCTACTGCCTCACGACCATGGAAAGCTAGAAGACTCACCCCTGTAAATACGTTGTAATTTTAAGAAAACCAAATGACACACTAACTACATTGGAGAATGTTGGCTAAACAGATTGACAGAAGGTAAAGGGACACACTAATTCCATTGCCCTTTGTGCATGCATGCCATGGTGGTCAGAACTAAGCTCTTCCTGCTACAGGTCTCCCTGGAAATCAATTTTATCACATTGTCCTTTACAAGAACTGATGCTTTTTTATTCAGTCTTTTCTTTGGATCAACACTGCTCTAAATTACCATTTTAATCTTTTTGCTCAGTGTGTGCCATTGCATAATTCTGTGATTTTTTTAAAACAAGAATTAAAATATCATTTCAAAACAATGTCTTTCCATCAACCTCCCCAAAATACTAACCAAACAAAAATGTTTGAGGCACTTTCTTTTTGTTTTAAATTTTTGTTTCTCAGTTTCCACTGCCAACAAGTATCTTTGTGCCGGGACTACCCATAATTATATTATTTTTAAAAAGTATTCTACATTAATATCCCTTTCATCTGAAAAGCATATGGTAAGTATGACTCCCGTCAGATATCAACTGATAAAACCAAGATAAAGCTCAAGAATTATGTCAACAGTAAATGAAAAAAAGACTGAAGTTAGGAAAAATAAGTCAGCAAGCTTCTGGCAGAATTAAAACCTGCTGCCAATACTCTCTGGTTACAGATGTTCAAATCCACAGGTAGTGAGGAGTGCATGGCATTTAAATCTAGAACTACTCTTCTGTGTTAAAATTTTTAATTTTTACAGTTTAGGACACATACTTGTAAAAGCTGTGAGTTAGATTCTTAGCCACCATATAGCACTTGATTTAATGACATATTTTTCTTAAACTGCTTACACTAAATAGATCATATTTCTGGAGAATAAAAAAATACTCATATAGGAGATTAAATTATCCAGGTATTTTTTTATGTTTATATGGAAATCAAACTATTTAAGAACAAAATAAATATCACAAAAGCACCACCAGGAAAAAAGGTCACTGCTAAAATATTGGTGCAAATTAACATATCATAGAGGTGTCTATACATATAAATATAAGTACTTTTAACCTAGATGGCTCTATATGATTTGGCTGTTGGTTTAACGTTTCTTTAATAGAGTAATTGTATTTTTCAATTAATGAAGTTGTCTTCACTTCTAAACCACGAATTTGCCTCATTTTATGTTTAGCTTTGGGTCACCCACCTACAAATTATGAACTGTTTTTAAGTTCCCCGTAGCCAACAATGGAAGCTGATATCCTGTCTGAACCCTAGGAACCTGAAAATACCACCTTAAATCCAAAGGGAATCTTTACTAAGCTGATTAACCAGATGAACTTGAAATGTCCTGTCTGGAATGTGTTTTTATAAGAAAGGCATTTATCTGTTTGACACTTTAGCTTCAAAGGGAAAGTTTGTGAAGACAAAGGCAAAAGTAGAGTGAGGCCACCTCAAGCCTCAGCTGCTGGAAACTCTTGGCCTCCAAAGGGAAAACGAACTACACATATATTCATTTAGAAACTGCTTTTGTGAGAAAGTAAAATTATAATTGTTTAACTATTCAGGTTGCAGTGACGTATAAAGCACCAGGCAATTATGTGGTGAATGAAACTGCATCCAAAACACTCATACACAAACACATACACATATATGATGTATATATTATCATTTATTACAATTTATTCACTTTGTATTCTAGCTCTGGCCCCTCCCTCTTCTCCTTCTAATCCCACCCTCCTTCCTTCTCCCTCTATGGCCTTTCCCCTAGTCCACTGATAGGGGAAGTCCTCCTCCCCTTCCCTCTGACCCTAGCCTATCAGGTCTCATCAGGACTGGCTGCATTGTCTTCCTCTGGGGCCTGGTAAGGTTGCTGCTCTCCTCAGGGGGAGGTGATCAGAGAGTCCGGCCACTGAGTTCATGTCAGAGACAGACCCTGCACCCCTTACTAGGGAACCCACTTGGAGAATGAGTCTATAGGGTACATATGAGGAGGGGTTTTAAGTCCTCTCCATGCATTGTCCTGGGTTGGGGTATCAGTCTCTGCAGGGTCTCCAGGGCTCAGTTTTTGTTTGTTTGTTTGTTTGTTTGTTTGTTTGTTTTGGTCCATCCATTCCTTCAGTGGAGGAATGGATACAGAAATTGTGGTACATTTACACAATGGAATACTACTCAGGCATTAAAAACAAGGAAATCATGAAATTTGCAGGCAAATGGTGGGAAATAGAAAAGATCATCTTGAGTGAGGTAACCCAGAAGCAGAAAGACACATGGTATATGTTGACTCATAAGTGGTTATTAGAGATATAAAATAGGATAAATATACTAAAATCTATACTCCTAAAGAAGGTAAACAACAAGGAAGACCCTAGGGAAGATGCTTAATCCTCATTCAAAAGGGCAAATGCAATACACATCTGAAACAGGAGAAGACAGGGAACAGGATAGGAGTCTACCACAGATGGCCTCTGAAAGACTCTACTGATCAAGGTATCGAAGTAGAGGCTGAGACTCATAGCCAAACTTTGGGCAGAGTGCAGGGAATCTTATGAAAGAAGGAGGAGATAGAAACATGTGGGAGGTCCTCCCCTATCAGTGGACTAGGGTATAGAGAAGAAGAAGAGAGGAGGGGAAGAATGGAACGAGACAAGGGAGGGGGCCACAGCCAGATACAAAGTGAATAAACTGTAATAAATAATAAATTAAAAAATTAAAAATGAAGTAAGGAACATTGAATAAAACTTTGACTTAGTACCATTTGCTTAGAGGTATTTGCTCACTAGAATATTGCTACTGTTTTGTTTTCAATCACTGCTCTTATTATAAAAGCAACAGGAGGTATATACTATTCTCACTGCAATTAAACTGCAATATAGACCTGAGATTTTAAGCAAAACTACATTTAAAAAGACATAATGTTCATCCTTGACATTACAAACAGACCTACGGCCAATCTGATGAGGGTGTCTACTGGTGTACTTTGCAGATGCAATCTGTATGCCTCAGCAGATGATCATAGTTCCTTCTTCTTTGCTCCTGTCAAAACGAGATCACACCACCTGCAGAGTTGCTGAAATTTCCTTTCTACAGAGATAACTATAGTCCAGGACTTAGCTATCATCGCTTTCCAGCAGGTAATGTATTGACAGTTTTGAACCATAGATTCTGGCTCTTTTCTTATGGAAAAGTTATTAAACAGCAAAATCAAACTTGCTGATTTTATTTTTCTTTCTGAGTTTTATGTCTGGAATACACTTTTCTTTTTTCCTTCTTCAGTTAACATTTGGTTTGTTTTCTTTTCTGCTTATTTGATTACCCAGGGTGTATAATTTGATATTAGATAGAAATAGCAAAAGGCAACAGACATGTTTTATTCTGAATTCTCTGTAAGCCCTTCCAGGGTCACTGTGACAAACGATATTATTATTTGTGTTTTATACATTGTCTTCACTTAGTTGAGGAAACCTTCCTCTACTCATAGTTCACTAAAAATGGGCATTACAACTGGGATAGTGAAATTTGTAGAATTCTATTGTTGTAATCAGGAGAGCTACATTTTATATTTTCTTCCTTCTGCATTTGTAGTCTAAGTACATGCCTGTGTGTGTGTGTGTGTGTGTGTGTGTGTGTGTGTGTGTGTGTGTACAGATTCATGTGGCAGGTTCACTACCATGTGGTGGTGAATAGAAAGGCTTGTCATGGCCAGCGGTTCTTGGTTGCTCTCTCCTTAGATTTTCCAGTTGCATCTCTCACTGAACTTGGAACTCATTGATTTGTTCGAGTAGCTGGTTAATGATCAACCTGTCTATATGTGTTTCCTCTGTGCTGACTCTGCATGAACATGCCACCATGCCTGGACGGGTGTTAGGGTCCCCAAATTACATTCTCATGCATGCATAGTTACCATTTTACCTGGTGAGATGCATTTTAGGAATTGTTGGTTATAATTTATGTGAAGTTATTTTTTTAAGTTAAAAAAAATCACTCTGTTAAGCTATCTTCCAAGTATAAGATGAAGATAGTTTGCTAGGCAAACACTGCAAGTATGAAGTACATTGAAACTAAAATAAGAGATTTATATTTATTTTGTATAGACTTAGTTATTTTTCATTATAAAATGTTACTTTAATCTCTTTGGAATGAAGTGAATGATTCTCTGAATTTAAAGCAAGAAAAGCCAGCTTAAGAATACTTTGTATGTTATATTAACAGTTGAAAATTCTAAATACTGGAGCAGAATTAATCACCTTGGTATAAATTCTATTTTATATTGAAGACCTGTAACTGATGAAATACAGTTTAGACTATCTTTACATTTTACATTTATTTTTTTGGACATTTTATTGAAAATACAATTTTGTATATATTTTGATTTAAAATTATATATATATATTTTGATATATTCTGATTATGCCTTTACCCTCCCCCAGTTCAGATTATTTTATTAGTTATAGAAACAATAAAGTTACTCTGTTTAACTGTTCTATTCAATTAAGAAAAAACATATATAACTGTAATATATAGAACCATAGACATCATACAGAAACCTATGTCAATCCAGGAAGTCCATTTATGATACTTTGTAATCTATATTTTCTCCCTGAAATCTGGTGGCTGTGCTTACAGATTTTCTATTTTCTGATATTGTGTGTGCAATGACAAAATATAAAATAAGTTACATGTGTCCTTCATTCTCAACATAATTATTGGGAATGAGACATACCACTCCTCTTTGTAGACTTGTTATAACTTTGATGGGTAACAGGAACCCCTGCTAGGATGCCTAGATGTAAACAATAATCATGGATAACATAGGATATGGATACATTCTGTCCAATTTGATGTTCAGAAACTGAATTAAGCAGTTTAGAGTATAACAGCTTGCACATCATCTAACAAAACTTAGGGTAATTGATATATATATTGCTTTTAAGATTTTACTGACCAAAACTTAAAGTTTCTTATTTTTACCTCAAGTGACAATTTTGCTAATTTTCTGATTAAAATACAGTGGTAACATTTGGTGCAAAAGTGCAACACAGTGATGGCAACATCAGTGATGGCAGGGATGATGGAAACTCCGAGATCTCAGAACTTCATATTTCTAAGGGACTGTAAATAATGTTTTTTAACTGGATCTTGGTGTGTTGTATTGGGAATTTTTAGTAAAGGGAAGAGGGACTGCCTCTGACATAATCTGATAGGCCTGTTCTTTGATCACCTCCCCCTGAGGGGAGAGCAGCCTTACCAGGCCACAGAAGATGACAATGCAGCCATTTCTGATGAGATCTGATAGACTAAGATCAGAAAGAAGGAGAGGAGGACCTCCCCTATCAGTGGACTTGGGGAGGGGCAAGCAAGAAGAAGGGGGAGGGAGGGTGGGGCTGGGAGGAGAGGAGGGAGGGGCTTATGGGGGGATACAAAGTGAATAAACTGTAATTAATAAAAAATAAAAATAAAAATAAATAAAAAAGAAAAAATATATATAACAGTGATCTTACCTCTTGTATTGGAATATAATAATTTACACATTGATTGAAAATATCTAGCATGGGTAAAACAAGAATATGGGAGAAGGCAGAAAGGGTTTCTGGAACTGTGAGCAGGATGTGGCAAGGGGGAAAACATTAGCAGAGGCAGTGATCTGTTGAGACATGAATTAAGGAACAAACTCCAGTTATGGGGGGGGACTGGAGTTGAGAGTTACTGGAATCTTTTCCAGCTCTTTTAGGGAGGCATCAATTACTAGTGACCTTGACAATGAAGGGTATATGAAGGGTCAAGAGCTAGTGTATTGGAAGAAAGAGGTATATTCTATGTAGTGATAGCTATGATGAGGCCAAGAGCCTCTGGATGGGAGTTTGATATCCTGGTAGAACAAGATGGGAAGAAGAAATTGAGAGAAAAATTATGTTTTCATGAAATTTTGCTACTGACAGGTTAACCACACCCAAAACGAATAAAGTCGTTTTGTAGCATTGAGAGGAAAAAGATAACAGAGGTTACTAGAGGAACCAACTATTGAAATAAATATACCTCAATTTTAAGTGATGTATCCATAGTCCATCAGTAATAAATCTATCTGCTTCGTCAAACTTCCATCATGAGAAGACAGGGAATTGTAGCACAGAATGGGGAATGGATACACAGTGGTGACAAGGCATGATTTTCACAAATGTTAGTAAGTATTGAAGGATGACACCATCTTACAACAGCCTGATGACCACTGCAATGGTCTGTGTGAGAATCAGCTACTGTGATATGCACATGATTGACTTTATTGGCTAGGATGTGGTGTCATCACAGGTCTAAAGGCATCTTTCCTACTATGGTACTTATGTTAGCCCCAAATCTTTAAGGTGATGATTATTTTTATATGCCTTGAAGAATATTTTTTATTCATCTTATATAATTTGTATACTAAGTTATAGAGAGACAGTAAAAATTTTTGCTAATGAGCTATAAAGTAAGAGTCAATCTGTATTGCCTTGCCTTTCTACAACTGATTTATTTTGCTATTACAAGCCCTGTCTCCTGCTTAACTTCTAGATTTAATTGGTGGTTCAGTAAACTAGAATTAATTCATCTTATAACTGAGCTTTTAAAATGCAATGAATAATTAATTATTTTGATCAGCCACAAAGTAAATATTTGATCTATAAAAATAAATTTTATTATTAATATGTTAAAATGGATAGCACTCTTTATTTTTAAACATAGTTCAAAGTGCTTTTATCTGAAATTTTATATTTTCAAATGAACTGGAGAATATCTCTAGAAGTGACTTATTTACATTCACTTTGACTGCATATGTGAACTGGGTATAATATAAACTAAAGATTTCATTTTAACCACAGAGTTTTTGATTGTACAATAGGATGTGAGAATCAATTCCATCTCAAAAAAGAAATATGACTTGTAGAATTAGACAGTCGTACTGCTTTGTATTACAGGATTAAGCTGCTTGAATTTAATTCCGAAGCTTTTCAGGGCTCTTACTTACCCTACCCGATTCTTTACAATAAATAAGCAAGTCAACCAAAATAGTAAACAATCAAAATACCAGATAAACATGAAATACTGCTGGTAGCTAACCATACTTTGGGAGATGTGTGTGTGAATGTGTGTGTGTGTGTGTGTGTGTGTGTGTGTGTGTGTGTCTGTGTGTCTGTGTGTGTCTGTGTCTGTGTGTTTGCTTCATTTTGTTTGCCTTTGTTACTGCCACCTGCTGCTTCATAAGTAGACTACAGAGGGAGAAAGACACATTTACTTTCAGGATCCTCTCACAAACTCAGGCACCATCAATTGTCATTCAATAGAAAGTGATTGCTTCATAACAGCAAATATTATTTTTATTCAGAACTATTAATCCTGTAACATCAGGGAATTTCTCAGAATAGCAAATATAAAAATGACTAATATGTCTTCTGACCAGACAAGTAAAAAGTGCATAAAAAATAGCACAGTTAAAATTTCTTATGTCATTTAACAGAAGTTTGCTACAATTAAGTTTAGGTTGTATTTAAAAGTCAATGTTTCACAATTTATTCTCTCATATCTATATTTAATATATATTTATATTTCTGACTGACTGGTTGTCTTAGACCAATTTTAGATTTGCCAGCAGTAAAAGTAGCTTCTTATGAAGATGAAGCAATACAATGTATTTTGGAACTGACTTTTTATGTACAATCATCTGAGCTATTTTTGAAAAAATACCTTGAGTGAGAAAAAAATAATCAATGAAGAGCTCTTTTTATTTCCAAAATGATTTGAAAAGTGGAAATGATTTTAAACCCCCTTTTTCTACTTTTCCCCCATAAATTATATATTTACACTTCCGTCCTGAAATACAAGCAAACCATGCTGAGATTTTTGCCTCTGCATTCAAATTTATTGATGCGGATCCTGATTCCTCTCTGTCTCCAGGGTGATGTCCCGCAGGTTATTGAGGTGCTCTGTACCTAGGTTTCCTTATTTGTGCATAGAAAACAGTTGTGACTGCTGGCTTTGTCAGCTGCAGTAAGGGTCTCACATCCTATGTGTCCCGAAACAGGCTTTGATGCATATAAATTTTGAGCAGAGGCTCAACTTTCACAATCCCCCCCCGAAAAAAAAGTTGGGAAACAAATGGTTCCAATTTGCTGTGCCTTGATATCCTTTCTCGTCATCACTCTCCCCAGAGGGGAGGTACTGTGCATAAATTCAGATCTCTTAAAACTAAGTCAGAGAGAATCTTACCAAAATACATGTCAATTTCCCCATGACTATTTCAATGCAGTAGTGAAGATGATTAACACAACAGTCAAGGTTGACCTCTGACCTCCAAATGTACACACATGTACATGCCTATGTTCCTCTGCACACAAGCCATCACAAACACACAGAGAAAGCACTTCGAGTACTGAGACAGAACTAAAAATAAAACTATAAAACATTCGTTGAGAAAGTTCAAAATGTACCAAAGGAAGACAACATATACCCAAACATGTCAGATTCAAACCTCACTTCCCAAAAGACAAAGCAATAATTTCTGAATTAACCCCCCCCCAAAAAAAAAGTGATAGGGGGAACTATCATACTTATAGTGCAATGATTCTGAAATTTCCAGCATATCTTATCTCAGACACCACGACTGTAGGAAGGAGGAAAGTAAAGTTTGAACATGTTAATTGAAAAAGAAACTGTCTGTACTTTGTGGCTGTAGGGTATCCAACCTTAATTAGAATGTCTGCAAAGCAGCTCTTCTAACTAAGTGCTGAGAACATCATGGACTATGATATGCCCAGTCAGAACATTCTGTTCAGGACATTTTCAAAACAAGGTCCTCATCTAAGGAACAGGGAGCATGGCAGACTCTAGGGTGCACCACACTAATTAGAATACCGACAGAGCACCTGCCCCTAGTCAGTTACAGGGTACAGCACGGAAGCTACAGAAAGAACGTAAGAACAAGATCAGACACCAGCCGCAAGATAGTATAGTCTAGACATGACAGGGAAGTCGCAATCTTGAAAATTCAAGATTGTATTGCCTAAATAAAACCAAGTTCTCTGAGGGAAATTTGACAAGACCTCATTCCTAGATGAAGAGCAATCAAGGATTGCTAAGAGAGGGAGAATGAATTTTCTCCTGGTCTGAGGCAGTCAAAATCAAGAGGTCACATGAAAGCAACACTTAATAGTCTCAGTTCTCTCTTTTTCTTCTCTCTCTCTCTCTCTCTCTCTCTCTCTCTCTCTCTGTGTGTGTGTGTGTGTGTGTGTGTGTGTGTAAAAATAATGATTAAAGAAGAAGTCATGAAACTTGATTGCTTACTCTTT
Source organism: Psammomys obesus (assembly GCF_907164565.1). NCBI lineage: Eukaryota > Metazoa > Chordata > Mammalia > Rodentia > Muridae > Psammomys > Psammomys obesus. The sequence continues at coordinate 16,643,252 of NW_026594428.1, forward strand.
AATCACTTGCCCCTGGGGATGCAACCTTGCAAGGCCCCAGAGGAAGAAGATCCAGGCAGTCCTGATGAGACTTGATAAGCCCTGGGCCTATGGCAGAGGAACAGAACACTCCCTTTCAGTGGATTAGGGGAAGAGAGAAGAAGGGTTGGAATTGAAGGGGTTTAAGGAGTGGCTTCAAAAGAGATTTATAATGAATAAATTTTTAAAAAAAATTTAAAAAATCATGAATTTGAGAGAGAATGGCAGGGTAATGGAAAGAGTTGGAGGAAGGGTTGATAACATTTAGCTTACTATTTAGACAAGGTAATGATGTGTAAAATCATTAAAAATAACTCAAACATAAAAAGCCTACTAACCTAGGATCTCCATTGACTAAATCTGTGTTTGAATAGTGAAGAAATACCTGCCCAGATTCTCAAAAACAGGAAGAAGGTTACTGCAACACACCTGCCGGCAAGAAATGCTTTAATGCTTCAAGGTAAAAGGAAATGGTGTTCTTAGCTGTCCTCTAATTTTACTAAAAGGTAGACAAATTTCTGAGCACAGTTGCCTTACTTTGAGCACAGTTTGAAAGTGGATGTTTGTATCTTCTTGCATACGCTTTCTCTGCTACTTCAAGATGTAAATTTTTACTCTAGTAACACTCTGTGCAATTGTATGAAATGTCTCTCTGCAGATGGAAGCCTAGCTATATTTGTTCACAACCCACACAAATGGAGGAATCACACTGACTGGCAACTTCACTAATATCCACTGTGAGCTTGCCCAAATGTTTAAAAAGCTGTCTAAGCAACTCTTAACGTTGCCTCAACTGAGTTGAGCTAATGCTCTACCTGGTCAGTGGAGTGTTTGTTGTTGTTGTTTTTAGTTTTAGTTTTGTTTTGTTTTCTAATGAGTGTCTACTGAAAGTTTCATTTTAGCAAACCCAAATTTATATAAGGGGATAGAGAGAAAGAGCATATAAAAGTAAAAGGAAATTTCGAATTTTCTTATTTTCATCTAATTTAAATATAATCTACGATGAAGTTCAAAGATGAAGGTCAGTGGTTAAGAGCATGTTCTTCTACAGAGAACCTGGTTTTGGTTGTCAGCACTTTTTTGTTAGCTCACGGCTATTTGTAAATTCCATTACAGGGAATCTGATGCTATCTTCAGGCCCCACAGATGGTACATATATGGTGGATATACATACTTACAAGAATACATTCACACATGCAAAATAAAAATAATTTCTGTGAAAAGCACTTTGTTTCACGTGACAAGACTAAAGGTATATTGAGTGGTTATACTGTGTGAACAAGTTAATGAAATACAGGTCTGATCAAAAACATATGCATGCAGGAAATTCTCAAGAAAAATAAAAGAGGCAAAAATGAGAGATTTATAGCACTTATATCAAAGTTGACAACACTACACACAGCATCCTATAATCCACTCAAGGTTTATTTAGGTAAAACATGTGTTAGAAACACTGGAAAAAGTATTAAAATAGTAAAGAGTGAAAAGTAATTAATACACTAAGGTAAAAGATAAGAATGAATCATAGCAAAATCCTCAGTTAGAAGCAGGAAATGAAGAAATGAAAAACAAACAAATGTTCAATTAATGTGAATAGACATTTACAAACAAGGTGTATAGCTATTCTGACACATGAGCAATGAAAATGAGCTTTTAAATCTATCAACACAAAACCATATTACCAGAGTAGATATATAAAATATCTCATTAAATGTTATTTACAAGAAAACAATTTTAAGCAAAAAAGTTTGAAAAGTCTGAAAGTAGAAGATTTAAGAAAAGTAATTCTTCAAAGCTATGAACACCCATTTTATTAATTTTATTGTTTACTTTTTCCCCAGGTGTCCTTGAAATGTCTTTTTATGTTGTATTCTATTGACTTTTTAAAGTCATTCATGATGAAAATGATTAATTAAATATTTAAATTACTTGAAGTTAGTGTCTCAAATCATGCATGTTTTCTATTTTTTAACTTTTTATTGATTCTTTCTGAATTTCACAACAGCACCTCAGTCCTATTTATCTCTCAGTCCCTTTGTATCTGCCCTTTGCCATTGAGATCTCCCCCACAAAAGAAAATAAATGAGAGAATTTTAAAAAAATCTTGTCATGGAAGTTGTAGTGTGTCACAGCATGTGTTTTGCTTGTTTTTTTTTTTTTTGTTGTTGTTGTTGTTTTGTTTTGTTTGTCCTCACATATTTTCTTGCAAACGTTCATTGCAATGAGTTATTGGTCTGTCTCAAGGCCTCTGGCTTCTGCTACACTATCAATACTGGATCTTCACATTGATTTCTCTCAAATATCCTGCTGTTGTCCTGTGTCATGGAGATACTGCAGCTTTGGTTCTGAAGAACTGGCTTCTTTCACACACTCCAGTAGATCATAAATAGGAGAGCTACTAGGGTGGGCCAACTCAAAGCCTGGATCTGGGTCTGTGAGGTAGTTGAGTTGGTCAGCCCACCTGCTCTCTTGCACCTGCAACCGCAAGGGCCAGCTCACCAGCACTGTGTTGGCCAGTTCACACAATGTTGCAAGTGGCCAGGAATAGGGTCAGCTCTCCTGCTTTCATGTACCTAGAGTCATCTCACTCACACCTTTGCCTCCATGGCCAGCTCTTCTGGTACAGGGTCCACTCTCAGGAGTGGTACAGACAGTGAGGGGTAGGAACAGCTTTCTTGCTCTCCTTACCTTCAGGCCAGCTCTCTTGTACACAAACTCTAAGGCTCACCTGATCCCCTGCTGTTAGGGTCAATAGTGTTGTTCTGCCCAGGTGAGGAGTGAGTCTAGCTCAGCTCAGTCCCAGAGACATCTGCATGACCTTTGGTGATAACATGGGTCTGGGACAACAACACAGATTCTGTCTGCTGTAAGACCACATAGACCCAGAAATGAACCACTTGAGCAGACTGAGCCTGCATGTGCCCATGGCCTCAGGTGGCAGCACAGCCCACCCAGATCAGCATGCCCTTCATGGCAGCATGGCCCTCAGATAACCACATGGTCTCTGGTGGTATAGCCCAGACCACCGACATTCACTTGATCTTTGGTGGCAACTGAAGCCACAGAATCAACACAGACCTCAACTACAGCAGGAGCATGAACTCAGACATAGCCCTAGGAGGCAGCTAGGCCAGAACCTCACCATGGCCTCCTCATATCTTCCTGTTGCCAACTTCTGTCAAGTCTCCAGTTTCACCTTTCTCCACCAAGTGTGAGGTCCTCAGTTTCTCTTTCTCTTCCATCTCTCCACTCACCACTATTTCATTTTTCTCATCTCTACTGCACACAATTGTCCACGGTAGTGTCACCCGTGTCATGTGCTTTTGTGTCTTTCTTTTGGCCTTTCTGGGCTGATGTGGCAGGGTCTGACACTTGGGTGTCTTTCTTCAGGCATTCCTTGGGCCAGCAGGACTGGGCTAGGCACTAGTCACATGTGTTCTATTGTTGATTATCCTAAATGTTTTTAAAGATGCATTCTAAATTTGCAAGTCACATTCTTCTCAAAGGTACATTGTCTCAAACATGGATGTATCTGCAGTTTTCCATTTTTAAAATATTGTTATTGGTGTTTGAGGAGGTATAATTAATAGACAAGGGAAAAAAACAAAAGTGGAGGGATGTATTTGCATGTGAAATGCTTGTATTGTCATCTATTATACGCTGATCAGGGAGGCACTATGCTTGATACATCAAAATTGTATTTAGTCTTCATGATGCTATACATGAGCTAGGTCCTGATGCCCAGTCTCTTGGGTCTTTACCAAAGTTGGTAACTGTACATTTTAGAGTTGAGTTTTGAATCCTGCGCCATCTGTGTTCCATACTCATTTCCTCTCTATCAGAAGATCCACCCACACTGGACAATTGAGAAGAAAATTAGCAGGTGGCCATTAATGTGGCTAAGTGCATGATAATGCATTCATCAAAGAAACAATGCAACTGCTCTAGGATATGGACTCGTGGCTGTTAATTATACCTGGTGAAAGAAACCTGAGCATCCCTCCGTAGGCTGTCCTGACACATGAATGTTATTTTTATTGAACATAGATTCTCCTCTCATATAATACATCCTGAGATTTTCCTCCTTCTACTCTTCCCAGTTCCCTCAATCCTCCCCTCTCCCTTACATCTACTCCATCTCCATTTCTTTCTCAGAAGAGAGCACCCTCCAGGAAACAACAGCCAAACAGGACAAAACAAGATAGAATAAGACAGGGCAAAAGCTTGACCAGGCAACTCCAAAAGAGTAAAAGAGTCCCAACTCGTATCACTTCCTGAGTGACTTACACATTTGTGAATAAAACTAAAGAAAAATTTATTTTCTTAATTAATCTAAGAATAATGATCTTTTCTATGGATGTGCAATTCTGTTAACATCACTTTGAGCTCATCTTTCTTCCATTATCTGTCTGCAGTTCAGTTGCTCTGTCTTTGTAGATTTTTCCCAGCTATCACTGTTTCATTGATTAATATGTGCATGCATAGCATGCCTCTATAGTAAATCACATTATTTTTATCACTTGGGAAAATTCCACATTTTAAATGTCATTGAATATCTTCCAAGCTTTTACCATACTATAGGTGTTTTAGTGGTTTATCTTTCTGTATAAGTTTAGAATAAATTATACCTATTAAAATGTCCCTGGGATATTGATGATAGCCGAATCACACAGTGTCTAATATCCTATTCATTTAACTGTTTTGATTCTTTTTCCATCAGTTCTTTGTAGTTGTCAGCATAAAAACCTTGAGTATGCCCTATTACAATTATTGGTAACTATGATAAAACATAAGCTTTCTATTTTAGCTGTAAAAAGTTCCTAGATTGAAGTGTGGGGTTAATGCATATATGTTTTAACCTTTATTCTACATCCCTATAAGATGAACTTTCTATTTCTAGGAGATTCTTTAGCTGCCTTGGATTTTCCTATGACAGTATGAGGTCTGCTGTATATGTAATGGAAATATATTTGCTCTTATCAAAATGGTGTGTATTTGACTTCCCTTTTGATTTGTCTCTCAGCTTACTGATATGTTAAATAAAGCAGAGGAGAGTGGCTGTGCTGTCTTTCTCCTCATAAGGACTCTGGCTGGTCTATGTTAGACTTTCAAAGTTTTAACAGCTGTTCTTTAGCAAGTTACAATAATTCTCGTCTGACATTAATTTGTTCAAATTTTAATCAAGAGTAAAGAATTTTTATCTCCACAAATTGATAAGATCACATGCATTTTATTTTTATGATTATTAGCAAAGTAGATTACATCAATTGTTATTTGATCTATGCAGAAGCTTTTCTTCTCCGGAATAAAATTTGTTTTATTCATTTGGTTATTTCCAACTTCTAGTACCAGAAGGATTATCAACATATTAACTTCAATAACAAAAAAGACTCTTATTCTTCAACTCAGTTCTTTTCTTTTCTTTTTATACATTGTGAATCTAAATGAAAGGAAGACAGACATGATGGTTTGGATGGAGAAAAGAGAATAGAAATAGATATAATAAAATTTTAATTTCAAAAATTTAAAAAAAGATATCATTGCTTAATATATCCTTTAGATTTTGATTCCCTTATTAATTTTTTGTAAAAGATCGATCTTTGCAAACATATTTCCTAAAAGCCCATCACTTGTCAGCTTTAATTCCTAAGTGCATTTGGTAATACATCTAATGCTGGCTGAAAAACACTGTTTAAGCAACAGTACACAACCAAAGAATTACATATCTCCTTCAATCAATGCTGTTATGTGTTGTTAACCACTAAACTGGCTTTTTTAGTTCAATATAAGATAAAAGTTTCAATTCTACAATCTGAATTCAGCTGTCAGAACAACATAGGTGAAAAATATATTATAGAAAATAAATGTTAATTTATTCAAATTAATTTGGCCATAATAAAAGAAATAAATTATTCACAGTGAAATCTTTAAAAACACAAATATAGCCAAACTGTTCACTGCAGTAACCCAGAGCACAAACCAAATTAATTATAAAGAAAAATAAAGTGCCTCCATATGTCAACATTTTCATACTGAGAATTGTATTTAACAGGAATGACAAAATAAGCATTTATAATTATAGGGTTTACATATTTCTGAATTTAGCCATTTTTGTTAAAAATTTGCCTCCTTGTGTTTGATCTATATCTTTGCATTTTTCTATTAAGGTTTAAGAAACAAAACTATCATTTTAAGATTCATTTAACAAGATCTTCACTCTATGTTTGGAATGTTTCTTCTAAATAATCAATGCTATTCCTTTTACTGTATCTGAATGGAGAAGTGTGTAAATAAGGATAATTATTTAGAGGCCAGGAATTATAACACTTTAGGAAGTCACACTTGTAGCCTCTCTTCTAGAGTCCATGACCTCACCAGCCACAGGTAGTAGTCTAGGTTTACAGTGCCCAGCATGAATCTCTGTTACTGAGGAACTGTGAGAACTACTCCTTGGGGCGGGGAGGGGATCTGTGAGGCCAGTTTTGGCTCAATTCCTCCAAGTCCTGTGTCCAAAGTATATGGTGTTTTTGACAAGAAAGTCCTACCTTCGAATTTTGGTTAACAACCAAGGGCAAAGGCAATACCCTTTGTTGGAGGGGTCTCTTGTCTCTCACCTCACATCAAAGAAGCTTTGTTTTGCAGTAGATGGAAACCAATATAGAAATCAACAACTGGGCAAAATGCAGAAAACAACTGACTGTGAGGTGCTCTGTTCCAGCTGAAACATGTACAAAACAATCCATACTCCTAGAGCTCAGGCAACATCATGGAAAAGAACCAGAGGACAGGGAAGTCCGATGTGAGATTCGGTCTTCCATGCATGACAGGGAGGCTGCACCCATGCACTCTCACTATACATGCATTGAAATGTGACCTTCACAATGAAAAGACCAGTTGAGATGACACTGTGGAGGGAGGAAATTTCACAGGACTCCACCCTAAATGATGAGCTATATGCAATTGATGACGGCTGAGAGGGAGAAACAGTCTTGTCCAGGGATGAGCCTCTGTTGACAATGCAATACCATGAGCTTAGCCCTAAAAACACATACATATGAGCAAGTCTAAAAACTCTACAAGTGGTATGTGTGTGTAGGTGTGTATGTGCAGGTGTGTGTGTGTGTGTGTGTGTGTGTGTGTGTGTGTGTGTGTGTGTG
>NW_026594428.1:16650436-16660530 GCF_907164565.1 Psammomys obesus
TGTGTGTGTGTGTGTGTGTGTGTGTGTGTGTGTGTGTGTGTGTGTGTAAGTTTCCTTTTAAAGAAAAGGAGGCCAGAAATTTGAGAGGGAACAGGTATGGTAAGAATTAGAGGTAAGAGAGTGAGAAATGGTATAAATACAGTTCTCATTTGTAAAATTCTCAAAAATTCACAATACAAAAAGTGATCAGTGACTGTGAAATACATGTTGGTACAGAACCATATATAAAATAATAATAATAATAATAATTAAAGTAAGAAAAACAAAACTTTTAATTAATTATCATTGTGATATTTAGAAAACTTCATGACTCAATTTAGGAATTCCCCTCAGTAGACTGAATTTAAACCAAAAGGAAGGTTACCTGTACAAAGACTTCAACAAAGAATTGTTCTCACAACCCTTAAAAATGGAAGTGTGCACTGTGTACCTTCGGATAGAACAACTAAGATTTCAAGTGAATGCAGCTATATGTCAGGTCAAGAACACCCACTCTCATGTCCCCAGAAATAGCCACTTACTGCAGTAATTGTTTCTGGAGAAATGGTTAGACAATGACAAAGTTCTGAGAAACACTAAGACTCCAATTTTTAAAGCTTATCTTCCTAAATAATACTTGCCTCATTTGTGAAATGAAGACTGAAATAAACATGTAAACATTTTCTTCCAGGCTTACTATATCAGACTTTACTATATTGTGGTTTTTTAGTTCCTCATTAGTCATGCATAACTTTTAAATAAGAAGTAATCTTAAAATCTTTATTTCAAGTTCACAAAATAGTAATTATTAAGTATAGCTACTATTTAAATTACAGGGTCCTCACCTGAAAAGATGATTTTCTAGTATAGAACGATTTGCCAGACACATTCAAAACAAGACTCTCAATGCTATTTCCGGTCATTAATTTTAAACATGAACTCGCCTCTCTAATGTCACCTGTATATTGCTGAAATATTAGTACAGGAACCACTGTGGAAGTATGCTTTGAATGGAAATCACACCAAGTCAAAAAAATTTAAATGCATAAAACTATTCCCAATAGATTGTGTAGACCTATTCATTCAGGAGAAGGCTCCAAGTGGAAGATTCTGGAGTTTTGGGCTTCTGCTTAGAGGAAGAAGGATTTGCCCCCTTGGTATTCCTGGAGATTTAAGCTATTATATCAACTCCCTGAGTTTTCAGACTTTCTGGCTAATAGGAATAATTTTAACTCTTGAATAGCTCAATAACAGGAAAGAGAGGAAATGGAAAGGGAAAGAGAGGAGAGGAAAGGGAATGGAGAAAAGCAATTCATTTTTCTGAGAATACTGGTCCAGGTAGTGATACAATTATAAACATGTTTGGTGACTAAGAAAATACTGCATTCTTTTCTAAAATGGCATGGAATTTGGGTGGAGCAAAAAATTGATATATTGAATTACAAAATTCTTATAGTAAGATATTAATTTTAAGTTGTCTCATTATAGCTTTGTCACGTTTACATGTCTTTTCTGTCTGATTGGAAACAAAATATGTTATAGAGAAAAAAACCGTAAACACAGTTCATGAGAGGGTAGAAAGACCGTAGTATCTAAAGGCATGGAAGACGCCACGGAACCAAGGTCTTCTAGGCAGAGTAGGACTGATTGTCATATAAACACACAGAGACTGTAGCAGAGTCCACAGGGCCTGCACTGTTATTTGCCAGGTTAGCTATCAGTACCGACAGAGGAGTGTGCTCAAGCCCTCATCCTAACTCAGAAGCTGTCTCCAAGGGACAATGTCTTGAAAACAAAAAGTAAGTTTTCTCCAAGAGAGTCTCATTGGATATAGAAACCACACTTAAAGGCAACCATGTCAACCAATGAATGCCCTGTACAAAATAAATCTAATGAAATTTATAGAGTTTTTCTTTTTCTTTCTATTTTTTGTCTCATAATGCTGTCTAGGATTTTTTTAACCTTACAAGTAATTCACGTATATATTATGGTTCCTGATTTTGTTAACATGCATTTCTGTAGTCTGCAAATGCGTTTACATCTGAGTCTATACATGTTTCCTGTGCTTTTCCTTTGCCTCTTTTTCTGATCTCTGTTTTTCATTCTTGTGAGTTGTTTTTGTTTTATTTTATTTCATTTTATTGATGAGAAATAGAAAGTAAAGATGTACATCTGGATAATTAGAGTGGTGGGAAGGTTATGGAGAGAGATGGAGAGGAAAAACTGCAATCAGAATATATTGTATGAAAGAATATAACTTCGATAAATAATGAAAATAAGAATAAGAAAAGTAGTTATTTAAAAAAATAGGCACGTGTGGCGGCTCATGACTATAATCCCAGCACCAGGGAGACAGAGGCAGAAGGATCTCCGCGAGTTCGAGAGCAGTCTAGACTACAACGAGAATACAGGACAGCCAGGTCTACACTGAGAAACCCTGTCTTGAAAAAGAAAAAATAGATAATAAACAAACAAACAGATAAATAAATAATAGAATAAACTTAGTTCAGGCTATAATAGACAAAAAAATATACAGATTAACTGTACCAGTCAGTCTACTGGGGAGAGAAGGCTCTGACCCTCTCCTGGACAGCACACAGGGCTGGCGGTTGACCTGGGCATTGTGGGTGAGCCAGCCTAAGGGTATGAGCACAGGAGAGCTGGCTGTGCCTCTTATCTGCTGTGCAGTGGTCCAGTCAAAGGAGAAATGCTCTCCTCCCTTCTCTTTTCCATCACCACCTAGGGGGCAGGCAGAAATAGCAGATTCCAGGCTCACGAAGAGTGGGAGAATTGGCCACATTCCTCACCAGCAACAGCACCTGAGGGAACAGGCCCTGGACCTCACCTGGGTACCAAGAAGAGCTAGCGCTAGTTGCAGGGGTTGTGTGTGAGCCAGCCCCGAGGGCATGAGCACTAGAGAGCTTGCTCTGCCACTTGCTAGCTATGGCATGAGATGAGCCAGCCTGAGCAGGGCAGGGGAGCTCCCCCTGGTGGTGTGGGTGTGAAAGATCTGGCAGGCTGACCAGCTCAGATACCTCTCATGCTAATATCCAGGGCTTTGGATTGGCCCATTTCAACATCTACCCCACTGATGAACAGAACACATGAAGGGGCTGGTTCTACTGATGCAAAACTACAGGATCTCCATGACACAGGGCAACAGCATAATATCTGAGGAGACTTCCAGGTGAGGTCCCAGTATTGACAGCCTAACAGAATCCAGAAGCCCCAAACCAGACCAAGGACTCATTGCAATCAAAGATGTGTGGACAAAAAGGGTATAATGTGTGATATACTGAGACACACTACAGCTTCCACAAAAAGACTTTTTTTCCCCTCTCTTAGCAATTGGGGAAGACACAAGGATGGAGGGCAGGTATTGGAGTTTGGAGATAAATGGGACTGAGATGCAGGATGTGAAGTCCACAAAGAACCAATAAAAAAGTTAAAAACAAAAAGAAAAACCCTTCAACAGCTCTAGTATCAAACAACAAGTATTGAACTTAGAGTCCTGAAAGTTCATAGTCTATGAAGAAAAGAAGTTCAAAACAGACCAGATAAGCTCACAAGGCTTATTACAGCATGAGAAAGCAATAAGACAATCTATACATACACAGAAAAACAATAACCTGATCAAAGGGCAGGCCAAGAAATCATGGGAGTCTCATTTTTGAGGAGGTTTTTATAAACGTGTTAATGAGGCTGGTGCACATTGATGAGCTGAGCAACCTTTGTGCCCGCCAAAACCACAGCAGACAAATGTTATTTAAAAAAAAACAACAACACTTTTTTAAGTTTTTCTTCTCTCTTATATTACATCCCAAAAGCAGTTTCCCCTCCCCCTTCTCCTCCCAGTTCCTCCATGCCCACCTCTCCTCTTCTCCAGATCCATTCTTCTTCCATTTTTCTTCATAATAGGCTATGAATCCCAGTATTAACACCCAATAGCAAAGATCATGTTGCAATAAGACTAAGCACATCCCCTGATGAAGTTTGGATGAAACAACTCAAAAGGAGAAAAAGTGTCCCAAAAGCAGGCAAAGGAAACAGAGACAACTTCCAATCCTATTGTTAGATGTCCCAGAAGAACACCAGGCTACACAACTAAACATATAGGAAAAGGACCTAAGTAAGACTCACACAATTGTGTACTTGTCAATTCCAGTCTTTGTGAGCCACTGTGAGTCTAATGAATAGAACTAGAAAAGAAAATATCCTTGTAAGGTAAGCAGAAAGACATAGAATGTACGCACTTATAAGTGGATATTAGCTGAAAAGTAAAGGATACTCATGCTATAACCCAAAGATCAAGAGAGGCTAAGTAACAAGGAGAGCCCATAGGGGGACATATGGAATTCCCTGGAAAGGGAAAATATAATGGATTTCTTGGGTGGATTGGGGGGTCAGGTGGGGAAACGAGCAAGAGTGATCAGGTGGTGAGGATGAAGGGAGAGAGTGCAGAGAGAGAGAGAGAGTTAAGACTGGAATTGGGAGGCATTTAGGGCTCTAGGTAGAAATCTAGTGCAATGGGAACTCCCAGAAATCTATGAGGATGACTCTAGCTGTCATAGAAATGGGCAATGTGGAGCCTGAACCAGTCGTCTTCTATAACCAGGCAAGGCTTCTAGTGAAGGTACTAGAATGTCAACTCAGCTCCTAAACCTTCGACCTACAATCTGTCCTGCCTGCAAGATGTGCTGGAGTAATGGTGGCAAAGAAATTGTGCCCAATCAATGACTGATCCAACTTGAGAACTCAAGTCTGGAGGAAGCCCATGTGTTACACTGCCTGGAAGGCCAGCAACCAGCTTATCAGGTATCTTCATGCCTGGCTGCAAAGTTCTCCTCTGTGGTTCTTTTAAGACGCATCCTCTTCCTATGAAAGTCATTAAAAGTCACCTGCAGAAGAGAGTTAAACACCATGATGCTGAACATGTTATAATGAAGACTGATCTCCTAGGAACATACACTTTTCACAGTCTGCTTGCTTCATGGTTAGGAAGGCATCTCCCATACTTTGGTTTCTGAGATAGCAGAAAGTTTCACAATAGCTCAAGAGATTTAATCACTATTGGCAGTGGTTTCCTTGGATGAACAGGATTGGCCAACTATTATCTTATCTTCACTTATCACATCAAGGATTCATTGTCCAAGTTGAGCCACATTATGTTGTTCTAGCCAGACCCTGACTTTGGGAAGACTGCAGTCAATCCAGCACAGTCTCCATGCACAGTCGAAGGATAAGGCCATCTTCTAAATCTTTACCAATAGTAGTGCAGAAATTCACTTCAGAAATATACTCTTTGAAGAAAACATATCACAAAGAAGTTTAATTCTCATGCTGGCCAATTCTCCATGTGTTAGACATGATCACCTGTGGTGTGTGCACCACAGGTGCCTCCACTGACTCAATCCAATTGACAGGGCATTTTAAAGATATATTTAATGATTCAATTAGATCAGTTTGATGTAAGAAGCCTGACAAAACCAGATAAAATTTTATTAAGGTTGAAATCTCAATGATAAGAAATTAAAATGTAAAAGTGACTCAACCAACAAAGATTAGTACCTTTTTTTGAAAGGCAGATGAGATTTAAAGATGAACGTAAAAGTAATGTGGGCAGATTCTATGATCCAGTCTTGGAATGAATTTGTCATCCCACCATATGAAACTTAGTCTTATAGAGAATATGAAATCTTACACAAACACAACTTCATGGGAAATGATGCTTAGCTTTAGATGACACCTGATTTAACCTTTCTTGGCAGAGATTCTATGCTATTGCTAGACTTCTTAATTATTGTCTTAATTGATTGGACTATTTGAAATGTATAAGAGCAAAGTATTTTGTTAACAAAAAATGAAAGCAATGTATTCTTATACCCAAATCCAAGCTTTGGCATAGGATTAATTCCATGAAACTTGGAGCATAGGCATACTCCTGCATAAGTTTCTGCTCCAGGTATCTTGAAAAGCCACCACTGCCAACATCCAAATCTGCCATCAGCTTAACTTCGCTCAATGCCCAGGAGATGCTTTTTCAGAAGCAGTGATACTTGCCATATTCAAATCAACACCATAATCTCTGACACTACTAGTTTTGTTCATTTAGAATCTGGTTAAGGAAAACCTGTGACTGCTTCAAGATGAAAAAAAATCAACTCAAAATATCTATAAAGTACAGGCAATAGACAAGAGCTGGCACTCAGTGAACATGCTTAAGAAGGCATCTTGACTGGGGTGTAGCCATGGATATAAGGTTGATGAACAGCACAGTGGTGAAGAGGTTTAACATGTTTCTATTCTCATCTTTTTTGGTAGTAATGTCTTTGACGATGCTTGAGAAAAATAAAAAAATGATGATTAGACTTTCTAAACTTGCCAGAATCATTTGGCTGTATTGAAATGATAAAATATTCAGAGAGGGTCAACCAACAATGAAGTAACTATATAAATTATAAAAATAAAAAAATAAGCATACATAGAAACAGGTATATAAATCATTATCTCTACACTACAGGGTTCACAGGATTCGGCCTTTACTAAGTTAGTGAATCATATTATGTGACTTCATTATAATGAAGAGGCTGGTGCCATGGAGGTATCCCATTATCTATTCATGCTTTTAATATTCAGGTTTTTAAGATATGATCCTTTGGATCTGGACTTTCTAGAGTCAGCAAGGTGAACAAAATGGAAAATAGTTAGGAGTAGAACATAATGCCAGAAATAAGTTCTAAGCAGCCAGGAGGACCAACCTACTGTTATCGTTGTGTTGACTAATATACCAAGGTATGGCTAAGAATAAGATGGTTGGAGACAAAGATTTTTTTGTTTTGTATTACTGAAAACAATTTTTATAATATTATCTAAAACAATTCCAGATGTACTTATGAAAACGTGTACCTCTATATACTACCCACAGAGTGCTATCCTGATTAATCACTGAAATAGCCTTCTAAATGGCTAGGTTGTCAGCTTGGGCCAATTCTTCAGAATTGTGGTACTGCCATTTAAACAACAGCATTTGATTTCCTCAAAATAACAATCAGCTCTGAAAACAATGCAAAAGTTCTGCATCCTGCCATAGCAAACATTCACCAAGATTTTAATCTTAATATAAAAGTCAACAGCCATATCATCACATTAATATGTGAGTTTGCTATGCATGATAATAAGTGTTGAAAAGGGCCCAGAAAAAGGACTTAGCAGATAAAGGCACTAGGCAAACAATCCTGGTAATCTAAGTTCAATTCCAGAACCCACGCAATATTGAAGGAGAGAAGCAACTGCAAACAGTTGTGCACTGACCTCCACATACATTGCAGAGAAAACTGTATTTTCTCATTTATCTTATTTTCTACTCTTTATTGGAAAAAAGAAAACCTATGTTCCGGGCACTGAACTGGATACATTACACAATTCTCCAAAGTTAATAAAGGTGGTGAGGGTGGACTTCAGAATGTCTCAACAAATAGCAACATAGTCAAATGCACTGCAAACTCAAGCCTCCCACACCCACACTCCTTTTGGGTACCCATCATCCGTCTCCTCAAAGCACATAAATAGTCTAGAGCCCAGGTAAATTTTTAATAAAAGTGTATAATTTGAAAGGACCTCAGTTCTGATTATACTCTTTTGCAACCAAGGAAAAGAAATAGTGACAATAAAAATAATGGATAATAAGTTAGTGAGGAAAATTAATAAACCAAAATGTGACAGTCATGTCAGAAAATCCCAGGTTAAATCTTGGATATTAATCACAGATTTCACTTTTTCTGTGATTTCACACTCATTTTAAAAGTGACCATTACCAGATATAGGCTCTGTCCTTTAAATTACCACGTTTTCTCGTTCATCATGAGAACTGCAAACTGAATTACTACAGTTTAGAAACTTTTTTTCCTTGCTATATTTTTTTTTTTGCTACAAAGCAATGTCTGGCATAAAATGTCTATAGATGTATATTAGGAAGTAAACAATGTCTTCACTATAGCAAACAACTGTTGACAGTCCTTATTTCTTTCTCAAATAATTTATTTTTGCTTATCTTGAGAACTTGTGGTGGCAATTGAAAAAAAAGAATGAAGTAAAGTTGTCCTATCTTTTCTTTTCATGGTTTCACAAAGGGAGAAGCAGCCAACTTCTAGCCTTACTCTAGCTGAGGGATCATTAAAATGTTCCCTCTTTGATATGTGTACCAAAAACAGTCTCTCCAAGATTTGTTCATAGATTTCAGATAATGACAGAAGAAAAACAAACAGAAATTGGTGAAGATCCTACAACTCTCAGGTGGATTTTGAGAGATTTAGAAATTCTCAGGAATGAATAGCTCTAACTTCCTTTTATCGCCCATTAGTCCACAGTGACATTTACTCTCATTGCTTTAATAATAAGACCACTGTGGGAAAAAAAATCCCAAACGAAAAAAATTGATCATAAGCTGATAATAGATTGCTTACTTATGCACGCAATGTTAGAATATATAAAGAATATATAATTTGCTTTAGGCACTCATACAAATTCTTTGTTCTGAGCTACAATCCCAACTCCTTGCTATTTCATTTTGCCAGTGTTGCATTCGGAGACACACAGACTTTGGTTTCATTTTATTTCTTATAATGGAAACTGCTCTTTCTTCTTGCAGATTTCACATGGGATTGCCACTTACTTCTCTCACTATTTAAATTGTCCTTAGAGCATTTGCCCTGGTTACAAAAGCCAGTTAAATTTAGATTTTTTTTTTTTACAGCTCTTCCAGTCAATTTTGGACCCTTGACTTTTTAAGTATGCTGCTTTGAGTGTGCCCACAGAACACAAATTTTAATTTCTACATCTTCTTGTTAGGAATGAGAATAGATTATCATTTTCTTCTATTGGCTAGCAAATCATGAATCTTTTTTAAGAAATAGAAAACACAAACCATTACAACTCCTTACTTAAACATGTTCAGAGTAGATAATTCTGCTACTGAAAAGCTAGCATTCTCTTTGTTTCAACTATTTAACATTTTTCTGCCTATTGTAAGGTTTCTGCTTTTGCTCTCCTTTTGTGTTCATATGAATTGTTAATGTATAAAATGATTGCAGTTTCCTCAGGTAAAAAGTGACAGACATTGGTTCAAAATGTCCTTTGGACTAGCAATCCACATATTTTAGAATAAGGAGCCATTTTTGTAATAGATGACATAATTTCCATTTTATTTTACTTAAATGTAAAGCACTCACTTGTCAGGCAGGCATAGCAAGGTTTTCTCTGTAAATGTTCCAATAGAACTTAATGATACATCAATCAAAATTGAGAAAACTGTCATGTTTTTACCTATTATTATACATAATTTGTTTTGCTTGTATTTGTCACTTATTATATTTCAAGGCTGAAAATTACTGTTTGATCATGGCAGGAAGCATGACACTATCCTTATATTGTAGTATATAAAATAACAAAGATAATGAAAAATTTACCAGCAAAATCAAGTATAGTGGAAGACATAATATAAATCACCGCAAAGTTGATGTGTAGAGAAGGGGACTCGACGCTGGGAAGGGTTGGGAGACAAAAGTGGATGTGATAAAAATACACTGTACAGAATTCTCAAATAACTAAACAATGAGAAACAGAAGTTATTATAGCTTTGTGTACAACATTTAATGTATATCATGTCTCAAGTTCATGCAATTATGTGATGCACCATTTCAAAGATGAATCACAGTCTATTAAACACTACCTTACTACACTATTATCAACTCTCTGTTTTGGAGGCTGTTGTTAGTTTCTAAGTATCATTAATAAAAACAACAACATTGTTACTTCTATCATCCTAGTATTTCGATCATAATTTCATCATTTCCTAGGTCAGAAATGAAAGTTTTGACATTTCGAACAGTAACATTGCAATGCTTCATTGATAAAAGGATACAGTGATGTTAAGAACAGCTCCTTGTGAATGTTTAGAGAGCCTTCAATTTCATTTCAAACTACCTCTGCTATTTTCACAGAGACAGCAAAAGTGAGAAAAAGCAAGACAGCTAGAGAATGCGAGGGAAAGAGAAGAGAAGAGAAGAGAAGAGAAGAGAAGAGAAGAGAAGAGAAGAGAAGAGAAGAGAAGAGAAGAG
>NW_026594428.1:16660540-16661718 GCF_907164565.1 Psammomys obesus
AGAAGAGAAGAGAAGAGAAGAGAAGAGAAGAGAAGAGAAGAGAAGAGGAGGAGAGGAGGGGAGGAAAGGGGAGGGGAGGCGAGGGGAGGGGAGAAGAAGAAGAGACCTTGGAACACTCAGCTCTAAATGGGATGTCTTCATCAATTCTTACCTCCCTCAGAGCTCAGGGATCCTCAGGGAAGAAGAGTCAGAGAGAGTGCAAGAGTCAGAGGAGATGGAGGACACCAGGAGAAGAAAGGCCTCTAAATAACTGAGCAAAACTCATATAAACTCACAGAGACTGAAGCAGAAAGCACAGGGCCTTCATAGGTATGTACCGGATCCTCTAAGGATATATTAAAGCTTTAACTTTAGTATTTTATGAGGCTCCTGAATGTGTTAGCTTCTGACTTTTGGGCTCTTTTTCCTCCTATTGGTTTGCTTTGTCCAACTTTGATGTGACAGTTTTTATTTTATCTTATTACATTTTCTTCTGTTATGTTTTGTTGTTATCTCTTAGAAGTCTGCTCTTTGTTTGTTTGTTTGTTTTCCAATGAGAATCAGGAAGGGAGTAGATCTAGATGGGAAGAGAGGTGGGGAAGTACTGAGAGGAATAAATGGAGGAGAAATTGTAATCAGAAAATTTTGTATGAGAAAATCATCTATTTTCAGTAAAAGAAAATAACTGAGCATAAGAGCTAAAAGATGAGGAGGAATACTGTGAAGGGCTGTCAGCTAGATTTGACACTGCTCATATACCTGTGCTCATGGCTAAAAAGACCAGCCCAATATCAAGCCAGTTAGAAGTTTCGATATGGAAGTTCCCAAGATGCCACATATAGCTGAAGGGCTATGTCAGTTGTTGGTCCTGAGAGAGGGGGAAATTAACATTTCTTGAGGAGTGTGGCCACTGGTTATTTTCCCACGCCACAGCGATTGACCCCCACACGCATACCTATAAGAGCAGCACTGACTAGACTCCTTTGGATTAATTAGTTTAGTTAGTTTAGGTTAAGTAATTGAGTTAAAATTAAAAAAAAAACAAGGACATAGAGTTGGAATAGAAACTTATTGGAGGACATTTGTGGGGGATTTGTAGTTAGAAGTGAGGGCTGAGTATGATCAATATGTAATGTATGTATGTGTGTGTATAGATAGATAGATAGATAGATAGATAGATAGATAGATAGATAGATAGA
>NW_026594428.1:16661728-16674427 GCF_907164565.1 Psammomys obesus
AGATAGATAGATAGATAGATAGATAGATAGATAGATAGATAGATAGAGAGATAGAGAGATAGAGAGATAGATAGATGATATTTATAAATGAAAAGTAAAAATCTAAACAATAAATAAATAAATGGAAACTAAAACTCTATATATCCTGGCAGAAGCTGCCTCACCCATCTATTGTCTACATTGCCTGTGGTAAAATCAAGTTTTGACAAGGAATGATTAGCAACAGGTGTTTGTTTAAATACAACCATTGCAAGATGATCACAGGATAAAACTGGCTTGCCTCAGAGATTGTTTCCGTCATTAGCAGCATATGACAATTCCTACTTGAATGCATTCTACGTTTTCAGTCATCTCTGAGGAGAGCTCATGATAGTCAAATTGTTACCCAAATCCGCAAGGCCAGCTCAGAATGGGCAAAGCCCTAAAATAAAATGCTGGACACATTCCACATATATGAGTGTGTACATGGTATTGTTTTGTTTTGAATGACTTCAGACTGATATTTTTTTGTTTTCGTTTTTTTTTTTAATTTTTACTTTTGTAGCCCAAAACTAACAAATTTCTTTTTACATTAATCAGGCATTGCATACAAGTAATAATGAATGAAAACTCAAGTTGCTTTTCTTTGTTGGACTGAGTAACCTTGATTAGACTATTTTGTACTCACTTTTAAAATTCCAAACATATTGTATTCTTTCCTGAAAATGGTAATTATCTAAAATTATAGAAAATGTGGAACATTTATTTCCAGGAAAATGAGATAGGAAACAAAGAATAATAGACAGTGAGTAGACGCTTTTAATAGCTGTGAACAACAACAGGACGTAGATCTTTAAGAGATGGAAATGTAAAGAGACCTCAGGGGGACATGACTTCAATTCCAAAACTGGTTACAACAAACCCACAATTAGGGAAGGCATCTTTGAGGAGTTTTTGGATCAGAAAGAATAAATTTGAAATTTAGAGCTGATCAAATGTCATTCCTAAACAGCCTGCCTATAGGCACAACCGTGATGAACAGAATTCCATAAATGAAGGAAAGCAGCCTCCACAACCCACCTCAAATTTCAGAGTCTGGAATTGGATTTGGAAACCATGGCCAGCAAGTCCTGAGAGATGCAGGGCAGAATAAAATGAAAATCCCTTCTGGAAGAAGTTAATGCTATCTTGGCCCTCCAATAATTCTTAAAACAATTTTATCAAATACAATGTTTTGCACTTGCTAACAAAAGAACCAAGCTCACAGCAGTCTTTTATTTGTTTGTTTCCTGGGCAAGGTTACTCTCTGTCTCTTCTAACAATAGATTTCTTTCCACAGAAATTCCTTACTGAGTATAAATTCTAGCCTGATTTTACTCCCTGTTCTTTTGTATATATTTTAATCAGAAGATAAATGAAGCAAATGAATTCCAAAGGTGTCCTTAGAAATTTTCATGCAATGTGTTGGGCTGCTGTCTAGCATATAAAAATGAAAATGAAATGGCCTTTCTGTTGCAACAAGGTTTTTGTTATTTTATGAAATAAAATGGGATTGCTGAGGGAAAGATTGTTTTCTCCAATGAACACTGGCACAATTAGAATGAATAGAGGTGAAGAATTATGGCATACTGTAGTAAAATTTACTTCAGCTAACTACTTTGAAATCTTGTATATTGGTGTTTAAGGTGAGGTCCTATTAATTCAATATTCATGTGTATGCCCCAAATGCATTAACGTTAAATTTGAGTAATATGCTGTAGCTAAAAGGTTATGTGCAGCCTTCACACTTTGCTCTTCTTCAATGAGCCAAAACTGAGTATGGTGGCAAGGAATGGAACATCTGTCCATCCTTCAAAACCTTCTAAAGACAAACTTCCCAATTTCAATTATATAATTTTTTTCTAATTTTAATTTAATTACTGTACAGCCTGATCCCAGCCCAACAATGTCCTCTTCTCCCAGTTCTGCCTCCATAACCCTCTCCCCATACCCCTTCTACTTCTTCTTAGAGAAGTAGGGGCCCTAAGGTGTACCACCCTGACAGCTCAAGTCACAGGAGAACTAAGTGCATCCCCTCCCAGTGAAGCCAGACAACGCAGCCCAGCCAGGGAAAAGGGATCCACAGACAGGCAACAGAGTCAGAGACAGCCCCTATTCTCATTGTTGTGGGACCCACATGATGACCAAGCTGCACATCTATTACAGGGTTCAGGTCCATTGCTGCAAGCTCTTTAATTGGTGGTTTAGCTTCTGCACATCCTCATGGGCCCCAGTCAGTTTACTTTACAGGTCCTTTTGTGGTGTCCCTGACCCCTCCATAAAACTCTTCAAAGTTGGCCTGTTGTATAGGTGTGGGTCTCTGCATCCATCTCCATCAGCTGCTGGATGAGGCCTCCCAGAAGGCAGTCATGCTAGACTCCTCTGTGCAAGCATAGCAGAGTGCCATCAATACTCTGGCCATCTCCCATGGAGTGGATCCCAACCTGGGCTAGTCATCGGTTTGCCATTCTCTCACTCTCTGCTCCATGTCATCCTTACATTTCTTGTAGGCAGGACAAATTTTGCATAGAAGGTTCTATGAGTGAGTTGCTGTCTCCCTCCCTCTACTGGAAGTCCTACTGGGCCACAGGAAATGGCAACTTCAGACTCCATAGAACACCCTCCCCTGCTGTTAGTAATCTCAGCTGTCACCCCATAAACTCTGGAGAGGCTCCACTGTCCCAGAAATTTTTACCCACCGATTTCCATTTTCTCGCCCAGTATAATTTCACAACACAGCTGAGTGGGTCATAGAAACTTACAAAGAAATGTCACAGACAAATTAGGCCATCATCATCTCCCAAAAAATGGTGTTTGGAAGGGGTGGTCTCCTTGAGGATGAGACTATGGTCAGTGCATTTGAAGAATATGACCTTGGTGTCTGCTTTTGTTATGCTCTGCCCCTCCTCTCTTTCTTTCACACACACACACACACACACACACACACACACACACACACACACACACATAGTGAACATAGTGATCTTCTGCAAACCAGAGGTACGCTTTTCCCAGGATCTCTGTCTCTTGCATGATATCTCATATTTTCCATGCTTCACAATTCTGAGGAGCTCACTTCTGTGGCTTGAATCAACTGGCTATGATACATTTGCAGTCTAAATTGTTACGGACACTGAAAGCTCCCCAGTTCTTTTACTACCCAGACAGAACAGTAAAGAGAAATATCAGGAAGAATAGTGAAATTTATAAGTATTTGGCAATAAAACAAAATATAGCAATGATGAAATATGAATTAGTGTCCAAAGGTATGTTTTAAAGTTAAAACACATAGAAATATAGTATAAATATCACAGTCATATTGAAGGGCATGAAGGACTAGTGTGAGAGTGAGCGAATGGAGCCACACATTCTAGCTCTCATTCAGGTCTATCCTGACCCTACTATGTAGCATGTTTTCACTCACCCTACTTTCTCTCTCTTTTTCCTTTAGGCTTCCTTGTAGTCTTTCTCTGCCCATAGCAATGTTAAAATGGAATAGAATTTAAACTGAATGTACCTGATAACTAGTTTTCTATTCATATTAAGATGATCCTTTTTTTTTTTCAGAATCACAAACAGAAATTGAACCTTCGATTACACTTCACGTTTTTCTTTTCATTTTGGCTCATCAATATTTTGACATGAGCATGCAGGCATATACACACATGTGCAAACAAAGAAAATGAGCTGTACAGAGAAAACATAAACCAAGGTTACAGTTAATTGTCTTTGAAGGTTGGTTGTCAGCACAGTTTACAAGTATGATACACCAAGTAGAAACCAAAGTATTTGGTATATGCTTTCTCACATTCACATCTCATGAGCTGGTAATACAATTTTATTTTTAAAAAAATGAAGTGCTTTCATCACAGTCCCAAGTTCTATCTTAATTATGAAAACAAATATAGACATAAACTGTAACATATTTTATATTCCCTTAAATTAGGTATAACATACACTTTCAGACCATAAGATCGGCTATACATAGCAGCATGTTATTTTTCCAACTATGCTCATATGACCTGCTGTAACATAGTCCAGCTAGTGAGCTTCTATGAATTCAATGCTAGAGCACACTGCTGAAGGCTAGTTAGAACTTCTAGAATATTCATGAAGACAATCTATAGAATAACAGAGTTCCTGAACTCGTGTTGTGTTTCTCATTTAACTCCTCTTCTCCCACAGATTTGTGTTTTGTTTCTC
This sequence comes from Psammomys obesus, assembly GCF_907164565.1. Classification (NCBI taxonomy): domain Eukaryota; kingdom Metazoa; phylum Chordata; class Mammalia; order Rodentia; family Muridae; genus Psammomys; species Psammomys obesus. The sequence goes on from NW_026594428.1 coordinate 16,665,950, forward strand.
AGGTTGAGAAACAGCAATACTTTCAGAAAAACAATCTCAGTGACCAAGTGTGTAATACAAAGATAAGTTTACATTCTCATCTCTTAACATGTACACTGTTAAGGCATTCTGAGTGCAAATTTCCGGAGTTAACTTCTATGTGGAGTATCTTCTACCTGAGCTTCTTCTACCGATAACTTATCAAGGTGACCCATGGTAGATGTTAGAGTGGTGACAGCGTTGTCTGCATTATGTTATGTTTAATGACTTGATGAGGCTAAGTACTTTTACATCTTTATGTCCTAAGAGTTAACCAGAGGGAAACTTTACAGTCTAGGTGCATAGTTAAAGCAGATAACCAGAATGAGAGAGGTTGCTAAAATTATTAGACCTTCAAGACATGGTTGTTTGATAACTGTAAATAGTATGTATCATGTCCTCCTATTAAGGATCCCCAAAGGCCTATATAATTACATATATTCAAGGAAGCATGCATGTTCCATCATAATCCATGAAAACACACTGTATACAATTGTTATTTTCACTTATGTGCACACACACACACACACACACACACATATAGCTAATGACAATCTCAAAAATTTCAGAGGCATTTGAGATGAAAATCATTTTGTTTTAAACATTCAAAAACTTATAATGTCATCAAAACATGACATTTTACTATTGAATCAACAGTAAAATGCAATGAACCCACATCCTAAATTCCTTTATCCTCAGTACTAGTCACAGAAATGACCATAATGACTCTATGAATGAAAGTCAGCAACACACACATTCAGCTTGAATACATGCGCTGTGGACATTTTCTGGAAATAAATTTCATATGAGAGACTTCATTAAACTTTAAAAACATATAGTTCTAGGAGGTGTTTTACATATAAACTAATCTTCTGGTACTGATTAAAATCTGTGCAGGGTAAGCTTGTAGGTAGGGAAGGGAAATGTTATATTTGCCTACTCCTGCCCCCAAGTAGACAGGAGATTTTAGAGAGTTTTAAAGTGATGGCATGAATATTCTTTGAAGTAAAAATGACTTGGACAAGAACAAACATTTAGAAAAACCTGAAATTACATGAGAAGATGGTGAGGCCTGAGTAGTCTTGCTGAATTTTGCTTTATTTGCAAGTCTATGTGATCAATGCTTATATTCACATTCGCATGTATGTGTGTGTTCACACACTTGTGCTCTGGTGAGTGTGCTGGCCAGTTTACTATCATATGCCTTTCTCCATCTTCTCATTCTATTCACTGAGACAAGCTGTCCTGCTCAACGAAGACCACGGATATGAAGGGTTTCTACAGGGTCAAGTTTAAGACACTGAAGAAAGAAGCTGAAAAAGCTACCACAACATGAGAAGACCTTGCACGCTTATGCATTGGGAGATTAGTATTGTGAAAATAGCCGCCAACCAAAAGAAAGGTAAGAATATAGGGACAGGTACTTCATAGGCCATAGGGGGTGTGAAAAACAACTTCCATTATTCTGTCAAGTGGACATACTATTAAATCGACTTCTAAAGACTTATTGTTGTAGCCACGGATGTGTGCATCTCCCAACCCTCGCCAGAGAAGATTCTTTCTGCAATGGATGGTGATTAACTCAGAGGCCACACCAGTCATCATGTAGAGACTATATGACTACAGAAAGCTGTGTCCTACGTGGGACAGGTATATCATACTCCCTCCAGCCAAAATTCAGAACTCATTCAGAATTCAGAATTCAGAAGAGATGTCAGAAACAATGAAGGAGCAAGAGGAAGCAGATGATGACATTGAAGCTCTCTTTCCAGAGACAACATGACAGTTGTGCACGGAAAGTGATTGCTACAGGGACAGCAGGCACAAGATTGTCACAAGATCAAGCCATACAAAGATCCCGGCATAGAGAGGGCAGATCTGAAGTCAGCCTTCTAGCTGAGAAGCTGTTGGTAAGTCACGACTTTCAGAAATGGTCTGGTCATTAATCAGGGAGGTGGCTCTAAAAGGCTGCCACTGCTCCAATCAATGGCCCTATACCCGTGTACATACTGCTAAAAGTTGCAGGCTCAGTAGGTTAATTTTTCTTGCTTGCTTATGCATTTTTTGGAATTTTTAATTTATTTTTATTAATTACAGTTTATTCACTTTGTATCCCACCTGTAGTCCCGTTCCCTCCTCCCCACCCAATCCTACTCTCCCTCCCTCTTCTCCGCCGATGCCCCTCCCCCAGTCCACTGATAGATTAATTTTTTTTAAAAAAAATACATGAATTGGGCAATAATCATAGGGTTGAACATGGAAGGGAAGAAATTAGGGTTGGACTTAGCTGAATCATGTTCCATGCATGGTTGATGTTCTAAATCTATAAAAAGAAAAAGATGCAATTGCTTTAACTACTTTAACAACTAAAACTCAAACTTTTCAAAATTATTTTTTTTTATGTTTTAAGGAAAACATACAGAATTTTTTGGTAACAGTAAAACATACAGACTTCTTTGGTAATACATGGGTTTTAAAATGATAATAATAATAATTAACCCTCTATATTCCCTAACTGTAATAATTTGAGTTGACCTGCTTATTATTTTTCTATATATTTGTTTAAACTTTCTATTGAGTCTTTGTGAATTTCACACTATGTACCCCAATCTTACTCATCTCCTCTTCCCCTCAGACCCACCCACTACCTTTGAACTCCACCCCCCCCCAAAAAAAATCTTATTTTGGAAGCTGTAGTGTGTCACAGTGTGTTTCACAGTGCACGCTTTTGTCCACACTTTCTTTGCTTGCAAATGTTCATTGCAATGAGTCATTAGTCTGGTTCGAGGCCTCAGGCTTCTGCTACGCCATCAATACTGGATTCTCACTGGTACTCCTCTCAGATAGCCTGTTGTTGCCCAGTGTCATGGAGACCCCCCAACTTTGGTCTGCAGCTCATTGATGGCATTGATGCTGGATAATGCCAGTTCAAAGTCTTGAATCTAGGTCTGAGAGTTCAGCCTTCCAGCTCTCTGGAACTCACACCATGGGGCTACGCTCTCTTGCCCTGTCCTGGCTAGCTCATCCATGCCACAAGCAGCAAGAGGCAGAGCCAGCTCTCCTACTCTCATGTGCTTGGGGCTAGCTCATCCATCCCCGCACCATCAGGACCAGCTTTGCAGTGCTACCCATGCAAGATGCAGGACATGTTCCACACAGTACCTTAGTAGGTGAGGGACAGGAACAACTCTCCTGCTCTGATGATTTCAGGGCCATCTCTCCTGCCTGCCATAGGTGGCAAGAGGTGAGGGTGAAGGGGTATCTTTTGTAACTGCTCTGCAGACAAGGGGCCAGATCTCCACACACATGTCCTTGGGGCTACCTCACCAGTTGCTCCTGTCACCAATTGCTACTGTCCTGCCCAGGTCTGATCCCCACCCTTATTTCTTTCTGAGCTCCCTCTTCCACCTTGTTCCCTCTCTTTAGCCACTATCTCTGTCTATTCAATTCTCAGTCCTCATGTGAATAGATGAGCTGGGGTGTCTGGGTAGAAGGGTTCCCTATTCTGAAGAATAGGGGAGAAAGGAGACGGGAGAGTGGGACTGGAAGGAGAAGAGGGAGGGACCTATGACCAAGACGTAAATTGAATTAATTAATTAAAAATGAAAAAAAGAACAAAGTCAAATAAGCCAGCAGTTAACAAACTGTGACTCCAGCATGCTGCTCTCTGCATCCTATCTCCTGTTCATGATAACCAAAACTTTTCCATAGGTTGAACAAGTGTAAATAGCAAACATCTCCTTGACAAATATCAACATTGATACCATTCTCCCTCAACCTACTTTATCAAATGTCATGCTTTTCTAACCCAGAAAACCTTCCCTGGTGTGGCATTGCTTCTGTTAAGAGTTTTAATTTTCTTTCTTTATGACCTTTCATATTCTTAAGGTCTGTGGTTTTCTTCATGTCTTTTTAACAGTTGTTCTTTTTGTTGAACCTGTCTTTTCCACCTTGTTCAGAAATTGAAATAAGCTCATACTCTTTTGTTTGTCAAGTGGAATATTTTTACATATTTCAGCTCTGCTTCATGGTGAAAGATATCTTCTGTAAATACGGTAAATTGCAGATATTGACAGCAGTATCATTGTGCTTATGCTATGTTATCTTCAAAATTTATCTATCCCCAACCAAAAAAAAAAAAAAAAAAAAAATAGCCCATGACTTTTGAAAATTGCCTCACTAAATTTCTAGTGCATTTGCAGAATGCAGCCAGACTGTTTGCCAGATTATAAAATCATTCAAGTGTGACCCGATTCTACATGGCATCTACGTTGCTCTTTGAAATCCCTTGAGAAAAGTCTTCAGACATTTCTATTATTATTCTGCTCTTTGATCTCTCATTGAAATGTCCCCTTATACTTTGTCTTTTAGAATTCTAAGGCTCTTCTAGCCAACAACTACAAGCATGTGGTATTAAGCTGAATGAATTTCAGAAATGACTCTACTTTTGGTATAGATTTTTGTGGTTTTGTTTTCATTATGGAAAAAAAAAATAAACCTGACTGAAGCAATTTAAGACAGGAAGGGTTTTGTTTGGGTTAAAAAGTTGCAATCCAGCATGGTGATGAAGAAACAGTGGTCGTCACCTCCACACCTTCTGGGAGGGGAGGCACCAGCAGTGTGTCTTACGCGTGTCTTTGTTGATGAGCAAAAACAAAGAGTGTGATAAAATATTTCAAAACAGCTGTGGGTCAGAAATTTTCTAGTTTAAATTTTCAGTTATTTTTATGAAATATCTTTTGGTTTAAGCATGTGTAAATTTGGATTCATAGATATTTACATGACTTAACTTGAAATAGTTTGAAACATGAATAAAGCTACAATTTTGTGAGCTGAAATTTTGTTGAAGGAAGCTCTGAAATAAGTACAAAGAGAAAAAAATTGTAATGGACAATAACATCAAGCTTGAAGGTCTGAACACTATTCCAACCTTATTATATATATTTATTATTTTGTTTATGGATTATAGTATGATCTGTAAATTTTTAAGTACTGTAAAAAAACAGTGGAGCTAGCAATACATTAATAAAAGAAATACACTCAAAATCAATAAGCAATTAAATAAAGTGATAGTTAATCAAGAAAATTAAGTAAGATAAAGCAGATACTTAATCGTAGGTAGCTTGCTAAATTGGTTTATTGTATAAGCATCACATTATGACTATAGACTGAGTCATCACATTATGACTGAGTTATAGATTTCTCCTAAATTGAGATCTTCCTTCTATGAAGAAAATAAAAGATCAGTTATAATTCAACAAGAAATAGTACACACATTACACACGTACATGTGCATGCATTCATAGACACTCAGAACTCTCATTTAACATAGGCTCACAGTAAATATTTAAATACAGTTGTTTGGTTTTAGAAGCACGTAATGAAACGTTAATAAAGAAACCTCTGAAATCAGTAGATGACTGTCCAAAGTCCATGACATAAAGGTGTTTCCAAAATTGTTAATATGACATATATGATGTACTGTCACTCCCTAGGACAAGCAAGAAAATTCAATACAGAAAACAATTATAATTTTAAAGATTTCTAGAATTTTACTTTTGGAACATAAGAGATAAAGAAAGTAAGATTAAAATTTCTATACAGATAAGCCAATGTGTTTATATATTCAATATTATTTCTTTTACGTAAAGAGAACAAATGATTTTACACCTAGAAAACCTTATAAATTTGGCACATTCATAACCACTACAGAGTTTAATCAGTGATGTTAAGCTATAATTGCAAATATTTTCTTGAAATAACTGAAAACAACATTGATGTAAGAATATTTCATAAGAAACATGTAGATATATCTATTGCTTTCAGATTAGACTTAAGGCTTGTGACATGTGAGCATATACATGAATGATACTTAGAATCTTTCTCTGAGCACATGGCTCGGAGCTCACTGGTCTGGAGGTTGATCTTTATTTTTTTATTATCATTTATTACAACTTACTCAATTTGTATTCTGGCTGTGGCCCCCTTACATCTCCTCCCAATCCCACCCTCCTTCTCGCTTCTTCCCCTGTGCCCCTTCCTTAGTCCACTGAGAGAGGAGGACTTCCTCTCCTTCTATTTGACCCTAGCCTATCAGGTCTTATCAGGACTGGCTGTATTGCCTCCTCTGTGGCCTGGCAAGGCTGCTCCCCCCAGGTGGAGGTGATCAGAGGGCCATAAACTGAGTTCATGCCTGAGAAAACTCCTGCTCCTCTTATTAGGGAACCCACTTGGAGACTGAGTCTATGCTCTACAACTGAGCCAGGTTTTCGTTCTCTCCATGCATTGTCCTTGGTTTGGGGCTGCAGAGATAGCTCTAAGGTTAAGCTCACTGGCTGCTCTTCCAAAGGTCCTGAATTCAATTCTCAGTAACCACATGGTGGCTCACAACCATCTATAATGAGATCTGGTGCCCTCTTCTGGCCTGAAGTTGATCTTACTGTTTCATTTTTTCAATAGGCATAATATCTATCTGCCCAGTAAATACGTATTCATGAACCTGTATCTTTGTGAAGTCTCTGTCCTCACCAGAGAAACATTTTTTCCACTACACTGTGGTTTGATTAAGGTACAAATTGGTCAAGGTGCAGAGTAAGTGTCTGTGGAGTGATCAGTAATAACTTGATTACAACATCACACCTCCACTCCAAAGTAAAACCTAAAAACAAGTCCTAGAGGAGAAGAAAAAGACTATAAGAACCAGAGATCAAGGAGGACCAAAGAAAAACAGAAAAATTGTGATTCTGCTATGAATCACAAATCTTCACCCAAGCTGAAGCTATTCAGTTGATCGTTCTAGAAGGGGAGGGTCAGTTATCTGTTTACATCCTCACCTATGTAAGCCACACACATTTGACTGACTCAGTGGGGCTATAATAAATATTTAAGTAAGTAAACAAGTAAGATATTAAGGGGAGGGAAGGAAGGTAGAAAGTAGATTTAAGAGGAATAAATATGTGAATAGGCTTCTTCTTCTTCTTCTTCTTCTTCTTCTTCTTCTTCTTCTTCTTCTTCCTTCTTCTTCCTTCTTCTTTCTTCCTTCTTTCCTTCCTTCTTCCTCCTCCTCCTTCTGGAAAACCAAGTGGCAGATGACACTAGTGCAGCAGGAGGGCCCAGAGGAGCCAGGGGCCCAGTACCAAAAGGTCGCTTTAGGGGAGGATTCATCAGCAGTCTTAGAGGCCTCGTTCTTAGCTGAGGCTGTGCTGGGGTCAAGACCATGTGGTTCATGAAGATAAAGCCGAAGACAAGGACTGGATCCCTGTCACCAAGTTGGGCCGCCTCATTAAGGACATGAAGATAAAGTCCTTGGAGGAGATCTACTTGTTCTCCCTACCCATTAAGAAATCCGAGATTATCGACTTTTTCCTGGGTGCATCCCTAAAGAATGAGGCTCTAAAGATCATGCCAGTGCAGAAGCAGACACGGGGGTGGCCAGTGGACCAGGTTTAAGGCTTTTGTCACTACTGGGGACTACAATGGACATGTTGGTCTTGGTGTTAAGTGCTCCAAGGAGGTAGCCACTACCATCCAAGAGATCATTATCTTGGCCAAGCTTTCCATCATCCCTGTGTGGAGAGGCTACTTAGGGAACAAGATTGACAATTTTCTGAAATATACAGTGACAGAAGCTATTGTATAAGCCCATTGCTATTACTAATCCAACAAAGATGGAAGGTGGCAAGAAGGCATCTAGAATTAAATGACATACAAAGTATAGAATACAAGTTGTGGATAAGAAAGGGAAATCAGGGAGGAACTCCTAAAATAAGGACATGTACTTAAAAAAAATTAACTACTGTTTGCCATGATCCATGCATGTTAGTAGCAACTGTTTTCTAAAAGAAATTAGCAATAAAATGACTCCTACACAACATGCTGCTATACTCATATATCAATGTTTTCTTCAGCCATCATCAGAAAAGCTTCCTCCTGCAGTAGATGTGAATAAATGCAATGACCAAATCCAGACAATATGCAGAGCGAAAGACCTTGGAAAACTCATTCCTAAATAGGATGTGTCTATCAAACCAAAAACTATCTCCAACTGAAAACTTCTCACAAAAGAAAAATATGTTTTCCAAAAAATTTTCCGTGGGTATGGTATACAAGCCACACTAAGGGCAACACCCGTGCCCAGGAATGAACTGCTGTCAATGAACTCCATGTCAGTGAGGGACAATGAACTGCATGTCTGGCCTTCATTTGAAAACCCATCTTTGCTCATATAATATGGTTTCAAATACTGCATCTTTTTGGGATTCTTTTAGTGTGAATGTGTGCATCTCTTATCTGTATATTTTCCTTGGGCCTATTTTTTTTCTATTTGTTATTTATTTGTTTTGCCCTATTATGATTTACTGTTGCCTATTTGTATTGTCATGAAAGGAAGAAAGAAAGAGAAAGAAAAAACAAAAGAAAGAAAGAAAGAAAGAAAGAAAGAAAGAAAGAAAGAAAGAAAGA
>NW_026594428.1:16674437-16688755 GCF_907164565.1 Psammomys obesus
AGAAAGAAAGAAAGAAAGAAAGAAAGAAAGAAAGAAAGAAAGAAAGAGAAAGGAAGGAAGGAAGGAAGGAAGGAAGGAAGGAAGGAAGGAAGGAAGGTTGTAGATTTGTATAACTGGGGAGATTAGAAGATTCTGGGAGTAGTTAGGGTTGAAAATCATGATCAAAATACAGTGTATGAAATAAATCTATTTTCAATGAATAAAAAGGAAAAATGCACAGAGCATACCTATAACATTGAAAGTTTTAGAAACTTTTCCTGGAAATAAAAAAGATTACCAGAAAAAAATTAATAGCAAAATTTTCATTTACTCTATTTTTAATCACTTTTAAAATTATTCTAAAATAAGAAGGGCTGAGGTCTTTACAAATTAAGTCATATTTTCAAATTGTCAGTTTATTTTATTGACAATTATATAATTTTGAATGCATGCTGGTGAAGCAATTTCTGACATTCTAATATTATTTATACCCTAATATTCTTACCAAATATTGTAGTTTAATTAGGATACCACTATGGAAAGTAAGCCAAAAGAAACTACTCAAAACACACACATCTGTATCTTGCCATTAATATTACATGGCACTTAATTTATTAGTAATATAGGGAGATTGCTTATTACTTTTCTGTATCACACATTCTTCCTCCAGGGCGTGGGAGTCATCACAAATGAGGAGGTAGAAAGAGTACAAGCTGGAAGTGGTAGACCATCACAGTGAAATGTTGTTTTTGGACATGACAAGCATATTGCACACATTAAATCACAGTAGATTTAACTGCGTGCACAAGGTCTGCCACAGGTCAAACAAGTCACAATCTCAGCATGGCTGATTCAGGGGCTCATGGTGTCCCTCACTGATCACAGACAAAAGCAGCCCTTGATGACCTCTGAGGGAGGAAGCCTAAGTTTTCTTCAGATAGGTGGCCGCCCCTTAAATACCTCCCAAGTTACACCAGCAGATTCTACATCTGTGAACACACAGGCAGACTCAGCAGGCTCTAGACATTTAAAAAACACGGAGATCACATAAATCAAAGTGGGAAAGTAGGAGAAGAAACTTGGAGAGAAGGGAGTGGGAAAGGGTTTAATAAATTCTCAGTTAAAAACATACCTATACCCAAGCCGAAATGCATGTTAGAGGAGATTGGATTGCTTCACTCAACACCAAAGGCAAAAAAAAAAAGCACAGGAATGCGTCCACATTATGATGGAAATTTGCAGATTTGGGGCCTTCTCACTCTTAAAAGGCAAAGTTTCTAAATTAATTTTATTAATCAAAAAAGAGAATACTGTTCCTTTGTTCAGGCTCTCTTTTGTGTGTGTGTGTGTGTGTGTGTGTGTGTGTGTGTGTGTGTGTGTGTGCTTGCCTGTATGTGTGCATGTATATATATATATTTTTTTTTAATTTTTATTTTTTTATTATCAATTACATTTTATTAACTCTGTATTCCAGCTGTATCCCGCTCCCTCATTCCCTCCCACTACCACCCTCCCTCACTCATCTCCACCCTGCCCCTTTCCAAGTCCACTGATGGGGGGAACCTCCTCCCCATTCAACTGACCCTGTTTTATCAGGTATCTTCAGGACTGGCTGCAAAGTCCTTCTCTGTGGCCTAACAGGACTGCTCCTCCTTTGGGGGGTGGGGAGGTCAAAGAGCCAGCCATTGAGTTCCTGTTAGAAATAGTCCTTGTTACCCTTACTATGGGAAACCAATTGGTTACTGAGCTATCACGGGCTACATACGAGCAGAGGTTGTAGGTTATATCCATACATGGTCCTTGGTTGGATGTCAGTCTCAGAAAAGACCCTGTGCCCAGATATATTTGGTCCTTCTGGAACTCCTATCCTTTCCTCATCATACTAACTCCCCTTCTTTCATATAATTCCCTGTGCTCTGCCAAAGGTTTGGTTATGAGTCTTTGTATCTGCTTTGAAAACACTGCTAGTGAGAGTCTTTCAGATACCTTCAGTAGACTCTTGTCATACGTTCAATGCACATCCCATCTGTCTTTCTAAACGAGGACTAATCATCTTACCCCATGTCAGCTCTCTTGATTATCTTTTTTATGTGTATAGATTTCATTATTTTTATCATATCGTACAGGTCTATATAAGCAAGTATAAACCATGTTTGTCTTTCTCCTTCTGGGATATTTCACTCAGAATGATCTTTTCTAGATCCCACCATTTACCTACAAATTTCATGATTTCCTCCTTTTTGATTGCTGAGTAGTATTCCATTGTGTAAAAATACCACAATTTCTGTATCCATTCCTCCCTTGATGGATATCTGGGTTGTTTCCAGATTCTGGCTATTAAAAATAGAGCTGCTAAACATGGTTGAGCAAGTATGCCTTTTGTGTACTTGAGCAAATTTTGGGTATATACCTAGCAGTGGTATAGCTGGATCTTGAGGAAGAACAATTTTTAATTGCCTGAGAAAGCACCAGATAGATTTCCAAAGTGGTTGTACTAGTTTACATTCCCACCAGCAGTGGAGGATGGTTCCCTTTTCTCCACAACCTCTCCAGCATGTGTTGTCAATTGAATTTTTCATCTTGGCCATTCTGATGGGTGTGAGGTGAAATCTCAGGGTCGTTTTGATTTGCATTTCCCTGATGGCTAATGAGGTTGAGCATTTCTTTAAGTGTTTCTCTGCCATTCAATATTCCTCTGTCGAGAATTCTCTCTTTAGCTCTGTTCCCCATTTTTTTTAAATACATTACTTGGTTTGCTGCTTTTCAGCTTCTTTAGTTCTTTGTATATACTGGATATTAGTCCTCTGTCAGATAAAGGGTTAGTGAAGATTCTTTCCCAATCTGTAGGCAGTTGTTTTGTTTTGATGACGGTGTCCTTTGCTTTACAGAAGCTTTTCAGTTTTTTTTCTAGCTGATTTAATGTGTCTGGTTTTATGTTGAGGTCTTTGATCAACTTGGACTTCAGTTTTGAGCAGGGTGATTAGTATGGATCTATTTTCATTTTTCTACATGTACACATCCAGTTGGACCAGCACCATTTGTTGAAGATGCTGTCTTTTTTCCATTGTATGGTTTTGGCATCTTTGTCAAAGATCAGGTGCCAAAAGTGTGTGGGTTTATTTCTGGGTTCTCTGTTTGGTTCCATTGATCCACCATTCTGTTTCTATGCCAGTACCATGTAGTTTTTATAACTGTTGCTCTATAGTACAGCTTGAGATCAGGGATGGAGATACCGCCAGAAGATCTTTTACTGTAGAGGATTGTTTTAGCAATTCTTGGTTTCTTGTTATTCCATACAAAGTTGAGAATTTTTCTTTCCAGGTCTGTAAAGAATTGTGTTGGCAATTTGATGAGAATTGCATTAAATCTGTAGATTGCTTTTGGTAAAATGGCCATTTTTACTATGTTAATCTTGCCAAGCCATGAGCATGGGAGATCTTTCCGTCTTCTCATATCTTCCTCTAATTCTTTCTTCAGAGACTTGAAATTTTTTTCATACAAGACTTTGACTTTTTGGTTAAGGTTACACCAAGGTACTTTATGTCATTTGTGGCTATTGTGAACGGTGTTGTTTCTCTACTTTTTTTCTCAGCCCTTTTGTCTCTGTATACAGGAGTGCTACTGATTTTTTTGAGTTAATTTTGTATTCAGCCATTTTGCTGAAGGTGTTTATCAGCTGTAGGAGTTCCTTGGTAGAGTTTTTGGGGTCACTCATGTATACTATCATATCATCTGCAAATAGGGGTAAAAGGTGGGACCTGGAAGGATCATCCTGAGTGAGTTGTCCCAGAAGCAAAAAGACACGCATGGTATATACTCACTCATATAAACATACAACATAGAATAAACCCACTAAAATCTGTACATCTAAACAAACTAAGCAAAAGAGAGGACCCTAACTAAAATGTTCAATCCCCATCCTGAAAGGCAAAGAGGATGGACATCAGAAGAAAAAGAAAATAAGAAACAACCTCGGAACCTGCTACAGAAGGCCTCTGAAAGCCTCTGCAGTATAGACTGTCAAAGCAGATGCTGAGCCTGATGGCCAACTGATGGGCAGAGTGAATGGAATTTTATGTAAGAAGTGGGAAATAGTAAAAGCTGGAGGGGATGGGAACTCCACAAGGAGAGCAACAGAACAAGATAATTTGAACACAGCAACTTCCCAGAGACTCATACTCCAACCAAGGACTATTCATGGAGATAACCTAGAACCCCTGCACAGATGTAACCCATGGCAGTTCAGTGTCCAAGTGGGTTACATAGTAATGGGAAGAGGGACTGCCTCAGACATAATCTGATTGGTCTGCTCGTTGATCACCTCCCCTTGAGCGGGGAGCAGCCTTACCAGGCCACAGTAGAGGACAATGCAGCCACTTTTGATGAGAACTGATAGACTAAAATCAGAAAGGAGAGGAGAACCTCCCCTATCAGTGGACTTGGGGAGTGGCATGCATGTAGAAAAGGGAGGGAGGGTGGGATTCGGTGGGAAGGAGGGAGGAGCTTATGGGGGAATACAAAATGAATAAAGTGTAATTAATAAAAAATTTAAAAAAGAAGCTTTTCAGTTTCATGAGGTCCCATTTATTGATTTTTGCTCTTAGAACCTGTGCTGTTGGTGTTCTGTTCAGGAAGTTGTCTCCTGTGCCAATGAGTTCTAGGCTGTTCCCCACTTTTTCTTCTAACAGATTTAGAGTATCTGGTTTTATGTCGAGGTCTTTGATCCACTTGGACTTTAGTTTTGTGCAGGCTGATAAATATGGATCTATTTTCATTTTTCTGCATGTAGACATCCAGTTGGACCAGCAAAATTTGTTGAAGATGCTGTCTTTTTTCCATTGAATGGTTTTGGCTTCTTTGTCACAAATCGAGTATTCATAGGTGTGTGGGTTTATTTCTGGGTCTTCTATGCGGTTCCATTGTTTCTCCTTTCTGTTCTTATGCCAATACCATGCAGTTTTTATTACTATTGCTCTGTAGTACAGCTTGATATTGGGGATGGAGATACCTCCAGATGATCTGTTGTTGTACAGGATTGTTTTGGAGATTCTGGGTTTTTTTTTCTCCACATGAAGCTGAGAATCTTTTTTTCAAGGTCTGTAAAGAATTGAGTTGGTATTTTGATGGGAATTGCATTGAATCTGTAGATTGCTTTTGGCAGGATGGCCATTTTCAAAATATTATTCCTACCAATCCATGAGCACAGGAGATCTTTCCATCTTCTGAGATCTTCTTCAATTTCTTTCTTCAGAGACTTGAAGTTTTTCTCAAACAGGTCTTTCACTTGCTTGGTTAGTGTCACCCCAAGGTACTTTATGTTATTAGTGGCTATTGTGAAGGGTGTTGTTTCCCTAATTTCTTTCTCGGCCCTTTTGTCTTTGGTATACAGGAGGGCTTCTGATTTTTTTGAGTTGATTTTGTATCCTGCCAATTTGCTGAAGGTGTTTATCAGCTGGAGGAGTTTTCTGGTTGAATTTTTGGGGTCGCTCATATATACTATCATATCATCTGTGGATAGTGACACTTTCATCTCTTCTTTTCTGATTTGTATCCCCTTGATCTCCTTTAGTTGTCTTATTGCTCTGGCTAGGACTTCAAGTACTATGTTGAAGAAGTATGGAGAGAGTGGGCAGCCTTGTCTTGTCCCTGATTTCAGTGGGAATGATTTAAGTTTCTCTCCATTGAGTTTGATGTTGGCTATAGGCTTCCTGTACATTGCCTTTACTATATTTAGATATGTGCCTTGTATCCCTGATCTCTCCAAGACTTTAAACATGAATGGGTGTTGGACTTTGTCAAATGCTTTTTCAGCATCTAAGAAGATGATCATGTGGTGTTTCTCCTTCAGTTTGTTTAGGTGGTGGATTACATTGATGGATTTCCATATGTTGAACCACCCTTGCATGCCTGGGATGAAGCCTACTTGGTCGTGGTGGATGATATCTTTGATGTGTTCTTGGATTCGTTTTGCAAGTATTTTCTTGAGTAATTTTGCATCAATGTTCATAAGAGAGATAGATCTGAAGTTTTCTTTTTTGTTGGGTCTTTGTGTGGTTTACGTATCAGGGTGACTGTTGCTTCATAGAATGAGTTTGGTAATGTCTGTTTCTTTTTTGTGGAATAGTTTGAGGAGAATTGGTGTTAGCACTTTTTTGAAGGTCTGGTAAAATTTCGCACTGAAGCCATCTGGCCCAGGGCTTTTTTTGGAGGGGAGACTGTGAATGACTGCTTCAATTTCCTTAGGGGATATAGGGCTATTCAGTCTTTCTACCTGATCTTGACTTAATGTTGGAAGATGGAATCTAACAAGAAAATTGTCCATTTCGTTTAGGTTTTCAAATTTTGTGGCATATAGGCTTTTGTAGTTGATCTAATGATTGTTTGAATTTCCTCAGTGTCTGTAGTTATGTCATCCTTTTCATTTCTGATTTTGCTGATTTGGATAGATTCCCTCTGCTTTTTAGTTAGTTTGGCTAAGGGTTTGTCTATTTTGTTGATTTTCTCAAAGAACCAGCTTTTTGTTTCATTGGTTCTTTGAATAGTTTTATTTGTTTCTAATTGTTTGATTTCAGCCTTGAGTTTCATTATTTCCAGCCGTCAGCTCCTCTTGGTTGTATCTGCTTCTTTTTTTTCTAGGGTTTTCAGTTGGGCAATTAAGGTGCTTATATGTTCTGTTACAAAATTCTTCTTGAAAGCACTCAGTGCTATAAATTTTCCTCTGAGCACTGCTTTCAATGTGTCCCATAAATTTGGGTATGTTGTGCCTTCATTTTCATTGAATTCAAGAAAGTCTTTAATTTCTTTCATTTCTTCCTTAATCAAGCGTTCATTGAGTACCAAGTTGTTCAGTTTCCATGTGCGTGTCAACTATTTGTTACTTCTGTTGTTGTTGAGGTCCAGCTTAAGTCCATGGTGGTCAGATAGCAAAAAAGGGATTATTTCAATCTTTTTGTATCTGTTGAGGCTTGCTTTATGACCAACTATATGGTCTATTTTGGAGAAGGTTCCATGCGGTGCTGAAAAGAAGGTATACTCTTTTGTGTTTGGATGAAAAGATCTGTAGACATCTATTAGGCCCATTTGATTTAGGGTCTCTGTAAGTGTTTTTATTTCCCTATTTGTTTTCTGTCTAGTTGATCTGTCCCTTGGTGAGAGTGGAGTGTTGAAGTCACCCACTATTAAGGTATTAGGATCAATGTGTGATTTAAGCTTTAATATTGTTTCATTTACAAATGTAGGTGCTCATGTATTTGGGGCATAGATATTCAAAATTGTGATGTCCTCTTGGTGGATTTTTCCTTTGAGGAGAATATAGTGGCCGTCCTTATCTTTTTTGATTAACTTGGGTTGAAAGTCTATTTTATTAGATATTAGGATGGCTACTCCAGCTTGTTTTCTGGAACCATTTGCTTGAAAGACATTTTTCCAACCCTTTACTCTGAGGCAATGTTTATCTTTGTTGCATAGGTGTGTTTCTTAGATACAACAGAATGTTGGATCCTTTTTCCACAGACATTCTGTGTCTGTGTCTTTTTATTGGGGAGTTGAGTCCATTGGTGTTGATAGATACTAGTGACCAACAATTGTTACTTACTTTGGATGTGGGGTTGGTGGTGTCACTTGAGTTTCATTGCTTGTATTTTTTTTTGTTTTTTTTGTTGTGTAGTTATCTATTTCCTCTGTTTCCTTAGATGTAGTTGTTTTCTTTGGTTTGGAGTATCCCTTCTAGTAACTTCTGTAGAGCTGGGTTACTATGTAGATATTGTTTAAATTTTCGTTTGTCATGGAATATTTTGAATTCTCCTTCTATGTTCATTGAAAGTTTTGCTGGGTATAGTAGTCTGGGTTGGAATCTGTGATCCCTTAAGGACTGCATGATTTCTGTCCAGGCCCTTCTGGCTTTCATAGTTTCTGTTGAGAAATCTGGTGTGATTCTGATAGGTCTACCTTCATATGTTACTTGGCCTTTTTCCCTTGCTGCCTTTAGAATTTTTTCTTTGTTCTGTAGGTTCAGTGTTTTGACTATGATGTGACGTGAAGAATTTCTTTTCTGGTCTAGTCTACTTGGTGTTCTGTAGGCCTCTTGTGTGTTTATGGCCATCTCCTTTAAGATGGGAAAGTTGTCTTCTATAATTTTCTTGAAAATATTTTCCAGACCTTTGAGCCTAATGTCTTCTTTTTCTTCTACTCCTATTATTCTTAGGTTTTGTCTTTTCACGGTGTCCTTGATTTCTTGGATGTTTTGTGTTTGGAACTTTTCTGATTTTATTTTTTCTTTGAGAGACGTGTCAAATTCCGCAAGTGTATCTACGGTTCCTGAGATTCTCTATTCCATCTCTTGTATTCTGTTGGTGATGCTTACCTTTGTAGTTCCTGATCTTTTCTCTATGTTCTCCAGCTCCAGGTTTTTCTTTATTTCTGTTTTCTTTATTGACTCTAATTCTGTTTTCATGTCTTGCAACATTTCTTTCATCTGTTTAAATGTGGAGTCCTGCTTTTCAATCAACTTCTATTTTTTTGTTTGTTTCCTCTCTATATATCACTAATTGTGCCTCTACTCATTTGGGTATAATTGCCTGTATTTCTTTTTTTTTTTTTTTTTGAATTTTATTTATTTTTTCTTATCAGTTACATTAACTCTGTATCCCAGCTGTGTCCCGATCCCTCATTCCCTCCCAATCCCTCCCTTCCTCCCTCATCACCACCATGCCCTTTGCCAAGTCCACTAATAGGGGGGGGACCTCCTCCCCATTCATCTGATCCTGTTTTATCAGGTATCTTCAGGACTGGCTGCAAAGCTCTCCTCTGTGGCCTAACAGGACTGCTCCTCCCTTTGGGGGTGGGGAGGCCAAAAAGCCAGTCATTGAGTTCCTGTTAGAAATAGTCCTTGTTCCCCTCACTACGGCAAACCAATTGGTTACTGAGCTACCACAGGCTACATCTGAGTAGAGGTTCTAGGTTACATTCATACATGGTCCTTGGTTGAATGTCAGTCTCAGAAAAGACCCTGTGCCCAGATATATTTGGTCCTTGTGGAGCTCCTATCCTTTCCTCATCAGATTAACTCCCCTGCTTTCTTATGATTCCCTGTACTCTGCCAAAAGTTTGGTCATGAGTCTTTGCTTTGAAAACACTGCTAGTTAGAGTCTTTCAAATGCGCTCAATAGACTTCTGTCATATGTTCAATGCACATCCCAAATGTCTTTCTAAATGAGGATTGATAATCTTACCCCATGTCTGCTCTCTTGATTATCTTTTTTAGGTGTGTAGATTTCATTATGTTTATCATATCTTATAGGTCTATATAAGTGAGTATATACCATGTTTGTCTTTCTCCTTCTGGGATATTTCACTCAGGATGATCTTTTCTAGATCCCACCATTTGCCTGAAAATTTCATGAATTCCTCCTTTTTGATTGCTGAGTAGTATTCCATTGTGTAAAAATACCACAATTTCTGTACCCATTCCTCTGTTGATGGACACCTGGATTGTTTCCAGGTTCTGGCTATTACAAATAATGGTGCTATAAACATGGTTGAGCAAGTATGCCTTTTGTGTACTTGAGCAAACTTTGGGTATATACCTAGCAGTGGTATAGCTGGGTCTTGAGGAAGCACTATTCCTAATTGTCTTAGAAAGCGCCAGATAGATTTCCAGAGTGGTTGTATCAGTTTACATTCCCACCAGCAGTGGAGGAGGGTTCCCCTTTCTCCACAACCTCTCCACCATGTGTTGTCCCTTGAGTTTTTCACCTTGGCCATTCTGATGGGTGTAAGGTGAAATTTCAGGGTCGTTTTGATTTGCATTTCCCTGATGGCTAATGAGGATGAGCATTTCTTTAAGTGTTTCTCTGCCATTCGATATTCCTCTGTCAAGAATTCTCTGTTTAGCTCTGTTCCCCATTTTTTAATTGGATTACTTGGTTTGCTGCTTTTCAGCTTCTTTAGTTCTTTGTATATACTCGATATTAGTCCTCTGTCAGATAAAGGGTTAGTGAAGATTCTTTCCCAATCTGTAGGTAGGCATTTTGTTTTGATAACAGTGTCCTTTGCTTTACAGAAGCTGTTCAGTGTCATGAGGTCCCATTTATTGATTGTTGCTCTTAGAGCCTGTTACTGTTGGTGTTCTGTTCAGGAAGTTGTCTCCTGTGCCAATGAGCTCTAAGCTGTTCCCCACTTTTTCTTCTAACAGATTTAGAGTATCTGGTTTTATGTCGAGGTCTTTGATCCACTTGGACTTTAGTTTTGTGCAGGCTGATAAATATGGATCTATTTTCATTTTTCTGCATGTAGACATCCAGTTGGACCAGCACCATTTGTTGAAGATGCTGTCTTTTTTCCATTGAATGGTTTTGGCTTCTTTGTCAAAAATTGAGTATTCATAGGTGTGTGGGTTTATTTCTGGGTCTTCTATGCGATTCCATTGTTCCTCCTTTCTGTTCTTATGCCAATACCATGCAGTTTTTATTACTATTGCTCTGTAGTACAACTTGAGATCGGGAATAGAGATACCTCTAGATGATCTGTTGTTGTACAGGATTGTTTTGGAGATTCTGGGTCTTTTGTTTCTCCATATGAAGCTGAGAATCTTTTTTTTTCAGGTCTGTAAAGAATTGAGTTGGTATTTTGATGGAAATTGCATTGAATCTGTAGATTGCTTTTGGCAGGATGGCCATTTTCAAAATGTTATTCCTACCAATCCATGAGCACAGGAGATCTTTCCATCTTCTGAGATCTTCTTCAATTTCTTTCTTCAGAGACTTGAAGTTTTTCTCAAACAGGTCTTTCACTTGCTTGGTTAGTGTCACCCCAAGGTACTTTATGTGGTTAGTGGCTATTGTGAAGGGTATTGTTTCCCTAATTTCTTTCTTGGCCATTTTGTCTTTGGTATACAGGAGGGCTTCTGATTTTTTTGAGTTGATTTTGTATCCTGCCAATTTGCTGAAGGTGTTTATCAGCTGGAGGAGTTATCTGATTGAATTTTTGGGGTCGCTCATATATACTATCATATCATCTGCGGATAGTGACACTTTCATCTCTTCCTTTCTGATTTCTATCCCCTTGATCTCCTTTAGTTGTCTTATTGATCAGGCTAGGCCTTCAAGTACTATGTTGAAGAAGTATGGAGAGAGTGGGCAGCCTGTCTTGTCCCTGATTTCAGTGGGATTGATTTAAGTTTCTCTCCATTGAGTTTGATGTTGGCTATAGGCTTGCTGTATATTGCCTTTACTATGTTTAGATATGTGCCTTGTATCCCTGATCTCTCCAAGACTTTAAACATGAATGGGTGTTGGATTTTGTCAAATGCTTTTTCAGCATCTAAGAAGATGACCATGTTGTGTTTCTCCTTCAGTTTGTTTAGGTGGTGGATTACATTGATGGATTTCCATATGTTGAACCACCCTTGCATGCCTGGGATGAAGCCTACTTGGTGGTGGTGGATGATATCTTTGATGTGTTCTTGGATTCGGTTTGCAAGTATTTTATTAAGTATTTTTGCATCAATGTTCATAAGAGAGATAGGTCTGAAGTTCTCTTTTTTTGTTGGGTCTTTGTATGGTTTAGGTATCAGGGTGACTGTTGCTTCATAGAATGAATTTGGTAATGTCTGTTTCTATTTTGTGGAATAGTTTGGGGAGAATTGGTGTTAGCACTTTTTTGAAGGTCTGGTAAAATTTCGCACTGAAGCCATCTGGCCCAGGGCTTTTTTTGGAGGGGAGACTGTGAATGACTGCTTCAATTTCCTTGGGGGATATAGGGCTGTTCAGTCTTTCTACCTGATCTTGACTTAGTGTTGGAAGATGGAATCTGTCAAGAAAATTGGACATTTCATTTAGATTTTCAAGTTTTGTGGCATATAGGCTTCTGTAGTATGACCTAATGACTGTTTGAATTTCCTCTGTGTCTGTAGTTATGTCACCCTTCTCATCTCTGATTTTGTTGATTTGGATAGATTCTCTCTGCTTTTTAGTTAGTTTGGCTAAGGGTTTGTCTATTTTGTTGATTTTCTCAAAGAACCAGCTTTTTGTTTCATTGATTCTTTGAATAGTTTTATTTCTTTCTAATTGATTGATTTCAGCCCTGAGATTGATTATTTCAAGCCTTCTGCTCCTCTTGGGTGTATTTGCTTCTTTTTTTTCTAGGGTTTTCAGTTGGGCCATTAATTTGTTTTTATGTGATGTCACGAATTTCTTCTTGCAGGCACTTAGTGCTATAAATTTTCCCCTGAGCACTGCTTTCAATGTGTCCCATAAATTTGGGTATGTTGTGCCTTCATTTTCATTGAATTCTAGGAAGTATTTAATTTCTTTCTTTATTTCTTCCTTAACCCAGCTGTCGTTGAGTAACAAGTTGTTCAGTTTCCATTTTCGTGTAGGCTTTTTGTTATTTCTGTTGTTGTTGAGGTCCAGCTTAAGTCCATGGTGGTCAGATAGCAAAAAAGGGATTATTTCAATCTTTTTGTATCTGTTGAGGCTTGCTTTATGACCAACTATATGGTCTATTTTGGAGAAGGTTCCATGCAGTGCTGAAAAGAAGGTATACTCTTTTGAGTTTGGATGAAAAATTCTGTAGACGTCTATTAGGTCCATTTGATTTAGGGTCTCTGTAAGTGTTTTTATTTCCCTATTTGTTTTCTGTCTAGTTGATCTGTCCCTTGGTGAGAGTGGAGTGTTGAAGTCACCCACTATTAAGGTTTTAGGATCAATGTGTGATTTAAGCTTTAATATTGTTTCATTTACGAATGTAGTTGCTCTTGTATTTGGGGCATAGATATTCAAAATTGTGATGTCCTCTTGGTGGATTTTTCCTTTGAGGAGAATATAGTGGCCGTCCTTATCTTTTTTGATTAACTTGGGTTGAAAGTTTATTTTATTAGATATTAGGATGGCTACTCCTGCTTGTTTTCTGGGACCATTTGCTTGAAAGACATTTTTCCAACCCTTTACTCTGAGGTAGTGTTTATCTTTGTTGCATAGGTGTGTTTCTTGGGTGCAACAGAATGATGGATCCTGTTTCCGCAACCATTCTGTTAGTCTGTGTCTTTTAATTGGGGAGTTGAGTCCATTGATGTTGATAGAAACTAGTGACCAACAATTGTTACTTACTTTAGATGTGGTGTTTGTGGTGTCACTGAGTTTCATTGCTTGTCTTCTTTTGTTTGTTTGGTTTTTGTGTGTGTGTGTGTGTGTTGTTATCTATTTCCTCTGTTTCATTCGATGTAGTTGTTTTCTTTGGTTTGGAGTTTCCCTTCTAGTAACTTCTGTAGAGCTGGGTTACTATGTAGATATTGTTTAAATTTGGTTTTGTCTTGGAATATCTTGAATTCTCCTTCTATGTTGATTGAAAGTTTTGCTGGGTATAGTAGTCTGGGTTGGAATTTGTGGTCCCTTAAGGACTGTATGATTTCTGTCCAGGCCCTTCTGGCTTTCATAGTTTCTGTTGAGAAATCTGGTGTGCTTCTGATAGGTCTACCTTCATATGTTACTTGGCCTTTTTCCCTTGCTGCCTTTAGAATTTTTTCTTTGTTCTGTAGGTTCAGTGTTTTGACTATGATGTGACGTTAAGAATTTCTTTTCTGGTCTAGTCTACTTGGTGTTCTGTAGGCCTCTTGTATGTTTATGGCCATCTCCTTCTTTAAGTTGGGAAAGTTGTCTTCTATAATTTTCTTGAAAATATTTTCCAGACCTTTGAGCCTAATGTCTTCTTTTTCTTCTACTCCTATTATTCTTAGGTTTTGTCTTTTCATGGTGTCCTTGATTTCTTGGATGTTTTGTGTTTGGAACTTTTCTGATTTTATTTTTTCTTTGAGAGACGTGTCAATTTCCGCAAGTGTTTCTTCAGCTCCTGGAATTCTTTCTTCCATCTCTTGTATTCTGTTGGTGATGTTTACCTTTGCAGTGCCTGATCTTTTCTCTATGTAATCCAGCTCCTGGTTTTTCTCTATTTGTGTTTTCTTTATTGATTCTAATTCTGTTTTCATGTCTTGCACCATTTTCTTCATTTGTTTGAATGTGGACTCCTGCTTTTCAATGATAGCTTCTATTTTTTTGTCCGTCTCCTTTCTATGTATCACTAATTGTACCTCTACTTCTTTGGGTATAATTGCCTGTATTTCTATGAGAGCTTTGTTTATTTCTTCTTTACTTGCCTTCATTTGTGTGGACATTTCTTTGAGAGCTTTGTGCATTTCTTCTCTGTTTGCTTCAATTTTTGTGGTCATTTCTCTGAAAGCATGATTTGTTTCCTCTTGGTTAGTCTCGATTTCTTTGGTTATTTCTCTGAGGGCTTTGTTCATTTCATCTTTATGGGCCTCTAATAGCTGGAGAAACATAGTTTTG
>NW_026594428.1:16698755-16850039 GCF_907164565.1 Psammomys obesus
GGTTGACATTTGTGATCTCTTAGAGTCTCCATGATGCTTGCCCAGGCCCTTCTGGCTTTCATAGTTTCTGATGAGAAGTCTGGTGTGATTCTGATAGGTCTACCTTCATATGTTACTTGGCCTTTTTCCCTTGCTGCTTTTAATATCTTTTCTTTGTTCTGTAGATTTAGTGTTTTGACTATGATGTGACGTGATGTGTTTCTTTTCTGGTCTAGTCTATTTGGTGTTCTGTAGGCCTCTTGTATATTTATGGACATCTCTTTCTTTAAGTTGGGAAAATTTTCTTCTATGATTGGTCGTTTTCTTGTATGTCTAGTGAATTGAAGTGTCCATTGGTTTGTGGGGTTGCTGGTGAAGTCATTATGTCCTGATTTTTGTTGGGTGTGTTCTTACATCTGCCTCTAGCTATCTTGTTATTTATAACCCTCACTGTTTGTTCCTTGAGTTTGTAGTTCGGGGTATGATCGTCTCCTTCTGATTTCTGGACTTTTTTTCAGGAAGATGAGAGAGGTTCAATGGTTTGGGTGTGTGCGTTGTGGTTTCAGTTTTGCCTAAGTAAGGAATGTGATGCTGGCGCTATTTGCATGCGCTTTTAGAGGGTGCAGTGTACATGCCCGGACTCTCTGACTATTGCAGTGCCCTGCAGGCCACTATTATGCAGCTCTGTCTGAGATCCAGGGATTGTTTGCCTGGATTACACTGGTGGACCACAAGGCAGAGGCTTCAACGTTGGGGTCGCTAGCCTAAGAATCCTTATGATGCCCACGCTAGGGGTGTGGGTGGCAGGGATCTTGTCTGGTTGCTTCTGTGGAGAGGCCCTGGGTCTGGGGCAATCTCTCCCTAGAAGGCTGACTCACTCTCTTGCAGGACCAGTTGGAATGCACATGGGTTTCCCTTGCTCTCTACTCTCTGATTTGGTCCTGCTGCGGAAGTGCATGGGTAGGCTAACCGTCAGCTCTGTGGCACTGTGGCTGCAGGACTCGGTGTCCACCTTTCCTGTGTGCTGCCTCTTTGTCCTTTCCCTCTGCCAGGAGGGGTTATGTTGACTGGTCCCGGGGTAGCGCTGGAAGGAGTTGGGTTGAGTGTTCTTAATCCCAGATCCCGGGCCCAGATCTTCTCTGCCAGAAGCAGCCTTATGGTAGAACCTGTGTTTGCTCTCCCCTTCAGCTAAGCTGCACACTAGCCACCGCCATCTTGGAAGTATCCTTTAATGTTATTTTTGTTTTAATGTAATGGAGATAAAATCTCCTAGGTATTATAGAATGACAAAGCATTTATTTTTCTACACGAGTATTGTGTATGTAAAAACACCTGATATTTTAGATGGGTCCCTTGTTGAGAGAACCCTCAGAATGGCATTGAGTATGGTGGGTTATATGTTTCCATGTACATATGAGAATTTTGAAATGCAAGTATGTTATTAGTGACAGAATAGGTAATTTAAAGACACAGAAAGGAAACATCATAAATGACTAGTTTATTCTAAAGAATTTGCCTCATGGCCTTGTCAGTAAACCATCACAAACATGTGCCATGATTATGTAGAGTCAACAGACAAATTTTCAGACAGAGCATACAAGCAGACCAAAGAATTTTTCAAAACTGTTTTGTGATTGTTGTTTTTGAGACAGGGTGTCTCTTTGTAGCACTTGCTATGCTATAACTTACTATGTACACCAGGCTGGCAGTGAACTCAGAGTTCTTTTTACCTTTGCCTCTTGTCAGCTGGATAAATGGCACACACTATCACACCTGGCAGCAGTCTCAAGTTTAAAATCAGAAATATGCTTTGTTGTTTGTTCCTTCAAAGACAGAAGGGAGACTGATTTAGCTCCAGCTAACCTATAAAAGTAAGATTAATAGACACAAGAAGCAGAGAGAGGGTGCAAGAGGATGCCTGAAAGCAGGAGATGATGCTGAAGAACTAGTCCAAGTTCTTCACTTTTATTTGAGGATAATGAAGGCTTTAAGTACAATTAAGTACTTATTAAGTACAAATTAAGCCCTCCTTAATTTAGGTTTCAGGTAGGGTTTCACTTATCTGTGGTCAACAATGAACATAAAATAATAAATGATAATTTTCAGAAAAAAAAAACATTGTGACTGGTCAATTTCAATATAGCATGACATTGCATAACATAACAAATATAATACAACATAATATAATATTTTGTTTATAAGACCCAGTTATTCATTATGTACCTGACTTGGTTGCAGGTCAGCTGTAGGACACTGCTTGTGTTGAAGCAGTTATAACGTAGTTAAATGTTATGTCTCAATCATATATAATGCTTGTCCTTTCCTCCCACTGACATTATACCATTTCACATCATCATGTGAAGGCAGACTATAATATAACAATGTATTATTAAAGGAAAGAAATGTAGTAGTCTTCTATTATAGGACTGTGAGGACTGTGTGTTGTGAGGGAGGCATATATGTTATAGAAATTGCACGTGTAAGGTTGCCTAATTAAAAACATAGTAAGACCTACTTAGGTACATTTATAAGTCTAGAGTTCCTACTGAGATATGACTAAAGACAAAAGTTGAGGGCCATTAGTGTTTCAAGAAAATAGGTGTAAAAGAAGATTAGAACAGAACATGACTAACTTAATTCTCAAAAGAGAACATTCCAAAGCAGTAGCATAAGGTTTTGGAGGAAAGCCAAATACAAGTTGTATTGTGGACAATGAGTGAAGAAAATGTAAATGAGCAGAGAGAATTCTTCCTAGACTGATTACATAAGACTGATAAAAATTAAAAGGGGGGGGCAAGCATTTGTATCTTCAAGGAATGGCATTCAAGTTGCAAATAAACTCATAGCCCTTATGACTACCTATATGAGACTGATACTAGGCCAAGCTCACCACTATTCCATTATAGTGCCAGGTGTTCACGATCTGAGACTCCACCACTCTCTGAGAATTTGGGGTCAGGTAAGTATTGTTGGAGAGAGGGGTGACTAAGTTGGCACATTCCTTCACTGACTTTCCCAGTTACAATGGAACAAATGACTGAAAATGGTAGAAATTCACAAAATGAAAACTAGCCTATTTCATTTCAAATTGACAAGTCCCGTCTTAAGAATGATGGAACAGGGTTGTGTGAGGGTTCACTAAACTACTTAGATACATTGAAAATTTTTTTTCTGAAAATTATCATTTTATTCCTGTTAAAATATAAGATCTTAAACTCGCCCTATGTGGGGTAGATGTTAAATACCTGTGCTGCCCAAAACAGGCTTATCCCCCAATACTAGAAAGATTTAGCAGGAGTTGTACTGGATGCTTGTTCTCAATTATAATAGGTGACATGGCTGCAAGAAAAATTGCAATTATGGAAATCATAAAAGGTCTAAAGGTGTTAATATCATGAAAGAGCAATTGTTAAGTGAAGGTCAATATGCTAATTCACAAGTTCATGTGAAATTTTATGTTTCTATTATTATACAATATATTTTCATAGCTTTGAGAGCCTGTGATAAGGTGCAGGAACAAGGAGAAACAAGGTAGAGGAACAAGGAAAAAAAGTTCATGCCATTCACAAAGATTATGCAAAGCCCCATAGACACTTTCACTGATTTGTTACATAGATTAACATCTTCTATAGACAGAGAAATTATAGATCCAGATGCCACATGGGTATTTTTTTCATGGAAAATTTTGAAAATAACTTGTATTTCTTGGTGAATAGTAGGCACAAAAACAGATGTGCTCATTCACAGAACATTTTGAGTTGTGTTGTTACTATTGACAACAGATTCTGAACTGGATTCCACTGAACTGAATCAAACTAACTCAGGTGAATTAAGACAGATCAAAGCCAAACGTCATTCTCTTCTTCTCAGAAATGATATTACAATCCAAACTTTAAATAAAAAGAAATAAGTGAAGGGTGAATTTTTAAGGTTTCTGAAGGGTCTCTGAGCTTTATAATGTAAAGTCCTGGACTATAGATTTTCTTAACCTCATGCTATACTGGCCAACAGAGACATGTTCAACTTACTGCTATTTTCTATAAATAAGCCATCATTTTGAAATATTACTCAGTTAAAGAATAAAGATGATGATCAGAAAGTATTTAAATATATACATACAATATAAACAGTGACACAGCTCATAAAACAGTAAGTCATCACATAAGTTTGAGAATGTTTTTCTAAAAACAAAGATAATTGACAAAGAGTATATGCAATCACTGTCTTTTGCATTAAAATTTATTATTTCATTTTTTCATTGAGCATATTTGTTGTACATGGTAGTATATTACAAATGTACATTTTCAGAAAAGCATCTAACATTGATTGAATGTATTCCCACTATAAACTTACTACGCTCTTCTTTCTTATCTCTTGTAAGTCTCATTAGTCCTTTTATTCATGCAGTTTTGCTTCTATTCTCATGTCAAATATGCAAGTAGCCACATGGGTATTAATTGAAACTTTAGCTTTCCAAAACGGAAATACAGAATGTAAAAAGAGTTCTTAGAATTCTAAAAGCTCCATGAACACCCACAAATGAATGGATTAGAACTATAGCTGATATTGACCCTAATGACTACATTATTGGACAAGGAATAGCTAATAATCTTAGATATCATAATATCTGTTTTAGCTTGGGAGACAAAGTCCTTTGAAAAGGGATTATAGGCAAGGCATTCCAGGGAATTCTCTATAAGACTTCAGCCTTCCAGGATTTGAGGAAGGTGTGGTAAGTGTAGAAAATGGACTAATGAATGCAGATTAGCAAAAGACTAGCAAAGTAATCTCTTACTGACTGGAAACTCCCTGTGAGCTAACCCCTAACCCTTTATATATGGGAAACCGCCTAAGGTAATTTACTCATACAAGCAACAGGAGCCATGTATTTTCTATCAGCATTTCACAGGACAATTAGGGAAAACTAAACTAGGTATTAGAGATCTAATGCATGGTACAGAAGGACACACTAAACTAGACTTATCCAGAAGTAAAAATAAAACACTAGCACCAAAAATTCAATTCTATAAAATAGCCACTGGAGTTCATAGACATCTGTGGGCCTCCTTTTCCCTGGGGGGCTGTTGGCCACCAAACCACAAGGGCAAAGGAGCAGAGTTGGAGCACAGGTCTCAGAAGACTGTGAGCAAGATGGAAATGACTTCTAGGATCCACTTCAACAAGACTGCTCAGCTTTATTCTGGGTAAACACAGGCTATATAGTCCTTGGAAAGTAAATGGGTTGGTTCTGAGGAAAGGTTACATAACTTGTTACAGCTAGGAATGCCAGGGATGTTTTGATTTGCATTCGGCAGCATGTTCCTATCATATAAATGGGAACACAGTACCTCATTATTCTATAGGCACAGGGAGGGGCGAGCTAGCAGGGAACTGTGCCAAAAGCCATATAACGGACGTGATTAGAGGCATCTATACCTACAAACACTCACCAGATGAAGTTAGCTGAGATTAGGAGTCCCTACTGGGAATAGGAAATCCTCTATGCAGAGCTCAGAAAGGCTGTCTGGACTGGGAGGACAGCAACTTCAAATTGCAGGGTCCTCTAAAAGACCTTTGCCTCCACAAACACCAATGGTTTTAGAAAGAAGTCACCTAACATCTCAAGGATTCATTATGCATCTAGGAATTATAAATGAAGATTTCAAGGGAGAAACTAAGATTATAGTTTACATAAAGAAAAATATACACTTTTAAACAGGAGATAAAATTGCTCAGCATTTACTGTTTTCATATGTCAAAGGCAAAGCAACCTCAACTGAAAAAAAAAGAAAAAAAAAAAACAGGAGGATGTGGAAGTACTGGAAAACAGGCTTTTGATAAACTGTTTTCAGTGACCAGAGTTGAAAATTAAAATTAAATGATATTGAAATCGAAAGTTTGGTAGACACTGGAGCTGATATAACTATAATCTCTAGCATATCTTAGAGTCCACATTGGCATCTTCAGAAGGTATCTATAAAGTTTGTAAAGATTGGACCATTATCCCAAGTAAAACAAAGTGTAAAGAAAATTAAATGTGTGGGGCCAGAAGGTCAAATAGTAAGATTAAGGTCTTATGGAGCAGATATAGCCATAAACCTATCAGGGAAAAATTTACTAAAACAATAGAGAGCTCTGATTAATAGTCCTTCAATTTAAGACAATGGATACCTATTTTAACTGACATTGTATATTGACATAGTGTGTAATATGGCTTAATTATTTTTTCTGTTTATAAATGGTTAAGAAGCCCAGCTAGTGGACATGGAGCCAAACATGGAATGTGAGCACTTAAGTATCTAGTTTAAAGTTAAGAAATGCTACCTCTTCATATATGGGGATTCATAAAAGTTTAAGTGTACCTAGATAAACAGAAAGGGGAAATAAGATTAGCTGAAAGACCCTGGATTGTAGAAAAGAAACCTACTGAATTAGATCAACCTGTATACTTTAAAGATATTTTAACATCAGAATGAAAATCAGGGAATGCTTTACATTGGGAAAGAAGTTTTGCCTATATTTATATCCACAGGTAGGAAATGCAAACAAATGAAATTTGACACATGGATGTATTTCATTTTGGAAACTAAAAATTATACATTATACTATTGATACATATTTGGATTTTCACTGAATATGGGTTTTTGCTTTGAGTTCTGAAAAGGCTGATTCTCTAATTGTACTTTTACTTGAAGTAATGGCTATCATGGGGAAAATCTTACAACTTCTGACTGATAATACCCCCACATATATTTCCATTAAAATGAAACAGTGTTTTGTATATTATAAGAAAAAAAACATACTATATGCATGCTATACAATTCAACAGGTCAAGCAGTTATGGAAAGATTAAATTGCATCCTAAAGAAGATGATTAATAAACAGAAAGGGGGAAGAAGAACTCCCAGAAATAGACTGAATAATGTTTTATTATCTTTAATTTTTTGAATGCCAATGAGTCAAGAACAACAGCTGCTAAAAGCTAATGGATTGTAGAAAGAAAAGAAGAAAAAAGAAAAAGAAAAACTACTGAATCAGATCAACTTGTATACTTTAAAGATGTTTTAACATCAGAATGAAAATAAGCGAATGTATTACACTGGGAAAGAGGTTTTGCCTATATTTCTACAGGTGATAAAAGACTATGAGTTCTATCAAAATTGATAAAGATCTAATCTAAGTCTGAACGATAAGCATGACTCCAGGAAGAAAGAGATGCAGAAAGGCAACAGTGCACACAATGCAGAAAACTGATCTCCCATGCATGGGGAGCAATCAACAAACTGGCTCAGAAAGGACAGATCATTTATCAGGCTGGCAGACTAGACAATGTTGATGTTGAAACGGACTGTTGCTGAAGGACAGATAATCAGGACTGTAGTTATGAAGGATCATCTTCAACATATCAATAAGGGAATTCAGACTGTTAAGTTTATGGAATTGATAATTGTTTCTGTTGTAATAGTTAAAACTGTGTACAATTTTCTAGCTTAAACAAAAAGGAAGAATATATAGAGGTATTTTATTCTAGCAACGTAGCTGCTCTGGCAAAAGAGCACATTCAAAACCATCTATATCTATGTGATCTATCTGTAATAAAGACATGCTCTGAATTACAGTAAGATCTACCTGGAATACAGACCCACCCTTAGTATACACTTTTAACCCAAAACAATGAAGGTAAGGTACTTTATAAAAGAAAGCTGCCTTGTTTGAAAGTGATGTCTCATTGAGGGACAGACAAAGTGACAAATCAGAGAAAGATCTGACAGAATAAGTCAGAGATGGGATACACCCAACTCACAAGAGAACAGGACAAGAAAGAGAGGCTATTTAATAGCAGTTCAGGGACAGAGAAGAGAGCTTTTACCAAGAATTTCTTACTGGGACAGTTTACATTGACAGGTTTCAGAAAGAACAAGCTAGACACAGGTAAAGACAGCAAGTCAGATGATTAGAAGGCTCCAGAAGATTTACGTATGTTGCTGGAATAAGTTTAAGGCCAGACAGAGCAATGTAGTGAGAAGCCAAGTAATGCCAGTTTGAATCAGTATTCTTGGAAATGACTTTGGGCCAGAACAGCTGAATTGGACTAGCCAATGAGAGTTCAGAAAGGAACAGAGGGCTTGGGAATGGATCTCATCTTATCCCATCATCTGAAGAAATAGAAATAACATTTACATTGGTGGGTTTCAATATTAGGAATGTTGTTTATACAAGATGTAAGTGAATATGTATAAAGAGTAAGACCATATTACTACTGCATGAATAAAGTTTTCAACATATTCATATTTTTCATAGCTAATTACATGAATAAATTAGTTTCTGCATAGCAGTTTTTTTACATTCTTATATAAAGCTATTTCTGCCTTTATGTTCTCAGCTACAGTATGGATGCCAATAAGTAAATAGCATTTCTAGAATTCTAAACCATTCTTTAACACATATGAACTTCATAGGCTGATCCAGATTTCTTTCAGATTACCTCTCCTTTGTTAAAAACAAAGTTATTATGTAGGTACTTATAGTTGACAAGTACACCTAAATTTAATACCTTGATTTAAGACTAAATAAGGAATGTAACAGGTAAAATACAATTATTAATTGGTATATTTTTTGCTCCTAAACAATTATAAACCTGTTGTTTTCATATAAGTATTAATTAAAATGATAAATATTGTTTAGTAAAATATTCTGTTAATATGCACTGTAAACATGTCTGACTGTGTTGATTCCTCTTCTATATGGTAGCATTTACTTCAAAAATGAATCATGTATTATTCATTTGCATTCACCAGTCATAAACATCTTAAGCATGTTCAAATCAAGTCATCACAAAAGTTAAAATCCAAAAGACCTCTGGAGACATGCAATGGATCAAGTCAAGATTAAGTCCTGAAGAACCTCAAAAAACATGTAAAGACCCAAAACCCTTTAGGCATCTTATGTGATACAAGCCACTGTGTGCTTTAGAGTAGTTAACAGATTACTCAACATGATAGTGCTAATTTATTAAATGACAGCTAATAAAAAGAAAATGTTATTGTATCAAACAAGATGGAAATGAAGATGAGTGAAGTATAATCACACCTGCAGTGTAGTATTGATTAATATTTTCTTTTTTTGTTTTATTTAAGTTTATTTACTTTACACCTCCCTCCTCTCTTTTCAGTCTCCCATTTTCTCCTTCCTTCTCCATTTTCCCCCAGAAAAGGGGATATCTTCCCATTTCAACCCTCCCCAGAACATCAAATCACATCAAGATTGAACATATCTTCATCCACTGAGGCCAGGAAGGCAGCCCTGACAGGCAGAACTGATCCAAAAGAAGGCAACAGAGTGCATGTTAGAAACAACTCCCCTTCTACTCACCAGGTGACCATCATGAAGACCACTATGTCCTTTAGCCACATATGTGCAGGGGACCTAGGTCCAGACCATGCATGTTTCTTAGTTGGGGTCTCAGTCTCTATAGGGCCCGAAGGGTCTAGGTTAGTTGTCTCTGTTGGTCTTCTTGTGGGGTTACTTCCCCTCTAGGTCCTTCCATCTTTCCCACAATACTTCCACAGGATCCCCAGGGGATTCTTATACATCATTAGTAGTTGCTTGGTTAGTGACTCCCTCTTGTCTCTGACCATATCTTACTTCCAGACAGGTTTAGAAGCAAAGCCTATGTTTTGGAATCTCACTGTAATGACAGTTTACACCAGGTATCTCTGTTAATCACCTGATAGTTATCATTTCCACAGTTTTTCACTCCAGTGTGCACATTATACTCCTCCCAGTAAAACTCTTCTGAAAATTAACTCACAAAAGATTTTCCAAAAATGAGAATCAAAGTCTTTAACAATAAGAAAACTAGAGTCCCTATCTCTTTCTAGTCTCAAAATTAAATCCAGATATGAACTGCATTTACAAAATGAATTCTCTAAGATGGAAGAGACCATTATAGTTTTCTCACTTTTTATATAAGAAAGGAATCTAATGTTTCATTCTCTATGGCAAGGTCTCTGTTCACTCTGATAGTTACATAACAGCAGTTTGACCTAGGTAAGCAGAGCAGTATAGAAGATTATATAAGTGAAATGTTGCAGGTTTTTCTGTCATTTCTCTTAAGTTATGTACAAAGCATTGGCTTTATTCCAGTTCCTTAAAAGGAGTATCATCGTTCTCAAATAGCAAAGATAAAAAGCAATAATATTCCTGTCTTTCTATCTCTCTGTCTCTCACAGACACACATACATACAGAGTATACTCAGGATTCATGAGCACATGCATTTGTGTTTGGAGGCACTTATCAGCTCCCAATTCAAAAACTTTGAAAGAGCATGAGAGGAAAGAAGTATAAATATGAAAACAGCTTAAAAATCAATTTCATCTCATGATTTTGGTTTATGCCTACATTTGAAATTTGAACTTGCTCTACTGTATTATTTGAGAAAAATTAAATAGCCATGTATAAAGAAAAAAAAACTAAGCAAAAAGTCTTCTATACTCAATCTTTGGCTAGTTCGGGAAAATCTGCCTCTAAATAATTGTCTGCCCAACAGAAAAAACAAATTCAGTGAAAAATGGAAACATTATACAAAGTCTCATATTGCTGCTCAAATTTGTCATCAGAATGTCAAACTGCAACATAAAACGTTCAGCCATATTATTAAGTTAGATGAGATTCATAAACGGTGGAAATAACATGAACACTGATTAAAATGAAAAGCCAATATCTTGACGTTATCAAGAAAGTACTCCAGGGTAACAAGGCATGTTACTTTCAAGAAATTAAATAGTATGAAACTGTTCAATATGATACTTAAAACTATTCAAAAGAAAATGGAAAAGATTAATCTCAGGGATATTGCTAACTTAAAACTATAGGTGGGTTTATAACCAGAGACAAATAATTCAGAAGAATTGATAAATCAGAATGTAGGCAAGAAGAAAACTTAGCTAACATCTCAAAAAAATAGAGATCCATATGACATGAGAAAATGTTCAGATGGATCACTAATTATCAAGGGAATTTCACTTCATTCTAATGACAGCCCGTTGTTCACACCTGTTTTCAACATAAACAATAAAACTAGTCTTCAAAATATTATCTTAGTAAGTAATCCATGATTGTATTCACTATGATATTTTATTTGAGATTTACTCCAAATTGAACCCATTTCATTAACACCTTGGTGGGAAGATACAATCACTTGAATGGATGCTTTAATTGCTACACAGACAGAATTTTTTTACAAAGTTGAAGCTTCAGTTTTCATCCAAGGTACACAGAAGA
Source organism: Psammomys obesus (assembly GCF_907164565.1). Lineage (NCBI taxonomy): Eukaryota > Metazoa > Chordata > Mammalia > Rodentia > Muridae > Psammomys > Psammomys obesus. The sequence continues at coordinate 16,710,019 of NW_026594428.1, forward strand.
GGTTTAGGGACCAGAATAAAAGGTATTTTCAAACATTTAGTAAAGCATGATTGTTCTCCTTCCCTGACAAATTAATGTCATAGTATCCAGAATATCTGGCCTCTGATAAAGTTATTGTAAGAGCTTCTATTTCAAGAAAACACTATAATATCATGCTCTACTTACTATAATACTTTAAGGGGAAGTCCAAGCTAATCTTCCCATCAGCTAAGAATTAACAGGATGACTGGATTAGAGAAAACAGTACTGTGAAGGGCTTAACGTTTGCTGGATCAATCCCTCTGTTCTATTCCTGTCTTGTGAGTTTCTGTTATATGCAGCTATTCATTCTCTCATGTTTAGAGCTTTCTCAAGGGACAAGACTGGTTAGCATGATGGATAAAAGAAGATATAGGACAGTCACAATTGTACATAGATAATTCTAAGTATTAAAAATGACATCATACATGGTGAGATGCAGTGTCACACAGGATATATGCCTAACTGTAAGTAAAAGTCCAAATCCTGAATGAAACACTAAATCATTACCTTAATCAACAGAGGGAAATGACAAAGCTAATAATCTAAATACCCAGCTATAGGACATTTGTGTAAATATGTTCTTGCCTGGAAAAAATGAAGATTAACTCTATGGTAAATTTTGTGATTTCTATATTTGTAGTGAACTTCTATATTTGTAGATTTGGAGAGCTCTTTTATTATTATTTTTATTCTTCTACAATTATATATATATATATATATATATATATATATATATATGTAATCTTAGACATTTAAAAATATTGTTCTTTATACTTCAGATTCCACTATTAAAATGACATTTTAATAAAGAAATATAGTTCGAGAGACACATTTCAAATCAGATAAGTCACATATATATTTATAGTCATTTTGATAAGGTATTTTAAAGTTTGTTCCCTAAATATGAAGATAATTGAAACAAATTCTGTTATATGGGTGGTAAGTTTTAATGAAATTCAGACATTCCATAATAAATAACTAATTTAAATGCATATGGTATCAAAAGTGACTAGATAGTTTTGGCAAATTTTTAATTAAATAATTAATTGCCATCATTCCACACTGGCTTAAATAAAATACAGATTTTGTTATTGTCAAATGTTTAGATCTAAAATATTCTACAGTTAGATATGATATTTTGCATATATTCATTAGCTAAATTACACAAAGAAAAAAGAAACACAAAATAATCATATGCGCAAAAGAAAAATTTAAAGCAGAAATCTTACATCTCAAAATGTTAGATAATATTTTCAAAAAACTTGCCAGATTCCTAAACATACGTGAATACCAAAAATACATAAATAAGCTCATAAAAACTTTTTTTGTAAACAAGCAAAATGCCTAACAACCATCTGTACACATTTGTCCTCATATTAACAGATAAATGTTGTCTTTACCCCTCACAAAAGAGCCATCTCTTTGCAGCAGATATAGAGTATACAGATATAGAGTACTACAGATAAGCTATCAAAATGCAGAATTGTGGAGCCCAACTCAGCACATATATCTGCAAAATACCCCCACACTTGAAGTTCAGAGAGCATTGTGGAAGAGACAGAGGGCAGAAAAATTACAAGAGCCAGAGGATTGGGGACTTTGCTGTGAGAATATGTCTTCTAATAATATCACAAGTAATACTTGTAAAGTCTCACATATTTTACCACCCAAACATAGACTGAACAAACATGGCATCAGCAAACACTCCAATCTGCATGTCTAAAACCTTAAGAGGCCTCAACCCTAAATCTTTCAATAAGAAGCACTGTGGGTACAATGTTCTTGTGGAATGTATACAATTTTCTTTGTGCATTCAAATGCTCATTTTTCTACCTCACTATCTGGTTTCAATCCCATTACATTGTGACGTTTATTCTAAGAATAACCTGTCTCAAGTTTGTGTAAACATGCCACCATTTGTTCTCTGTATTGTCAGCCAATGCTAAACAATGGAGAGAATAGGGTGGGGCATCCTGGTCTGGAGGGGAGAAGTAAGCAAGTTGGAGGACTTGGGAAGAGAGATCAGAGGGAGAAGACTTGTAACCACCAGGGGAGATGAACTGGACCTAAGATATGACTGAAAGCAAGTACATTGTGGAAAATTTGAATGGGAGGAAACTATGTGGGCCTGGAGGGTTAGGATGGAGTAATTATTGCCCAGCATTGTGCTCTAAGTTAATTAAGTAAATCCTAGTCTCTGTGTGGTGATTTGGGTGTACAGCTGGTTTAGAAATAACCACTGCTTAACTAAAAAATAAATCAATATTAAATATTAATAAACAATAACAAAAGACTAAAAGCAACTTAGTGTATTTGGGAAGTAGAAAGGTGAACCTCCCCAGGGAAGAGCACATGAATTGTTTATACAGGATAAATAGCCCTGAAAACATACATGCACAGTTAGTAAATTATGTGGTCTCAAGAGGGTATACTTAACGTTCATACAAACACATGTATGCATGCAATAATTATTAATTTAAAAAGGAGGCCCTAAATTTCAAGGAAAGTTTGGAGAGGTCTATTAGAGTTTTAGCAGGGAGAAAGTATAAGATATAATTATTGTAATTAAATTACATTCTCAACATCTGCTTTGATACTCTGCTGGGTAGAGTCTTTCAGAAGTCCTTTGTGGTAGGCTTCTGTGCAGGGAATCTTATGGAAAAAGAATGATATAGAAAGACAATGGAGAGGTTAGGAGCTCCACAAGATGACTAACAGAGCTAAAAAATATCCTGGCTCAGGGGGACCTGCAGAGGCTGATACTCCAACTAAGGACCATACATGGAGAGGACATAGAACACTTCTTAACTCATTCTGCAAATTTAATATTATTCACACAGCAAACCCAAATTTAAAACAGCAACAAAGTTCCCATTTTCTTGCTAGAAATAAGCACAAAATTCTGTAGAAATATAAAAATAAATGGAAAGAAGAAGGCCAAAAAGTCCTTACTTGTAGGTGATGTGATCACTCACTTGAAAGGAAGTATCCACCATGATAGGCTTGAAAACTAAACCATACTTTCATCAAAGTAGCAATTTTCAAAATTAACATATAAACATCAGAATTTTTAATCAACTCCCATCATAAATTAATTGAAAACAACTTGAATTCATCATAGAATGAAAATATGAGAGTATAGATAGACATAAACTTTTAACCATGAATTTAGAGAAAACTATAATAAAAAGTGTAAAATGTTGAAAGTCAGTGAAATATAGATAAAAAGATCATCAATCAGCAGAATTAATGACATTAAAATGACAACATTACTAGCAGAAAGCTACAGACTGAATGCAATCCCTCATCAAAAGTATAATGATATTCTTCAAAGAAAATGGGGTGGGAACAGAATCACAAAATTCACAGGGAAATAAACAGACCCAAAGAATTCTGAGTACAAACAAGAATGGTATAATTATCATATACTCAACTTCAAAGTTTTCTAAAGATTTAAACTGAAAACATTGTTCTGTTTTCAGCACAAAACAAGAATATGGATGCCTAGTGTTGATCTTTGTCTTCCACTCACATGAACTGTGTATGTGTCCTCACACACACACATCCAATCATGTCCAAGTAATGTTATTTAGTTATAGAAGTAATGCAAGCCAGTCATCTTAGCACTAAGGATGTGGAGGCAGCAGGTTTGTCTGTGTAGTCAGTACCAGGGCATTCTGCCTACATGAGAACCTAGTTCAACAGCAACAGGAACAGAAAACTACTTAACCAGTACTTGTAACATCTATGAAAACAGTGTTGATGGCTATTTAGAATTTATTAAATATCTGTGAAAACTAAATCACCAGAATCTAAGTTTGTCTTGTTTCTTTATCACCAGCGGTACATGGGATCTTGTCACAGTGAATAATAATTATAATAAATGCTAAACATTTAAGATATGGCCTCTACACTGTCAGAACAAACATCATTTGTCCTTTTAAAGACATCATTCTAAACAGAAAAGCACTTATGTTGTTAGAATTAGAATTTTAATTTTCTTCTATGCATAATTCCTAACCTACATATGATAGATCTGTGGACTCAGTGTTCTGACAGAAGCTGTCACAGTTATCTCTGGCTTCATAAGATTTATTTTTGCCACCCAATTGTGAAGTCACTGACAGCTAAAGTTGTCTTTCACAAAGCAACTATATTTATTTTTTATTAAAATTTTAGCCTAATTTAAAAGTACAAGGGATGTGAATGAACTCACTTCCTTGAATATACTGTTCTTGATGATATGGTAATTAATCAAATTGAAGAACCCAAGCCTGCTACATGATGACTTTAAACTTATTTTTTCATTAATTACACTTTATTCATTTTGTATCCCAGATGTAGCCCCCTTCCTCATTCCCTCCCAATCTTACCCTCCCTCATGTCCTCCCTGCCTCTCTCCAAGCCCACTGATAGGGGAGGACCTCTGCCCCTTCCATCTGTTTCTAGCCTATCAGGTCTCATCAGGACTGGCTGCATTTTCCTCCTCTGTGGCCTGGTAAGGATGCTTCCCGCTTAGGGGGAGGTGATCAAAAAGCAGGCCAATCAGTTCATGTCAGAGGCAGTCCCTGGTCCCACATATTGATTCACATATTTTAGTTTGTGAGTGTGACATAGAATAAAATGTCCACACCTAAATACACTCAAAATATAACAATGCTATGGGAAACATATCATGATATCTAAAAAAATGACTAACTAATGCAACATTTATGTTCTGATACATTAAGAAGTGTGGCTATGTGTATTTGTGTTTGTTAATTTTTATATGTGAGTGTGTGCATTTCTATGTATATGTTAATCTGTGGAGCAGATATGTATATATGTGTATATATGTCTCTATATATGTATATGTCTCTATATATGTATATGTCTCTATGTATATGTCTCCATAAAGAGACATATATAGACATGTTTATGTATATAAATACATATATATATATACCTAAATACATATAAATACATATATATACACATATATAAATATATATGTATATCTTTCTGTGTGTTTGAATACACTAATGTGTGTGTTTGCATGATTGTGATTAGTTGAAGTTAGAACTAGTTTAATTTAAAAAATCACCAAATGACTACAGTGCCATGGGTCCTGAAAATCCTGGTTGTTTTACACTGTGTAATTCAATAATCTCTTCACTTTCATGCCACATTAAAATGATGTCTTCAGTGTAGAAATGAACTGCTCTTGTGTAGAGGAAGTAATTGATTTATGATCCCAGTGTCTTCAGCTCCTAAGAAAAGGCACAATTCAACACTTTATTGCTGCCTGACATTTACTTGGTAAGTTGAAAGTAATTTAAACTACTAAGAAGAATTCATTTCTCTCTATAACTTGGAGCACAATAAAAAACAAAATTGTATGTTATAATCACTATGTTTTGTTGCTCATGCACAATATAAGAACTAGATTATAAAAATACACAGAACGATTCTCAATTCTCAATTCACTGTCTCTTGACACAGCTATTTCTAAGTCTCTTTCTCCAGGATCATCCTTCCCTCTCTTGGATGCTCCCACTTCTTCCAGGTGCTTCACTGTGAAATGGACTTCCTTTACTTTCAACGCTCCTCAGAGCATTGCTTTTCTTCACTTAGTGCTGCAGATGGTAAGAAGACATCACCCTGCTCAGGAAAAGCCCCACCCTTAAGCTACACACCCGAAACCTCTATTGTTACAGTGATTCTAAGAGATGATGTTATGAGTTTTCTATTTCTTAGCAACCAACACACTGCTGTTGCATGTGATAAAGACTTTCCTATTCCACATGCTTCTGAAATAATTATTTTTCTAGATCATATTAAACCTAAAGAGTAGAAATTCTCTAATACTACATGTGTATTTAAGCATGCATATGTGTGTTCAGAGGCGCACACGTGCGTGTGTGTATGACAGAAAGCATTTCAAGTATTCAAGATTCTTGCAACCTATAGACAAAATGAAGTAGTGTTCTCAGGTTAAATATGTGTTTTATTTGTTTCTGTAATGTCATCAGGTTTGGGTATGTGTCTTATGCCTGCTTTAACAAGTGAAAATATTAGTATTAGTTTATTTTAAAGTTCACATAGCTTGTTCTTATCTACATAAGTATAGAGGTGATTTCTCTTTACTTTCGATTACAGGATATAGGTTTTATGTCAGATATGACAGAGGGTCAGGGCTTTCAAAGAGAAAGCAAAAAGGGTATCAGAGAAGACTGCTCACCTGTTTCAATTAATGTCTGAAGACACAGGGTCTCAGGCTACTAAGGGCACAACCTTGTCAGGGTTGAACCACAGTGGGATCAAAGGTGATTTTTCTCTCCTTATTCCAAAAAATCACAACCAAGCCAAAGACCCAGAGGGGAGCTTTAGCCTATGTGCATAGTCAGAAAATTACTATCACCTTACCTTCCCAACCACCATTGACAAAAACACAATAGTTAGCTATACTGGAATTTTATAAAATTCAACCCTTAGAAGATAGATATTAGGAAAGTAAGAAACTTGTATATTTATATCTTATATTATTTTAATTTGGAAATTCATACTACAAAATTAATTATTTAGTAGGATTTATTTGTTTTAGTTTAAAAACCAAAGTAAATGTATATACATATATGTGTCTATATATTGTGCCTATACATATATATGTGAAGAACATATTTTAAGAATAAAATTGAAAACTAATTTCAGCACTTCTCCAACAAGAACTAGTAACAATAAGACACATAGAGAATTCTGTGGCTTTTAGTTGTACAAGATTCTAAGCATCAGTTTAACAGTTGCATATTTTTCCACGTTTATGTACTCTAACCTAACAAACCCTCAATTCTGGATTGCATTTCTTTTATTTGCTGAGCTGTTCTGTTTGTTTTTAGAAAATTTTGCTAGATTTTTCTGGAAAAAAGGTTTGTTGTAGATATAACAAGAAAATGCTGCCATAAATATTTGCGGACTAAATTATTAATCTTTGTTTTGCTCCATTTCCTTGGTTTTGCAAGTACAAGTTCTTTTGCAAATGTTATTGATTTTTAAGAAAACAAGTCCAAATTATTTATTGAAATATCTAATTCATATATTTATACATATATATATATTTAATTTCTTGTGTGTTCAGGGGTGCTTATGTACGACATAGCAGCATGTAGAGGTCAGAGGACAGCTTGAGTTTGCATGTTTTCTTCTTCAGTCATGCAGGTTTTGGGGTTCAAACTCAAGTCATTAGACTTTGTACCAAATGCCTCTGCCCACTAAGTGACTTTGCTGCTTCTAGCATTTTCTGTGGAATTTTATGTCATATCCATTCCAGAATTATTTCTTACTGATACTTATCAAGGGTGGATAAGGAGGAAGGACAGTGCATCTTCCTTACATCCTAAATTCAAAGGTCAACCTATGAGGCAGCGGCCTTGATCACCTCCCACCGGCCTCACTTCTAACAAATATCCCATCCTCACCTAAAACCAAAGAATTTTTTGGCATTACTTTCTTGAACTCTTAATAAACTGCAATGTCAAACATTTTCTCTAAGAGTCAAGGCTGAATGAGATATTATCTCATTAAAATACAAGTATTCTAATTTGGATTTCTTTTCTGAAAGGTTAATGCATAGTTTATAATAGAAAAGTTCAAGAATACAGTCTTGAAAGACTCATGCCAGTAGTTGAAAACAGTGGAGTTTAGAGGAAGGGAAACTTCTTGATTGCTTAGACTTCAATGTAATTACACTCTCAGTGTTTTGTTTTGTTTAATATTTTTGGTTGTGATGACCTAGACAATAAAATTACTGAAACAAGACATCAATTCATGCATCATGTTACTCGCGAAAGCTTTTCCAGACATAACCTTCCAGTAGACTAAATGTCCATAAGGGAGAGACACGGTAATACGTTCTGATACTCAATTCTGTGAGCAAGATTTGTCTCCTCTCAGTAGTCTGTGTTAAGCCAGTTATAAACAATTATCACATTTTCAAGGACTAGAAAATAAACTCCCCTCATTAAGTTGTGGCCTTCTCTGAATACTTCCAGCAACCACTAGATGTTAATAAATTACATATGCAGATCTGTTTCAGCAAAATATATCCCAGCAAAGGAATTTCTGGGACTGAATTTTAAAGGGTCTTCTGGTCCATGTTTTACCATTTGTTCACAAATGGAGAATAAGTGAAAGATATCACAATATAGAAAAACATAAAAATTATGTTACTCAATAGTAAAAAAAAGGGGGGGTATTTAGCAAAAATTCTACAGAACACACCAGACAGCTTAAAATTCAGAGACAAAGTTGCAATGGTTCAGATTAACCCTGTGTTTCTTTTAATCTCTTTAGAAGGGTGTTAAATGAAATCATACACAGAAAAGATGGATGTTTATGTAAAAAAAAAAAAGAAATAAAAATGAACATGAAGTATTTAATGGTTATAAAATTTGAAATCTGATTGTGTATATGCTCTAGAGGAAGGGAGAAAAACACACAGCACTTTGTGTGATAAACTTTGATAGTCTTCCTGAAGAAAACGTACACGTACTTCTAGTCTAAGTTCACTATGATTTTTACCATGGGAATGTATATGTAGTGTGCATACATGTGTGCATTGATTTATGTGTGCATACACATCCACTGGTATGTATTCACATGTGTGTATACGTGAGAGCTGTGCATGTGTGTGTGCATGTATGCAAGCAGGCATGCCTCTGTGTGTGTATCTGTGTGTGTGTGTGTGTGTGTGTGTGTGTGTATCTGTGAGTGTGTGTGTGTGTGTGTGTGTGTGTGTTAGGAGTCTTCCTCCATTGCTCTCTACCTCACTTAGATGGAGCTTCAAATGAATCTAGACCTTGATAATAATGACTCAGAGATTCGAGGCAGCCATCTAGATAGGAAGATCTCCTTTCCCTGCCCTTTAAGTTCTAAAATTATAAATGTGGTGTCACAGTTTTCTATTTTGGTCCCACGTGTCCAAACTTTTGTCTACATACTTTGCAGCAAAAACCTTACCCATCTAACCATCTCCCTGGTCTGAGATCACTTCTAGTAGCCTCAAGGTATCATGGGGAAGTGCAATACAAACAAAAGTTATTCTTTCTTTAATATCTTGTTGAGTTTAATTGGAAGAAGTTGGAAGGCACAAAATTGAACCCTCAGCGCTACAGGTGTCTGCACATAGAGTTACATTTCTGGGGCCAAAGTAGTAGGTGGTATTAATCTTCAAGAGAATGAATCAAATAATTAATTGCATTTGAGATGTGATACATATTAAATATTACACTCATATTTTTGTATTTTGTATTTTTATCAGTTCTTTGATAATTTTATACACTGCATTTTTATCATATTCACCCCCTCCTAGCTCCTTTGGAATACATCCCCCTTTCCTGATTTGCCCAACTTTGTGTTCATTTTAACGAAAAGCATCAATTAGAGTTGGTGCTGCCCATGCCCACTTAGGCATGTGGCGTTCTGCGGGAGACTGGCAGCCCACCGGGAGCTACAGTCCAGATAAACTGTCCCTTTGCCAGAAGCTATCAACTGCTAAGGTATCCCTGTTCCTGCTTGTTGTTTTTTTCTAGCCATGTGTTTGTATATCTCTTTTAACTGCACAAGAAACTGACAAAGAATTTAGCAAATACTATTCCAAATCGATCTTGACACATTTGATATATCAACATTTGAAACAAATTGCAAAGATTGAAAAAAAGGAAAAAACACCCTCAATAATTGGATGCCTCTTGTACTTCCCAAAATTTATTTATATAGACATATATTATACTATATTATTTCTGCATATATAACATATATCATATATAATATATATTACTTTTTAATTATTTCTGTATAGGTAATATAAAATAATATATTTGAATTGTTATTCCCTTATAGTCTATACAGCAATGAGGCATTTTCTAAAGCATTGATATGTGACAAAGTAGATTATATATTATATAGATTATATATTACACTTACTGATAGCCAACTTAGTATTTGAACCTAGAAGCTTCAAAGCAATTCCCAGAATCAAACCTGATTCACTCTTCAATAATATAGTAAATAAATACATATATATATATATATATACACACACAAAAGTGCTCATGTGAACTGTTTGTTGGTCTTCAGATACTCTTTGTTCACTAAATCTTTATGAATCTTGGCAAGACCATTGTGTCAAAAATCATTGAGAAATATTCAAACCACACTACTTATAGAAGCACTGGCCAACACAATAGGCCCACATTCTTCACGAAAATGCCTGACTCCATGTTATGTAACCAATGCTTTAGTGATTGAACAAATTGGGCCAAGGAGCTTACCTCAGTCTTCACATTCCCCAGACCCTCACCAACAGAGTACCATTTCAAGCATCATGACTATTTCCTCTTTATTTGTAAGGAAAGAAATTTCACAAGCAATGAATGCAAAAAATGTTTTCCAAATATCAAATCCAGAAGTAGATATTATTACTTTATTTGAATAAATTAACCTTTTTTTTCACTGGTAGAGATGTGTAGATTGCAATAGGGTCTAACTTCATTGATAAAAAAAGCTATAGTGGTTAACAAATCAGTTTTTACAGTGTTTCAAAATTATCATCACAAAGTGCAATTCCTTTCACATCAAACCAATGTAAATGATTGTAAAACATCTCTCAGAACAGAGATGAGAGTATGACTCAATGAGGAATAATGTTTGGACTTCAAGGACACAGGAGGACCTGAGTACACATCCTAGCATCCAAATAAAAAGACAGATATGGCCACTCACATCTCTAATTCCCACATTGTGAAGCTGTAGGAGAGCAGAGACAGCAGTATTGCTGTTGCCTGTTGGCTGCTGGCCTAGTTCCAGTAACAGTAACACAGTTTGCCTTAAAGGAATAAATGGAGAGAGATGAAGAACATCCAGAATCTTCCTCTGTATTCACAAACTGCAGTGTGTGAGTAAATACACACAGACATACACCATAAAGAAAAATATCAGGATTAAAACATGTAAACATGGCTTTGCTCAACCATGTTTGTAGCAGCATTATTCATAACAGTCAGAACCTGGAAACAACCCAGATTTCCATCAATGGAGGGATGGATACAGAAATTGTGGTACTTTTTTACACAATGGAATACTACTCAGCAATTTAAAAAAAAAAAAAAGGAAATTATGAAATTTGCAGGCAAATGGTGGGATCTAGAAAAGATCATCCTGAGTGAGGTATCCCAGAAGCAGAAAGACACACATGGTATATATTCAGTTATAAGTGGGTACTACATCTATAAGATAGGCTAAGCATATTAAATCTGTACACTTAAAGAAGATAAAGAAGAAAGAGTAAGGGTAAGATGATCAATCCTCACTTAGAAAGACAAATGGACAGACAATGGATGTAAGAGAAAACAAGTAACAGGACAGGGGCCTACAACAAAGGGCCTCTGAAAGACTCTACCTAGCAGTGTTTCAAAGCAGATGTTGAGACTCATAACCAAACCTTTTGGCAGAGTGCAGGGAATCATATAAAAAAAGGGGAGTTACTATGTCCTGGAGAGGACGGGAGTTCCACAAGGACCAAATGTATCTGGGCACAGGGGTCTTCTATGAGACTGTATCTCCAACCAAGAACCATATATGTATATAACCTAGAACTCCTGCTCAGATGTAGCCCATGGTAGCTCAGTATCCTAGTGGGTACCCTAATAAGGGGAACAGAGACTATTTCTGACATGAACTCAATGGCAGGCTCTTTGACACCCTCCCCCCCCCCGAGGGAGGAGCAGCCTTGCTAGGCCACAGAGGAGGACTTGGCAGCCAGTCCTGAGGAAACCTGATAAGCTAGAGTCAGATGGACGAGGAGAAGGACCTCCCCTATTAATGGACTTGGAAAGGGCAGAGAGGAGATGAGGGAGGGAGGGAGGGTGGGATCGGAAGGGAATGAGGGAGTGGGCTACAACTGGGATACAAAGTTAATATACTGTAACTAATATTAAAAAATAAAAATTTAATAAAAAATTCAGAAAAAAATTTACCATTTTCATTTATTCATTCATTTATCTATTTAATCATTTATAGCTTGATCCCAGCCCTGTCATACTTCTCCTTCCACTCACACCCTCATACCACTCTCCCCAGTCCCTCCTCTTCTTTTTCTAAGAAAATTGGAGACTCCCAAGGGGTACCAATGCATCCTGGCACCTCAAGTCATAGCAGGACTAAGTTCATCTTCTCTCACTGAGGCCAGACAAGTCAACCCAGCTAGGAGAAAGGGATGCAAATGCAGGCAACAGTCATAGGAAGCCCCTACTAACATCGTTAGGGGACCCACATCATGACTAAATTACATATTTGATACACATGGGTAGGAGTCTAGGTCCAGCCCATGCACACTCTTTGGTTGGTGGCTCAATCTCTGTGAGTCTCCATGGGCCGAGGTTAGTTTATTCTGCAGGTCTTCTTGTGGTGTTTTTGACCCCTTCAGCTCCCTCCGTCCTTCCTGCCACTATTCCAGAAGCCTCCCCAAGCTCAGACTGTTGTTTGGCTGTTTGCCTTTGCATCTGTTTCCATCAGCTGCTGGATGGAGCTTCTCAGAAGACAGTTATGGTAGGCTCCTGTCTGTAAGCATAGCAGAATATCATTACTAGTGTCAGGAGTTGGCTGTCTTCCATGGGGTAGGTCTGAAGTTGTAGCAGTCATTGGTTAAATGATCCCTCTTTTCCATCTTTATCCTTACACTTCTTGTAGGCAGAACAAATTTTGGGTTGAAGTTTTTAAATTTACTTTCAACCATGAGATCACACTATAAAAAAATAACTTTTGTACAAATTAATAATAATTTTATTTAAAAAATCTATATTTCTAACATTACAGGGGAGGTTTACTATGAAAATCTCTTTAAACCTTTCCCCTTAAAATGACTCTTGTAGTATGTAAGAAATCTTCATTTGCTATTTCTTATTGTTTTTTTTTATTTTTTACAATTTATTCACTTAATAACCCGAAAATATCCCCCTCCTTCATCTCTTCCTGACTCCTCCTCCCTCTCTTTACCTCCCTTCTGCCCCTCCAGTCTACTGAAAGGGAATGTCCTCATTCTTTGCCATATGACTAAAGTATCAAGTCTCTTCAGTACAGTGTGGATCCTCTTCCCCTGTGGCCTGCCTTAGCTGCCCTACCAGGAGGAAGTGATCAAAGAGCAGGCAACTGAGTTCATGTCAGAGACAGCCCCTGTTCCCCTTACTCAGGAAACCACATGGAGACTGAGCTGCCTATGGGATACATTTTAATAGGGGGCCCAGGTCCTCTCCATGCATACTCCTTGGTTGATGCATTAGTCTATGCTGGCCCTAATTGGGATCAGACTTTTTGGTTTTGTTGGTTTCCTTGTAGAGCACCTGTCCCCTCCCAGTCCTTATATCCCACCTCTCCCTTCTTCCATAAGACTCCCTGCACTCTGTTCAAAGTTTGGCTATGAGTCTCAGCATCTGCTTTGATGTCCTGTTAGGTGGAGCCTTTCAGAAAACACATATGGTAGGCTCCCAGTCTGTTCCCTCTCTTCAACAGCTATGCTGTTTGCTATTCTGAATGAGAATTAAGCATCCTCCTTAGGGCCCTCCTTGATGTTTAGCTTCTTTAGGTCTGTGGATTGTAGTGTGGTTATCTTATATGACTAAAATCTGCTTATAAGTGAGCATATACCATGAGTGTCTTTCTGCTTCTGGAATACTTCACTCAGGATGATCTTTTCTAGTTCCTCCCGTTTTCCTGCAAATTTCATGATTTCCTTGTTTTTAATAGCTGAGTAGTATTCCATTGTGTAAATATGCCACAATTTCTGTATCCATTTTTTGGTTGAAGCATATATAGGTTGCTTCCGGATTCTGGCTACTACAAATAAAGCCACGATGAACATAGCTGCATTTGCTCTTAATTAATTGCAACAAAGCTCTTGTGTCACTGACTTCCTGTCCTTTTTCTTCAGTCATCATTAAAATATGAAAGCAGCTTTCTTGAACTCAAAATATCCACGTCTGACCTTTCTGTTCTGTGAGCATAAGCGAAAACAAAGCAAGCCCTCAGTAAATGTTAAGGCATTTTTTTTCCTGACAAAATCCTTTATATCACTTGATTCTAGCCTACGGACTGACTTTGTATTTTTCATTTTAACACAGTGAGAAAACTAAGTCTTTCTAAACATTTATTTTCTTTGTTCATGCATGTTCTTCGGTATGCAGAGAAAAATTCTCTGAACATTGCCTTGCGGAAGGCAGATGTCTCAAGTCTGACCCTACTTCTAGACACGGACCAATGGTTAGGATTACAGAGAACTCACTATTCCACATATTCTTTTGTTGCAAGTATTAGAAAACATGCTATTCGCCATTTTCCTAAACTATATATATACATAAATTCCATGAGTTTTTCCCCAGTATTTTCTTTTCTCTTTAATTTAGATCTCTGTGTTCAAGTATTCCTCAATCACCAACCTTGTATCTAACTAGTCTAGTCATACATTTAAACAGTTCAATTCATTTTGGGAGTAATTAAATCCTCTTCAAGAGCATTGTGGTATAAATTTCATCCACAAGACCCATACATTTATATGGTTTTAATATGTCTATCTCCTTAACCATAATTGTTTTACCACAGTTAATATTAAAAACGACTGTATATGTAACCGCCTACTTTCTGTCATCTCTTTCCATAACACCCCACACTGGCACTCATCAGAAAATTTGGTGTTTTCTACACTTCCATTATGTGAGTGGCACACTGGAATGGAATGTTTGCTTTTTAAGAGTTTCTTTTATTTACCATACATATATACTATATATTAATATATTACTGTTATATATAACACTTTGAAATGTAGTAAATACCTATTCAGTTCGTCACTCCTTTATAGGAGCCAACAATCCCATCCAATGGATAGAGCAGGTTTTGTTGATCCCAAAATTGCTGTGAAGTAGAGATATTTGTACCTTTGGCTTTGATTAAAAAAAATTCTGTGATAAGATTTCAGGACAATTTTCACAGAGCATAAATGTTCAGTCCACATGTATTGTGTATAGAACTTGATGTGTAATTTGGAATCATGTAACAACTCTCCGTGCACACTTTAAATACCTGAAGTTGTAGTTTGGTGTCGCCATTTCACATTACCAACACTGTAGAAAAAGGATATCAGTTCTTTTTATTTATAACTAAGCATCCCGCTGGGGTGAAGTGTTAGCCCATTGTGTTTTGCATTTGGTGATTATTCTAACATGCTAACTGTTTTGGGTGTTTTTAAGACACTCAGATACCTTCTTTGGAAGGATATTGATTCCAATACAATGTATACTGTTTTCACCTTCAATAGGAATTGAAAGGGTTCTTAATTTAGTAAGATTAATTTTATTTTTATGTCTGTCTGTCTGTGCCTGTGTAAGAGTATATGCACATGTGAGTTCAGGTGTACGTGCAGGCCAAAATATGAATGGATCTGAGTGAGCTGAAGTAACAGGCAGCTGTCAGCCACCTGACCTCTGTGCTGGGAAACAACCATGGGCATGCAAGAGTAACATGTCCTCCAAGCTGCTGAGCCATCTCTTCAGCCACCTGATTTTTATAGCATCTAGATATAAGCCCTTCATTGGTTATATGAGCAATTTATTTTTATTAATGTTGTTTGTTCATTTACTATTTATATTGCTTTTAATTTTAGGAAAGCAAAGTTTTGTATTTTTTTAAGGTTTTTTTTGGGTTTGGTTTTGGTTTTTTGTTTAATGTGGTTGTTCTGATGATATCTGAAATCTTACAAATAACAGGTTTTGAAATTTCATGATAATAATAGTTTGTACTTTCAGTGCTTCCATGTATGTATTTGAAATATTTTGAGTTAAGTTTCCAAGAAGTCTGTCATAAAAGTCTGGGCATTTACCCACTAGAGTTGAAAATACTACTTTTCCCTGGTGTGTGGTAATAATACTATTTTAAAAAAATAATATAACGCTAAACAAATTTAGTTTATTTTTAGGTTTAAGTTATCTCATTTTTCCATGTGTCCAGTTTGCTAATATGTACCTACTTCATTAACATTCATTTTAGTAAGCTCTTGGAATCTCAGCTATATTCTTTGTAAGTATTAGTACTGATATTTATATTTTAAAAAGTGGATATTTGCAAAATAGCCAAAATTTAAAATCTTAGAAATAATAAAGATAGAAGTAAATACATTTCCCACCTTAGGCAGTTGTACCATTCCTAAGAATAAAGCTAAAGAACTCTGCATCCTGCCACAGAGATGCTGGTTCATCCCTAAACTTGCTCGCAGTAACCGAGATGTTAAAACACCCTAGGTGTCCATCAGCTGAAGATGACATAATATAAGTATGGCATCAGGGTCAATGGAATATTGTTCAGCCACAAGGAAAACTTGTGAATTTGAAATTTGAGGTAAAAGGATGAGAATATAGAATATTGGACCTCATACAAGGAAAACAAACACCAAACATTGCCATTCACAGATGTATGTCTCTCACTATGGAATGTTTAAATTTGTTAAGCGTTTTATCATGGAATTGTCAGAATTCAGTGAAATCATCACATTACATATATTTTCTAGTAAGTTTTGTGTAATATAATGAAGTGAATAGATTTACTTTTGTATGTTGAATCAATCATGCATCCATGGATGCAGCTTACTCCCCACCAGCATACATACGTGGTTATTAAATATTGATGGATACGAGTTGCTACAATTTTGTTAGTGATAGTTACTTTCATAATTGTGAGAAATACTCATCTCCTTTACATTAATTTATTCATTGTGTATTTGAGTGTGGACATACCAGTATGTTCTTGCAGAGGCCAGAGAACTGTTTTCAGGAGTTGGCTTTCTCCATCTAGCCTGTGGGCCCCTTTGATGAAACTGACTTTGTCAGGCTTGGAGGTCTCTTCCTTTCTGAGACACTTTCCTGGACCAAAGAAATAATCATATGTGATTGATTCTTTCCCATCTGTTTCCTTCTTTTATAGTGTTTCAGTTTCCTTGCTGAATGTTTTCTTCCATGACTTGAATTTTTTATTTCAATTTTGCACTTTAGAAATTATCTTTCAAATAGAACTGCTACAAAAATGGTTGAGCAAATGTCTTTTATAAACAGTGGAGCATGTTTTGGATATATGCCTAGGAATGGTATAGCTGGATCTTAAGGTAGCACTATTCCTAATTTTTTATTTAATAATTTTATTTTTATTAATTATGGTTTACTCACTTTGTATCCCCTGTGCACCTCCATCCCTCCTCCCCTCCCAATCCCATGCTTCCTCTTCCCCACCCATGACTCTCTCCCAGTCCACTGAAAAGCGAGGACCTCTTCCCCTTCCCTCTGATCCCAGTCTATCAGGAGTGGTTGCATTGTCTTCTTCTGTAGCCTAGTAAGGCTACTCCCCCCTCAGTGGGAGGTGATCAAAGAGCAGGCTAGTCAGTTCCTGTCAGAGAGAGTTCCTGTCCCCATTACTATAGAGGCCACATGGATACTGAACTGCCAGAGGCTACCTCTGTTCAGGGTTCCAGGCCATCTCCACGAGTGGTCCTTGGCTGGAGTATCAGTTTTAGAAAAGACCCCTGTGCCCAGACTTTTTGGTTCTGTTGCTGTCCTTGTGGAGCTCCTGTCCTCTCCAGGTATTAATATCTCACTCTTCTTTCATAAGATTCCCTGCACTCTGCCCAAAGTTTGGCTATGAGTCTCAACATCGGTCTCTATACCCTGCAGGGTAGAGCCTTTCAGAGGTCCTCTGCACAAAACTAAAGTCAAAGTGGATCAAAGACCTCAACATAAAACCAGACACATTAAATTGGTTAGAAGAAGAAGTGGGGAAGAGCCTTGAACTCATTGGCACAGGAGACAACTTCCTGAACAGAACACCAACAGCACAGGCTCTACGAGCAACAATCATTAAATGGGACCTCATGAAACTGAAAAGCTTTTGTAAAGCAAAGGACACTGCCATCAAAACAAAACGACTGCCTACAGATTGGGAAAGAATCTTCACCAACCCTATATCTGATAGAGGGCTAATATCCAGTGTATATAAAGAACTCAAGAAGTTAAATAGCAACAAATCAAGTAATCCAATTTAAAAATGGGGTACAGAGCTAATTTTTTGAGAAAGCACCAGATTGATTTCCAAAGAGGTTATGCAAGTTTACATTCCCATGAGCAATGGAGGAGAGTCCCCCTTTCTCCACATCTTCTCCATCTTGCATCATCTTTTGCATTTTTTATCTTAGCCATTCTGATGGGTATGAGGTGAAATCTCAGAGCTGTTTTGATTTGCATTTCCTGAATGACTAAGGATTTTGAGCATTTCTTTAAGTTGGCTGCTCAATTTCCAAGTAGATATTCCTAGTAAGGGGTACAGGGACTGTCTCTGACATGAACTCAGTGGCTGGATCTTTGATCACCTCCCTATGGGTGAGGCAGCCTTGCCAGGCCACAGAAGAAGATGATGCAGCCAGTCCTGATAAGACCTGATAGGCTAAGGTCAGATAGAAGAGGATAAGGTCCTCCCCTATCAGGGGACTTGGGAAAGGTCATAGGGGGAGATGAGGGAGGTTGGGTGGAACTGGGAGGGGATAAGGAAAGGGGCTGCAGTGGGAATACAAAGTGACTAAATTGTAATAAATAAATATATAAATAAAACTAAATTAAAAAATAGAAATCATCTTGTCCTCTTCATGCAAAGTCCTTTTATGTTGCATCAGACTCTGAAGGACCCCTAACCTCAGGTTTTTAGCTTTGTTGGTCTCCTTGTGGGGCTTTTGTCCCCTCCATGTCTTTCAATCTCTCCTTCTTCCATAACATTCCCTGTGCTCTTCCCAAAGTTTGGCTGTGAGTCTCAGCTTCTGCTTCCATCTCCTTTTGGGTAGAGCCTTTCAGAGGACCCTATATAGTAGGCCCCAATCCTGTTTCCTCTCTTCCAAGACTTCTGGTGTCTATACTGTTTGCCATTCTGAATGAGAGTTAAGCATACTCCCTTGGCTACTCCTTGTTAGCTTCTTCAGATCTGTAGATTTTAGTATGGCTAACCTATATTATATAGCTAATATCTGCTTATAAGTGAGTGTATACCACACGTGTCTTTCTGTCTCTAGGTTACCTAATTCAGGATGATCTTTTCTAGTTCTAGCCATTGCTCAGACTGTTTGGCAGCTCAGTCTCCATGTGGATTCCCGCATAAGAGGAGTTAATGTGGCTTTGCTAGGCCACAGAGAAAGAGGATCCAGGCAGTCCTAATGAATCTTGATAAGCTATGGGCTGATGGCAGAGGGAAACTTCACCTTTCAGTGGACTATGGGAAGCAGACTGTGTGGAGGTAGGGGGAAAAAGGAGTGAGGGGGAAGGGTGGAACTGGTTGGAGTTGAGGGAGAGGGATTCAATCAGGATATGTAATGAATAAATTATAAAAAAAGAAAAATAATGAAAAAAGTTACCTTGTCAAAGTCTTGGACAGATTATTTCATATATCTGTGCATCTGACTCTTTTATATGCTCCTTAATTTTTTTTAATAATGTGGAACTTTTGTATCTCTAATTTTAGTATCAGGAAGAATTTTCTTCTTACATGTGGGGGATGTTCTCTTCCTTATTTGTATACACTGTGTGGAGAATTTATAATCTTTAAGCATGAGTTAAAATTCAGTGGCTGACCTTCAGTCGGGGTAGTAGTCTCCGTATTAAAATTTCCATCTCTTTGCTAGCCCTGAGTTTTTAAAATTTTTGTATATTTACTATTCGGGGAGTTTGAGAAGTTCTAACCAATAATCTATGAATGATTTTTAAAATATTTATAATTGTTTTGTTTCTATAAGATTGATGATAATTTGACTCATTCATTTCTGAGTCTTTTTTTTTCTTTTATTTGCTTAATCTGTTAACGTTTGCACAATTTTATTGGCATCTTCAAATAAACTGCATTTGATTTTATTTGTTTTATTAATTTATGATATAATATTTTCTCTTCATTTGTCAAAGAATTAACATGTTCTCTTACCCTAGAACATATGTTGCTGTTTTTTTAAGCCTTAGAAGCAAGAATAAGATACATCTGTAGTATTAAAATATGCTTGAATAACAACCTTTTCTACTGTTGGTTCAAGTGAATAACAGGTGTTAAACTTTTCAGGTTGAATTTTTTTCAGTGTTTTGTGTAAGATGGATCCAAAAGCAAAATTCATCTCTTTGCTTTTAATTAAAAATCATTCTGTACATTAAAAAAAAATCAGCCCATATATATAAACTTGGGTGAATATTTTTCTATATTTTTACTACTTTAAATATGTTCATTTGTCTTATTCTATGAAATGAAGCTATAAATGGGTCTTTCTTTCATTCATATTCTGTTTAAGTTGTTAAAACAGCATTCTATGAATTGAGTAGCTGACTAACAACAGGAATTTATTTTCAAAGTATTGCAGTCTGGGATGACCAAGATCAGATTCAAAACTAAATTCAGTATCTAATGAAGGCCCACTTTCTATGCTGTATGTGACATCTTCTCACCGTCCAGTATAAGGATGGAAGACACAGCGAGCACTCTGTGGTCCTCTTGTCTCTTTCAGAAAGAGCAGTAACTGCATCATAACCTAGTTTCTTCCCACTGAGAAGCTGTTTGTCAGCTACGCAGATCAACTACCTCATGTCCCATTAAAAAGGCAAAGTAATAGTATTTTTCCTTATATTATGCAAGGCTCTGAACATGAGACCTTCCACAAACCTATTGTGTAGCAGGGTTTGTTATGCATTTTAGTGGAGATCTTTCACTGATAAACTCAAATAGTCTTGTAAAAGATGTTATTCTTAAAACTTATTAACTATGATAATAAATATGATATTTTAAAAGTATCTGAATATTGTATATTGTAGAAAGAGACAGCAATTGAATGGAATTCCAAATTCATTAGCTAGTAAAAAGCCAGGGAATGAACTGAGGCTTAGCTCATAGAAAATTAATAAGATAAAACATGAAAGTGAGAGAATTTTTTTACTAGCCTGACCCAAACATATGTACTCTGAAATCTATCACATTGTCAAATATATGTGACTAAATAGGTGGTGATAAGCAAATATATTCAATGTCTCCTAACTAAAGCAGTATTTATTTAATATGGTACTTTACTGAATAATGAAAGAGTAAATGGTCTTACAAGAAATGTGGTAAAAATCTCATGTAGCTATAGATTTCAAGGTATATATGAATTTACTTTGGAAAGATTCACTGGTATGTTAACAGAATAGATCTGACCCTAAACTACAAGCATTTAAAATGTTTTCTATTAAATGTTCAGCATTTTCCCTGAGATTTTATTATTACTAAATTTTCTCTGATACAAGCCATGTGATCCTTGGAACAAAACTGCTACTTACAAATGCATACATCCACATTTTCTGTAGAATTGAAAGCACATAGCTAATGACTGTTGCTTTGATGCTGTGTATTTCAAGATAAATGATTTGGGTTTGAATCTGCATTCCTCAAGCACGGAGAGTTGGCTTGGCACATACTTTCCTTCCTGTTGAAAGCCACTTCTTTTAAACTGACATATATTTTAAGTCTGTATGCTGGTGATAAATCTCACTCCAAATCTTTCCATGTTATGCTTCTGGCATTTCACAAGTTTCTATATAAGCTGAAGGCAAAATACTGGACAATGGCAAATGGAGACAAAAAAAAAAAAAAAAAAAAAAAAGGATTTTGAACTGCCCGATACAGAACTCTCTGTAGAGGAATATCAAATGGCAGAGAAACAATTAAAGAAATGCTCAACCTCATTAGCCATTAGGGAAATGCAAATCAAAACAACCCTGAGATTTCACCTTACACCCATGATAATGGCCAAGATCAAAAACTCAAGTGACAACACATGCTGGAGAGGTTGTGGAGAAAGGGGAACCCTTCTCCACTGCTGGTGGGAATGTAAACTTGTACAACCACTTTGGAAAGCAATCTGGCGCTTTCTCAAACAACTAGGAATAACGCTTCCTCAAGATCCAGCCATACCACTCCTAGGTATATACCCAAAAGAGGCTAAAGTACACAAAAAGGACATTTGCTCAAACATGTTTGTAGTGGCTTTATTTGTAATAGCCACAAGCTATTACATCTGGAAACAACCCAGATACCCCTCAACTGAAGAATGGATGCAGAAATTGTGGTACATCTATACAATGGAATATTACTCAGCAGTGAAAAATAAGGAAATCATGAAATTTGCAGGTAAATGGTGGGACCTGGAAAGGATCATCCTGAGTGAGCTGTCCCAGAAGCAAAAAGACACACACAGTATATACTCACTCATATAGACATACAACTTAGGACAAACCCACTAAAATCTATGCATCTAAAGAAACCAAGCAAGAGAGAGGACCCTAACTAAAATGTTCAATCCCCACCTGAAAGGCAAAGAGGATGGACATCAGAAGAAGAAGAAAACAGGAAACAACCTAGGAACCTGCTACAGAGGGCCTCTGAAAGCCAGAAGAAGAAAACAGGAAACAAACTAGGAACCTACCACAGAGGGCCTCTGAAAGCCTCTACCCTGCAGACTATCAAAGCATATGCTGAGCCTGATGGCCAACTGTCAGGCAGAGTGAATGGAATTTTATGCAAGAAGTGGGAAATAGTAAGAGTTGGAAAGGACAGGAACTCCACAAGGAGAGCAACAGAACAAGAAAATTTGAACACAGGGAACTTCCCAGAGACTCATACTACAACCAAGGACTATTCATGGAGATAACCTAGAACCCCTGCACAGATGTAGCCCATGGCAGGTCAGTGTCCAAGTGGGTTACCTAGTAATGGGAAGAGGGACTGCCTCTGACATAATCTGATTAGCCTGCTCTTTGATCACCTCCCCCTGAGGCGGGAGCAGCCCTACCAGGCCACAGAAGATGACAATGCAGCCACTTCTGATGAGGACTGATAGACTAAGATCAGAAAAAAGGAGAGGAGAACCTCCCCTATCAGTGGACTTGGGGAGGGGTATGTATGCAGAAACGGGAGGGGAGGAGAGAGGGGCTTATGGGGGGATACAAAATGAATAAAGTGTAATTAATAAAAATTTTTAAAAAAGTTAAAAAAACTCAGCTACGTTACTGTAAAACATTTTCTGAAAAGTGTGGTTGTTATTTTATTCACTAAATTTTTCTGAAATCGTTATTTCATCTAGGAAATGTGAAAAGTAAACTATGCAGACCTCTGTAGAAATGTGATAACAAACATTAAGAGCTATCCATGAATTGATGTTTGTGATAGACTGAAAATAAGTATGTCACTTTCTGCCTCTTTTAAAATGAAAGTAGTAACCAACAATGTTGTGGGATTGGAAGCTTTTCTTAGGTGAGTGATTAGGGTAGGAGTACAGAGCCTTCTGATGGGAGCTCTACCTTTATTAAAGAGAATTACACACAGGCAAGTGGGGTCACCATTAGAAAACTGCAAAACTCAGGCAAGGAATAAAACCCTCATCAGGTAACTGTACTAATGGCTTCCAGTATAAAGAGAGAGAGAGAGAGAAAAGTAGGTGTGGTTCTTTTCTAAACCACACAGTCTGTAGTCATTTGTTACAGTTTCACAAACTGAAAAAGTCATGCTTGACACTTATCTAAAGTTATTTCACATATAGAGATTTCATCACATTCTCTATAGTGAAGGTTGTGATAAAATATTTCATTTCTATATTATATGTCTAGTATCTACTTATGAGTGAGTATTTACCCTGTGTGTTTTTCTGTTTCTGGGATACCTCACTCAGGATGATCTTTTCCAGTTCCCACCATTTACCTGTAAATTTCATGATTTTCTTGTTTGTATTGCTGAGTAATATTCCATTGTGTAGCTGTACCACAATTTTTGTATCCATTCCTCAACTGAGGGGCATCTGGGCTGTTTCCAGCTTCTGGCTATTACAAATAAAGCTTCTAAAAACATGGGTGAGAAGATGTCCTTGTTGTATATTTGAGAGTCTTTTGGATATATGCCTACCAGTGCTATAGCTGGATCTTGAGGAAGCGCTATTCCTAACTGTATGAGAAAGCACCAGATTGATTTTCAGAGTGGTTGTGCAAGTTTACATTCCTACCAGCAGTGGAGGAAGGTTACCCTTTCTCCACAACCTCTCCAGCATGTGTTGTCACTTGAGTTATTAATCTTAGCCATTCTGATGGGTGTAAGGTGAAATCTCAGGGTGGTTTTGATTTTTTTTTCCCTGATGACTAAGGACATTGAACATTTCTTTAAGTGTTTCTCTGCCATTCAATATTCCTCTATTGAGAATTCTCTCTTTAACTCATAAGATAAACATATTAAAATATATACACCTAAGGAAGCAAATCAGGAAGGAGGACTCTGGCTAAGATGCTCAATCCCCATTCAGAAAGGCAAAGAGGATAGACATTGGAGGAGGGAGAAAACAGGGAACAGGACAGGAGCCTACCACAGAGGGCCTCTGAAAGGCTTTGATATCCTGCAAGGTATCAAAGTAGATGCTGAGACTCATAACCAAACTTTGGGCAGACTTCAAGGAATCCTATGAAAGAAGGGGGACATAGTAAGACCTGGACAGGACAGGAGCTCTAAAAGGACAGCAACAGATCCAAAAATTCTGGGCACAGGGTTTTTTTTTCTGAAACTGATAATCCAGCCAAGACCACTCATGGAGATGGCCTGGAATCCCTGCACAGAGGTAGCCTATGGCAGTTCAGTATCCAAGTGGCCTCCATAGTAATGGGGACAGGGACTGTCTCTGATATGAACTGATTGGCTTGCTCTTTGATCACCTTCCCCCGAGGGGGGAGCAGCCTCACCAGACCACAGAAGAAGACAAGGCAGCCACTCCTGATGAGACCTGATAGACTAAGATCAGAGGGAAGGGGAGGAGGACCTCCCTTTTCAGTGGACTGTGAAAGGGACACAGTTGGGGAAGAGGGAGAGTGGGATCGGGAGGGGAGGAGGAGAGAGATGAATAAAGTGTAATTAATGAAAATTTTAAAATGACAAAAAAATTTCATTTCATTCCTACATATGGAGGTTTTCAATTATGCCTCCAGATACAAAATGTCTTTCAGATCCTAAAACTAGGACAATTTTATACATGGTAATATCTCCGAAAACATTTTCATTATTCATTCCTCCTTATTAATCATATTTCAGGAAACTTGTTCTAAGCAAATACATTAGCAAGGAAAGAATGAAAAATGTGAGGGTATAAACCTTATAATGAGACTAATAAGAAACAATTAAGATAAGAATAATAGCTAATTTTAATAGTCAGGTAATAATTATAAAAATCCACAGTTGGATTATGTCTCTAAGTATATAGGTTTTTTTAATAAAAGATTTTGATAATATATTTTTCTTTTAATTTTCAGAAGACTTCATGTATCCAAACTATTATGATTAATTGCATCAAAATTTCTAATTGAAGAAAGTTGGAGGATTTTGATCTTTTGCACACATTTTCAACATGAATGAAGTGGTTTGGAGGGAAAAAAGATGGGGAAGAGATGTTGTAATTAAAATACAATTTCAAGAACCAACAAAAAGGAAAAATACACATTTTCTCAAATTGCTTCTTCAAAACGCATTATTTCATTTACATGTTATGACTTAATTCTATTCAAGAGCATCATCACAACCTGTTAAATGCAACTTAACCCATGTCAGAAATATTCAAATATGAAGAATAAAATCATCAGCCTGCAGTTTCACTCTGCATTCCCTTCCTCAGTATTTTCCAACATCATTATCTTCAGTGAATTGAATTTACATCCAAACCTGAATTATTTCTGTCTGGACGGCAGTTTAATTTTAACAGTGGTTTTAGACAACTATTAATAATGTAGTTATTAATGTAACTATTATTAATAATTAATTATAAATGTTATTGATTCATAATCTAAGCTTTTTATATAACTATAATACAGTAAAATAATTTTATTTGTGGTGTTCATTATTTACTGCTGAAAATCAAACCAATAGTTAATATTCTGTGCGTGTTTTAAATATGTATGTTAAGTATTTCTTGATAATGTTTAACTCAACTTATTTTGTTAACAAATTTTCATATTCAAACAAAAAAATTCATTAATATTATTTTGTATAGTAGTTTAAGAATTACATTAGTCAAACTCACAAAACAGCAACATTTGGAGCATGAAAATTATTTAAGGACAATATTAAATTTATGTTTTTACTACAAAACATGCACATACAGGTCTTTTTAAAGATACCCTATCAATATGTACTGCATTTGTGTAAATACGCATCCAAAATATCAGGAGACTTTAAAAATAAATACAGTGAAATGTTATCATTATAAACTAAAGCAAATTTATATTGAGGATGGTTATAGAATATACTTGATGCCCGCACAGATAGATACATAATTCTAGACATGCTCTATATATGATGTAGTGTGCATAAACTACGTTCTATTTCTTTCTGCAAGGTGGACATAGCAACAATAATGGTGATAGATGTACAGAGTGCATGTATTGTGTAAATACAAATTGCCCTACAATTTAAAAGTACTTCAAATGCATTTTATGTATAGTAATAGGCTTTTAGTGTCATACTACAAGATAAAAATTCTCTAGGAAAATAACACTTTTTTGAGAGCTTACCTATGCAAAATGAACATATCCTTAAGACAGTCCAGTAAACTTAATGATGTGTGCGTTTGTATGTGCGTGCGTGTGTGCGCCTGCACACACCTGTGTGTGGTGTGTGCAAAAGGTGAATTTCCCAGGGTGTTCTCTCAAAGAAAATGCCTGCATTTAAACTTTGATATCTGAGGTTTGAATATTCAGTCCCCTCCTCTATAAGTTGTAACACTTTTCTACTTATTCTTCTTTGAAATGACAGCTTTGAGGAATTCACTGCCGAGAGGTATGAGCAAAGCATCATTTTGAAGTAATATTTTGAATTGCCCTTTCCAAACATTAGCTTTAAGAAGTTGTAGCCAAAATTCGGACAGAGTGCAAGGAATCTTATGAAAAAAAGGAGGAAATAGAAAGACTGGGAGGGGCCAGAAGATCCACAAGAAGAGCATAGAACCAAAAAGATCTGGGCACAGGGGTATTTTCTGAGACTGATACTCCAACCATGGACCATTCATGGAGATAAACTAGAACCCCTGCTGGGATGTAGCCCATGGCAGCTCAGTCTCCAAGAGGATTCCCTAGTAATGTGAACAAGGGCTGTCTCTGACATGAACTCCGTGCCTGGCTCTTTGATCACCTCCCCCTGAGGGGGGGTACAGCCTTACCAGGCCACAGAGGAAGACAGTGCAACCAGTCCTGAGAAACCTGATAGACTAAGATCAGATAGAAGGAGAAGAGGACCTCCCTTATCAGTGGACTGGAGGTGGAGAATGGGTGGAGAGGAGGGAAGGAGAGTGGGATTGGGAGGGGATGAGGGAGGGGTTTAAAGTTGGGATACAGAGTAAATAAACTATAATTAATAAAAAAATTAAAAAGAAGTTGTAATTATCAATTTAGAACTGATTTTCTTTACTTAGATGTAATGTGAGCTTAGATTTTTTTATGCAAGAGTACCAAGTCGGGTTTATGTGTATTTACTTCACCTACAAAGTCCAGATGAATCTCATCAAGTTGATGTCTATCTCAAAGGACTCAAATTCAAAAATAGGACTTTGGAAATTTTATTTTTAATTTGTTTTTATTTTTATTAAAGTTTATTCACTTTGTATCCCCCCTGTAGCTTCCTCCCTCCTCCCCTCCCATTCCCACTCTCCCTCCCTCTCCTCCACCCATGTGCCTCTCCAAGTCCACTGATAGGAGAGGTCTTCCTCCCCTCCCTTCTGATCCTAGTCTATTA
Source organism: Psammomys obesus (assembly GCF_907164565.1). Lineage (NCBI taxonomy): Eukaryota > Metazoa > Chordata > Mammalia > Rodentia > Muridae > Psammomys > Psammomys obesus. The sequence goes on from NW_026594428.1 coordinate 16,737,904, forward strand.
GGTCTCATCAGGAGTGGCTGCATTGTCTTTCTCTGTGGCCTGGTAAGGCTGCTCTCCTCTCAGGGGAGATGATCAAAGAGCAAGCCAATCAGTTCATGTCAGAGACAGTCCCTGTTTCCCTTCTTAGGGAATCCACTTGGACACTGAGCTGCCATGGGCTACGTCTGTGCAGAGGTTCTAGGTTATCTGCATGAATGGTCCTTAGTTGGAGTATCAGTCTCAGAAAAGACCCCTGTGCCCAGACTTTTTGGTTCTGTTTCTCTCCTTGTGGAGATCCTGTCCTGTCCAGGTCTTACTATCTCCACCTTCTTTCATAGGATTCCCTGCAGTCTGCCCAAAGTTTGGTTATGAGTCTCAGCATCTGCTTTGATACCCTATAGGGTAGAGTCTGTTAGAGGCCCTCTGTGGTAGGATCCTGTCCTGTTCCCCGTTTTCTCTCTCTTCTGATGTCCATTCTCTTTGTCTTTCAGAATGGGGATTGAGCATCTTAGCTAGAGACTTCTTTCTTGATCAGCTTCCTTAGGTGTACAGCTTTTGGTATGTTTATGCTATATTATATGTCTAATATCCACTTAGGAGTGAGTATATACCCTGTGTCTTTCACTTAACACTTCTTTTCCTAAGTTCTTTAATCTTCATTTTGTAACTCATGCAGAGTCTAGAATATTATGCATTGGACATTTGTGAGGAAATACAAGAAGCTAAGAATCAGAGAACCTTTGTGAGGGCAAAGTAAATACATTTTTTTTTTATCGCTAGAAAGGGCAATTCTAAGAGTGATTCTGTATACATGTATACAATAGGCATTTGAACAAACGCATTAAAGTACAAAGTGAGTCATGATCATTTATTTTTCATTAAATGTGTGTTTTCTTAGAATTTAATGAATAAGTACTGTACTTACATCCTTTCCAGCCATCCTCCCATTCCAAGTCCTTCTGTGTCGCCACCATATTCATGATTTCTTTTTTAGTTATCAATGTTACACACGCTTACACTCACACATATATACATGGACATACACACACAGTCCTATATTTAACCTACTTAATACATTTAATATTGCTCATATATACATGTGTTCAGGGCTGACCACTTGGGACTGGCTACCCTGTTGAGGTGTTTGTCCCTGGGGGTGGGGGGGGGTGCTTTCCCTCTCTCTCAGAAGACATTGATTTTCTGTAAGTCTTTGTGGAGAGATGGATGCCGTCATTTCTACCTGCTGTGATGCAGCACTTGTCTAGGCAACCATTATTTGCTATCACATGGCTGCAGCTTCCCTGTCACTTATAGAATGGGGCTGCTTGCCACACTCTCAGTTTTTCTCTACATTTTCATTGGTTCTGTAGCCTCCACTTGTGCAGTAGTGATGCTACTGCTTAGAGGTAGCCAACAGCCGTGTCATTGGACTTAATAGGCGGGAATCAATGCCGGGTGTTCTCCCTTAGCAGATACTAATGGCTGGAGAGACAATGGGTCCAAATGCAGACTCATCATCTCACCGGTGCAAGTGAGTTCATACACGTGTGTGTATGTTTGCTTTATTTTAATCCCCTAAAACATCTAGAAAATTTTCAAGATGATGTTAAGGTTCTAAGCCTTTTAGAACAAAAACTGTGGTGGCTTTAATGATTTCAATATTCATTTATTCTATAAATATCATGCATATTATCTAGAACTGAATTTATTTTAAATTTATAATGGAGCTCAAAGGTGCAAAAAATGTGAATGCATTATCTATCATGGACCAGTTTGTAATAAAAAAAGTCAGAGGTCATTTTAATGTCATTCATAGATTTTTAGAACACACTGGTTTAGCAAAGCCTGTACAGATAATAAGGGGTAAGCACCAGACTTTTACCAAGGTCATCAGAATTCATACACACTTTATGTAATTTTGTCATGAACCCAAACAACTTTAAAATACGGCAAAATAGGCTAATGCTATGAACATTAACAGCAATGTTAGAATTGTTTCTAAAATAATGAGGACTACAATTCTTGTAATTTAATAGGAGTCATGCCCCTAAATATGTGTTTTTAGAGCTGTATGTGTTTATATAGCACATAGAAGTAAAGAGCACATATAAATAAATGGTTGTAGTTCTACAATGTTATCATAACACAAAGCGATAGCATTAGGAAGAGTTTAAATTTTGCATCACAGGATTTGCCCAAACTGCTCTTTGGAGAAATGAAAGATTCATTCTAATATTTTCTCAGAAGTGACTGGAATTCTAATGTGACAACTTTCAAAACTTAATATTAAGTGTTAAATTAATTATTTGAAGGAATGAAAACTCAAGGAGGATGTGAAGTTATGGAGAGGATGAAAATTAAAAGATAATTTGGGCTCTTGTATAAAATTAGAAGCTAGCTCTCTGCTAGATCTTGAGTTACATTAATATATACAGGAAATATCAGCTCTCTAGTGGTCATGAATGCCTCTCTTATATACCATTATCTGCAATTGGGTTTGATGTGAAATGGTCCCATAGACTCATGGGTTTAAGTCTTTGCTGTGCAGCTGGTGCTGTTGTTTAAGAATAATGGACATTATAAAAAATAAAAGCTTGCTGGAGGAAGTGAACCACCGAGCAGGTGGGACTTTAAGTTTTTGTTGGGTGTAATCTTGTTTTCTTTCTCTTTGACTTGGCAACTGTAGATACAATGTAACCAACCAATCCTCTGCTCTTACTGCCAGGACTTCCCTGTCATGATGGAATATTCCCCTTTGAATTGCAGGGCTCTTTCTTCCTCCCTGTCTTTTTCCAGTAATCTAATCATAGCAGCTGGAGAAGTAAATAACAAGGTACCTAAACTGAATCCACAGTTAGATGATTTTAGAACTTCAGAAATCTTCTTTGTTCTTATTCTGTCAGTAAGTAAAAAAGGACTGCTAAATATTACCAAAAAATTTGTGGAATAAAACACTAGTACCAAATTTCTTGTGACTTCTAAGACTTTTAAGCTGAGACTTTTAAGTTTCATCGACTTAGATTTATGAACATGATGAGCAGAATATCTGTAGCTTAGAAAATATCTATATGCCGTTGCCATTGTTACGTTATTTCCTGCTATATTGGTTTCCCGCTGAGAACATACAACTTCATTGTATATAAATATTTTCCTGAAACCATTCAAGAACCTAGGCATTGTGGATGCAGCTGTCTATCAGCCAATGAAACATAACATGTTATAGGGTTTTTAAAGCTCTATTTTCCGTGAACTACTGCTTCTGAATCAAACAAATGTTCCAGTGTCAGGACACCTGGGGAAAATTTTTGATCATTCCAAGATGCTCTTGTCACACTTTCCTCCAGTCAAGTCTCCCAAGCCCACATTACTAAAGTCTAATAATAAATTATAGTATTCATCTTAGTCACTATTCTAGTGCTGTGAAGAGAGCATAATTAAGACAGCTCTTAAAAACGTGCTTAATTAGGTTCTTGCATACAGCTTCAGAAGGTTACTATATTAGCATCATGGCAGGGAGCACATTTCTGGAACAGAGGCTGAGAGCTACAACCTGATCAATCCAGTTAGACAGGCCACACCTACTCCAAAAAAGAGCACAATTCCTAATCCTTCTGATCCTTCCAAACAGTTCTACTCCCTGGTGTAGAATTCAAGATATGAATGAAATGAACCTAAGCATTCAAGTATGTAAGGAAGTATATTATTCAATATTTAAATAGCTCTTATCATCATCTAAATGTCAAATATTTTCATCATCCTCAAAAGAAATGTTGTATTCTTAGCCATATCTTTCAAATCTGCCTTGACTTAGTTGATTTCTTAGCAGTTCTCCAAACCCATGGCATTTCATGTAAATGAAGTATTCTACAGTATGTTACCTCATACGGCTGGCTTCTTGCACCTCATAAATTCAGGCATCATTCTTTGTTACTGCTGAATTAACATTTCACGATATAAATATACTACATTTTTATCCATTTCTCAGTTGATGTGTGTTTTAACTATTACAAATGAAATGATAGATGAACCTTGAGGAAACTAAGTAAAATATAATATTCATAGAAAAATTGTGCGCTGCTCCTTCTTATGAAATATCCACAATACTCATTTGAGTATCAGTAAGTAACATAGAAGTGTCAAGAATGGATGTGAAGAAGTTGTGAGTTCATTATCAGTGGGTACAGTGTCTCAGTTGAAGCACTTTAAGTGGAATGAGCTTGTGGGAACTACTGATCACTATTGGGCTCTGAATATGTCACACTACCACCTGGTAATTTCAACTGTCTTCTTTCTGATGGAAATTAGTTTTATATATGTGTCCATAAGAAAATTGTTGCCTTCAAAAAAACCAGAAGCCCTCCTGTATACCAAAGACAAAAGGGCTGAGAAAGAAATTAGGGAAACAACACCCTTCACAATAGCCACTAATAACATAAAGTACCTTGGAGTGACACTAACCAAGCAAGTGAAAGACCTGTTTGAGAAAAACTTCAAGTCTCTGAAGAAAGAAATTGAAGAAGATCTCAGAAGATGGACAGATCTCCCATGCTCATGGATTGGTAGGATTAACATTGTGAAAATGGCCATCCTGCCAAAAGCAATCTACAGATTCAATGCAATTTCCATCAAAATACCAACTCAATTCTTTACAGACCTTGAAAAAAAGATTCTCAGCTTCAAGTGGAGAAACAAAAAACCCAGAATCTCCAAAATAATCCTGTACAACAACAGATCATCTGGAGGTATCTCTATCCCTGATCTCAAGTTGTACTACAGAGCAATAGTAATAAAAACTGCATGGTATTGGCATAAAAACAGAAAGGAGGATCAATGGAACTGCATAGAAAACCCAGAAATAAACCCACACACCTATGAATACTCGATTTTTGACAAAGAAGCCAAAACCATTCAATGGAAAAAAGACAGCATCTTCAACAAATGGTGCTGGTCCAACTGGATGTCCACATGCAGAAAAATGAAAATAGATCTATATTCATCACCCTGCACAAAACTAAAGTCCAAGTGGATCAAAGACCTCAACATAAAACCAGATACTCTAAATCTGTTAGAAGAAAAAGTGGGGAACAGCCTAGAGCTCATTGGCACATTCACTCTTCCTGAACAGAACACCAACAGCACAGGCTCTAAGAGCAACAATCAATAAATGGGACCTCATGAAACTGAAAAGCTTCTGTAAAGCAAAGGACACTGTCATCAAAACAAAACGACTGCCTACAGATTGGGAAAGAATCTTCACTAACCCTTTACCTGACAGAGGACTAATATCGAGTATATACAAAGAACTAAAGAAGCTGAAAAGCAGCAAACCAAGTAATCCAATTAAAAAATGGGGAACAGAGCTAAACAGAGAATTCTCTGTAGAGGAATATCGAATGGCAGAGAAACACTTAATGAAATGCTCAACCTCATTAGCCATTAGGGAAATGCAAATCAAAACGACCTTGAGATATCACCTTACACCCATCAGAATGGCCAAGATGAAAAACTCAAGGGACAACACATGCTGGAGAGGTTGTGGAGAAAAGGGAACCCTCCTCCACTGCTGGTGGGAATGTAAACTGATACAACCACTCTGGAAATCTATCTGGCGCTTTCTAAGACAATTAGGAATAGTGCTTCCTCAAGACCCAGCTATACCACTGCTAGGTATATACCCAAAGTTTGCTCAAGTACACAAAAGGGATATTTGCTCAACCATGTTTATAGCAGCTTTATTTGTAATAGCCAGAACCTGGAAATAACCCAGATGTCCATCATCAGAGGAATGGGTACAGAAATTGTGGTATTTTTACACAATGGAATACTACTCAGCAATCAAAAAGGAGGAAATCATGAACTTTGCAGGAAAATGGTGGGATCTAGAAAAGATAATCCTGAGTGAAATATCCCAGAAGGAGAAAGACAAACACGGTATATACTCACTTATATAAACCTATAAGATATGATAAACATAATGAAATCTATACACCTAAAAAAGATAATCAAGAGAGCGGACATGAGGTAGGATTATCAATCCTCCTTTAGAAAGACAGATGGGATGCGCATTGAACATATGACAGGAGTCTACTGAGTGCATCTGAAAGACTCTAACTAGCAGTGTTTTCAAAGCAAAGACTCGTGACCAAACCTTTGGCAGAGTACAGGGAATCATAAGAAAGAAGGGGAGTTAGTCTGATGAGGAAAGGATAGGAGCTCCACAAGGACCAAATATATCTGGGCACAGGGTCTATTCTGAGACTGACATTCAACCAAGGACCATGTATGGATATAACCTAGAACCTCTGCTCAGATGTAGCCTGTGGTAGCTCAGTAACCAATTGGTTTCCCATAGTGAGGGGAACAAGAACTATTTCTACCAGGAACTCAATGACTGGCTCTTTGGCCTCCCCACCTCCCAAGGGAGGAGCAGTCCTGTTAGGCCACAGAGGAGAGCTTTGCAGCCAGTCCTGAAGATACCTGATCAAACAGGATCATATGAATGGGGAGGAGGTCCCCCCTATCAGTGGACTTGGCAAGGGGCACGGTGGAGATGAGGGAGGGAGGGAGGGAGGGACTGGGAGGGAAGGAGGGATCGGGACACGGCTGGGATACAGAGTTAATAAAATATAACTGATAAGGAAAAAATAAAATTAAAAAAAAAAGAATATTGTTGCTTGTTCATCCATCATTATCCGTAAGAATTTAGTTTGGATATGTCATGCTTTGAGTAATAATGGCCTCCATAGGCATGAGAGAGAGATGCTGGGCCAGGGTTGGCTTCTAAAACCTCAAAGCCCACCCCAGTGACACAGCTCCCCCAATAAGGCAGCATTAAAAATATAAATCATATACTTTCAAAAGAACTTTATTATAAAAATTTATTTCATTTTTTTTAATTTTATTTTTTTCTTATCAGTTACATTTTATTAACTCTGTATCCCAGCCGTGTCCTGATCCCTCATTCCCTCCTAGTCCCTCCCTCCCTCCCTCATCTCCACCGTGCCCCTTGCCAAGTCCACTGATAGGGGGGACCTCCTCCCCATTCATCTGATCCTGTTTGATCAGGTATCTTCAGGACTGGCTGCAAAGCTCTCCTCTGTGGCCTAACAGGACTGCTCCTCCCTTGGGGGGTGGGGAGACCAAAGAGCCAGTCATTGAGTTTCTGGTAGAAATAGTCCTTGTTCCCCTCACTATGGGAAACCAATTGGTTACTGAGCTACCACAGGCTACATCTGAGCAGAGGTTCTAGGTTATATCCATACATGGTCCTTGGTTGAATGTCAGTCTCAGAATAGACCCTGTGCCCAGATATATTTGGTCCTTGTGGAGCTCCTATCCTTTCCTCATCAGACTAACTCCCCTTCTTTCTTATGATTCCCTGTACTCTGCCAAAAGTTTGGTCATGAGTCTTTGCTTTGAAAACACTGCTAGTTAGAGTCTTTCAAATGCGCTCAGTAGACTCCTGTCATACATTCAATGCACATCCCATCTGTCTTTCTAAACCAGATGTCCATCAACGGAGGAATGGGTACAGAAATTGTGGTACTTTTACACAATGGAATACTACTCAGCAATCAAAAAGGAGGAAATCATGAAATTTGCAGGCAAATGGTGGGATCCAGAAAAGATCATCCTGAGTAAAATATCCCAGAAGGAGAAAGACAAACATGGTATATACTCACTTATATAGACCTATAAGATATGATAAACATAATGAAATCTGTACACCGAAAAAATTTGTTTTAATAGAACTGCTTTTATTCACTTAGTTTTAGCAATAGTTTCAAAAACAGCCCCTCAGCCCATTTCTATTAACTACATATGCAACCAAAATGGTTATCCTTATACTGTTACAAATGTATGCAGGTCTTTCACTTGCTTGGAAGTGTATTGTTTACCTAGCTTCTTTTTCAGCCCATTTATTGTTTGTGCAAAAGAGGTCTACTATTTTTTTAATTAATTTTGTATTTGGCTACTCTGCTGAAGGTGTTTATCCGTTGTAGGAGTTCTCAGGTAAATATTTTGGGCTCACTTATGTATACTGAACCACAAAAGAGAGAGCATGCATGGAACACCCCCCCACACACACACACACATATGTAAGAGATGTGCAACTTGGTCTTCATGTAGGACCCCTAACAGCAGGAGCAGGGCCTGTCACTGACTCTGTGACCTTTGGATCCCTTTCCCCTAACTGGGCTGGAATGCCTATCCTCAATAGGAGAAGACACACATAGTCCTACAGCAACCTGATATGACAAGGAGAATTAATATCATGGGAAATCTCCTCTCTGAGGAGAAAGGGAGAGGGGATGGGAGAAGAGAGTTAATTAAAGGGAACTGGAAGGAGAGGAGGGAAGGGAAGCTCCTAAGCTCCTATTGGGACGTAAAGTAAATGAATTAATGAACAAAATGTACCAGAAAGGGAAGTGTACTAGTAATCAGGTACCATAAATTTGAAGATCCTTACAGGCTTCCTGTAGCATCATCTGTGATGATCCATGAGCCTTGAAGGGGGGGGGGGGCATATTATAAAGATAGTCAATTTAAGATTAAGCCCTATACAGTCTTATTAGTCATAAGCTGTACAAAAAAAAAAAAAAAAGCTTCAGGATTGCCAGCCTTGATAGGCAGCTGCCCATGTGCCAACTTTGTTCACCCGTGAACTTAAGTGTGCTTTAAAATAGCACATAAACTTGCAAAGGAATAAGAAGTGACCATGAACAAAGGGAGGAGTTGGAAAGAGAAGTAACCATGTGGGTTCAATCCAAACACATTATATGTATGTTTGAAATTATCAAACAATAAGTTTTGTATTTTTTAAATAAAAATTTTACCCAATAACTTTGAAAATATAATAAAATTTTAAAATTAGTAGAAAATAAACAAAGATTCAATAAGGATCAGGTAAGATATTGCTGTGGACTTTTACAGGTACATTTATTAACTTGACCATGTATTTCTATCAAATGTGGGACTGAACTGGTAGAATGCAAAGTTAAATTTGGAGTTTTTATAGTTATGCTTTGTGGAGAGCCGCTTGGGCATGCCCGGGCAAAACGCCATTACAAGATGGCGCCGACATCCGGCTCTGACCCTGGAAGACAAGTAATATTACGCATGCGCAAGGGCAAAAGCGCCCCAAGTCTTGGCCCAGCCCAGGGCATCTTGTGAGGTAATGAGTAAGCAGCCAATCATAGACCACACGCCGCCTTAGGGTGTATATAAGTAGTGCCATTCCTGGGCTCGGGGTCTTCCTCTCATTACTGCTGAATAAACGCTTGCTGCAGAAGAATCCTGGTGTCTGTGTGCATTCTTGCTGGTGAGACGACCACGTGGGCTACAACTGGTGCCTAAACCCGGGACGCCAGGCTACCGACCATCGTCAGCGCTGAGGAGACCCCCCCCACCACGGGGAGGATTCAGAACTGCAGTCTCAGGTAAGCTCTGAGAGATATGTTCCTTGAGCCCCTCGTGGCTATAGGAGTGGTTCTCTTGGCTTTTCTTTTGTTTTGTGTGGGCAGATATTGCTCTTGCTTGCAAGATTCAAAATACCGCCATGCTATATTAGAGGGAGAAGCCGTTTTAGGGGAACTACAGGATAGCATGTCAGAAACAGAGCGAAGTGAACGTCTTGGGGCCCGAAAGAAAAGACATAAGGATAAGCAGTTAAACCCCTCCAAGGAGGAGAAAGATAAGGGAAAGGACACCCTGGGAGAGAAAGATAAAGAGGAATTTTCAGCTAAAACTAGTAAAAAGAAGCCTTTGTATTCACTAAAGGAACTAGAGGCTTTGGGACTTTCCAGTTCCGATTCAGAGGGACTTTCCCCTTCTGAGGAGGAGGATCTAGAAGAGGAAGCAGCTCGCTATGAGAGAGAGAGGTACCACCCAGACGAGCGGCCGCCTTGGAAAAATCGAAAGCAAATAAAAGCAGGAAGTCGGGGTGCTGTCTCTTCTCGGCCCGCTGCTTCTGCCACTCCCTCTGCTCCCCCGCCTTATTCCCTGGGTGGAGGCTCTAAGACATTTATGTCCTCCCAGGCTCGAAGGCAAATTTCTCTCAAGTACCCTGTATGGGAAAATGTTGAAGGAGGACACACTCATGTAGCCGTAGATTACCCTCAGATCAAAGAGCTCGCAGAATCTGTCAATAAATATGGTAGAGATGCTAATTTTACCATTATGCAGCTAGAGAGACTTGCCACCGTGGCTATGACTCCTAATGATTGGGAGACCACTATTAAAGCTGCCTTACCTAACATGGGTCAGTATATGGAATGGCAGGCACTATGGTATGACGCCTGTCGAGCTCAAGCTCAGACTAATGCCTTGGAAGTGGGTCCCCAGAGAGAATGGACCTTTGATCTCTTAACAGGACAAGGTCAATATGCCAACCATCAGACCAACTATGAATGGGGAGCTTATGGGCAGGTTTCAACCGCTGCTATTAGAGCTTGGAAAGCACTTTCAAAAAAGGGGGAACCCACAGGTCATTTAACAAAAATAATTCAAGGTCCTCAGGAGCCTTTTGCTGATTTCGTGGCCCGAATGACGGAATCAGCAGGCAGGATCTTTGGTGATCCGGAACTAGTTAAGCCAATGATAGAACAATTAATCTATGAAAAAGCTTCCCCTGAATGTAAAGCAGCTATCCTCCCAAGGAAAAATAAGGGATTAACAGACTGGATAAAAATCTGCTGAGGACTGGGAGGACCTCTTACAAATGCTGGTTTAGCAGCAGCTATTTTACAAAGCAGAAGCCAAGGTCAATCAAAGAATTCTAGGGTTTGTTTCAACTGTGGAAAACCTGGACATCTCAAACGAGAATGTCAGACTAAACAGCAAAAAAAGATCCCTGGTCTCTGTCCAAAGTGTGAAAAAGGACGCCATTGGTCCAATGAGTGTAGGTTGGTTAAGGATATTCAAGGAAAAATTATTTACCATGATGCCCCAGCAGCGGCTATCCTGCAGAGCAAGAGCCGCTCAGGTCCAGGAGGCAATAAAACCTGCTATAGCTGTGGTAAACCAGGCCATTTGAAGCGAGATTGCCGTGCTACTGCACAAAAGAAAGTTCCAGGATTGTGCCCCAAATGTAGGAAGGGTAATCATTGGGCCAATGAATGTCGTTCAGTTAGGGATATTCAGGGAAAACTTATTCAGCATAAAGCCCCCCTAATGAGAGGATGAAAATATTCCAAAAAACGGGTTTCAGGGCCCCAGGTCCCAGGGCCCCAAAAGATATGGGACACAAGCAGGCAACAGGAGGGTCTATCCAGCTGTAGAGCAACAAGAGGATCGGCAGGATTGTGTCGGGAGCCACTCCCGCCATTACAAGATGGCGCCGGTTTCCTGCTTCCTGGTTCTTCTTGCCAGCATTGTTTTGCGATCTGCGCATGCGCCGCCTTATGCTAATGTAGGCTTGTGTGGTCCTCCATTTGGAGACCACATGCTAATTGGGTTTTGTGTGGAGCACCAATTACAGACGAACAAGTCACCCTGCTGGCTACTTAAGCAGAACGCACACAGGGTTCGGGGTCCTTCTCCATCTGCTGTTAAGAGCCTCACAATAAAGTTGCTGCTGGACAAATCCGTTGTTGCTGCGTCGTCCTTATCGGTGAGGGCTGCGCGTGACAGGATTGGACCTCCGTTCCACCTCCCAGTTCTTATTGATGCCCCAATTGGGTGTTCAGCCCGTTCCAGTTGAGTTTGAGGGCCCTCTGCCCAAGGGAAGTGTTGGCCTGATACTCGGACACTCCTCTCTTACCCTAAAGGGGCTTATTATCCATCCTGGAATAATAGATCAAGATTATACTGGAAGGCTTCAAGTTCTTTGTTCTTGTCCGCAAGGAATATTTTTCATTTCCCCTGGAGATAGGATTGCCCAGTTAGTTCTCCTTCCAAGCTTGCAGGATGTTTTCCCATCCACAGGAATGACAAGGGGCAACGAAGGGTTCGGTTCTTCAGGAACTGACTTTGCTCACTTGGTGGTTGATTTAAAAACTAGGCCCACCTTACAATTACAGATAGAGGGGAAACTTTTCACTGGCATTTTAGATACTAGGGCTGACCGGAGCATTATCTCTTCAAATTGGTGGCCTAGGGCATGGCCTGTTACACAATCATCTCATTCCTTACAAGGGTTAGGATATGAAGCCAGCCCTGCAGTCAGCTCATGCCCGTTGACCTGGCAAGTACCAGAGGGTCAGACAGGAAGTTTCATACCTTATGTACTTCCTCTCCCCATTAACCTCTGGGGAAGAGACATCTTGCAAGACTTAGGATTGGCATTGACCAATGAGTACTCTCAACAAGCTGTTGATATAATGAAAAGGATGGGTTATAAGAAAGGAAAAGGCCTTGGTAAACAGGAACAAGGGAGATTACACCTGATTTCACAGGAAAGTAATGCAGGGAAACAAGGCCTGGGTTTTTCATTAGCTGCCATTGAGGGTTCCATGCCCTTATCTTGGCTCACAGAGGAGGCTGTATGGGTTTCTCAATGTTCCCTTTCCTCTGAAAAGCTGGAAGCCGCTACAAGGCTGGTTAAAGAACAGGTATGTCATTCAGCATTGCCTCGAGGCATGGAGTGCCTGGGGAAAAGCCTAAAATCCTTATACTTCCCAAAAATTTGGACAATTCTGTCGCCAGATGGGGGTGACCCATCTGACAGGTCTCCCATATAACCCTCAGGGACAAGGCATCATAGAAGGAGCTCATCGCACACTCAAATCTTATTTAATAAAACAAAAAGGGGGAGTCGAGGAGGCTCTGCCCTCAGTACCACGAGTGACTATCTCTATAGCACTCTTCACCCTTAATTTTCTAAATTTGGACAGTCAGGGCCATTCGGCAGCAGATCGTCATTGTCTGGAGCCCAATAGGCCTAAAGAAATGGTCAAATGGAAAGATGTCCTGACTGGTCAATGGAAAGGCCCGGATCCTATTTTAATAAGATCCAGGGGAGCTGTCTGTGTTTTCCCACAGGAAGAAGATAATCCTTTTTGGTGACCGGAACGCTTGACACGGAAGCTTGTGATACCTGAAGATGACTCCCCAAAGGACGTGCCTGCAGAGGAAAGTGGTCGGAAGGGTTTGATGAGACTCTCGAATCATTGAGAGCGGCAGTGATAGCCATCAACTCGACACGAGTGGACCTGTCATTGACTGAAGGACTCTCCTCCTGGATCTCTTCAGCCTTTTCTTTCTTTAAAGAGTGGGTGGGGGTAGGCCTGTTTGGCACTGCCTTAGTTTGTGGTTTAGTGTTCTCACTTTGGTTGGTGTGTAAGCTCAAAGCCCAACAACAATGTGACAAGGTCGTAATTGCTCAAGCGTTTGCAGCCATGGAACAGGGTTCCTCCCACGCAATGTGGCTTTCAATGCTGACAAAAAACTGAGTGCCTTTCGCTGACAGCCCATGCACCCCTAGGGAAGGGTGTCACAAGTGGTATGGTCTAATTTTCTTCACACTGGGGATGCGAGGTTAAGCACTGCACAGAGAAAGGCTCATAATAGGCAGTTCTCTGGGAAGCATGTTTGATTGCATGAAGGTTGTACCCAAGATCCTTCCCCTGGAAAAAGGTACAGGACAGGTCTAGAGTCGCATACAGGTGAAGGGCCTGTAGCTGGCTCTAGTACAATGTCCCATTTTTCACACTAGGGATCAAACCTCTACTTCCGTCCGTTGTGTTCTTGTTTGTTGGTCAGCTTCTAATAAAACAAAAAGGGGGAGATGTGGAGAGCCGCTTGGGCATGCCCGGGCAAAACGTCATTACAAGATGGCGCCGACATCCGGCTCTGACCCTGGAAGACAAGTAATATTACGCATGCGCAAGGGCAAAAGCGCGCCAAGTCTTGGTCCAGCCCAGGGCGTCTTGTGAGGTAATGAGTAAGCAGCCAATCATAGACCACACGCCACCTTAGGGTGTTTATAAGTAGTGCCATTCCTGGGCTCGGGGTCTTCCTCTCATTACTGCTGAATAAACGCTTGCTGCAGAAGAATCCTGGTGTCTGTGTGCATTCTTGCTGGCGAGATGACCACGCGGGCTACAATGCTTTTATTTGTATGCATTTTTTTTTTGAAGTATGGAATGAGCATCTAGAAAAGGTGGGTTAATGTTTGGGCAAAACCTTGAATCAACTTTTGTATGTTTGGTACCAAGGCTGCTTCCTGTTATCTTATCATAAGTCAAGCACTGGAACAATCAGACAATAAAACAAACAGAAAAATATAAATATCTCTGGGGATTAAAAATGGGACATTATGCATACCAGAAAAGAGGCAATCACTCTACCACTGAAAATATAATATAGAGCCCTCCTTCTTTTTGCTTTCTGTTTTGAGACTGAGTCTCACTGAGATGCAGAAGCTGGCCTCGAGCCCAGTCTGTAATCTACACCAACCAGGCCTGGATTTATTCTCATTCTTGCTCAGCTTCCTGAGCAGCAGAGATTGCAGCCCTGTGTTACAAGGAATGCTTGAGCGTTCCTTTTTTTTTTTTTTTGATAGAATATCTTTTGACTAAAACATCTCTTCATTTTATTATCTTACTCTTTTAGAAAAGATTGTGTTCACTCTGAGACTGTCTCAATTATTCTCTCCTTGATTTTCTTCCGCAAACTGATACATTTTCTACTCATAGAAATCATTTCTGTTGGAACACAATAATATTCGTTTCATAAGCTGAATGTGTGATGTTCCAGCTACATAGTTCTCTGTGTTCTGTATACATCCACAAACATTTGTTGATTAAGCCCACATCAGAAAACTTCACTTTGTGCATAGGACATGGCAATTGCCATATCTACTCATTATCACTGAGACCTAAAATACACAAGTATTATTTTCACTTAAAAGAAGACAAAATTGAGGAAGCACCAGATTGCTTTCCACAGTGGTTGTACAAGTTTACATTCACACCAGCAGTGGAGGAGGGTTCCCCTTTCTCCACAACCTCTCCAGCATGTGTTGTCACTTGAGTTTTTGATCTTAGCCATTCTGATGGGTGTAAAGTGTAATTTTAGGGTCGTTTTGATCTGCATTTCCCTAATAGCTAATGACGTTAAACATTTCTTTAAATGTTTCTCTACCATTCAATATTCCTCTATTGAGAATTCTCTGTTTAGCTCTGTTACCCATTTTTAATTGGATTACTTGATTTTTTGCTGTTTAACTTCTTTGGTTCTTTATATATACTGGCTATTAGTCCTCTGTCAGATATAGGATTGGTGAAGATTCTTTCCCAATCTGTAGGCAGTCGTTTTGTTTTGATGACAGTGTCCTTTGCTTTACAGAAGCTTTTCAGTTTCATGAGGTCCCATTTATTGATTGTTGCTCTTAGAGCCTGTGCTGTTGGTGTTCTGTTCAGGAAGTTGTCTCCTGTGCCAATGAGTTCAAGGTTCTTCAGAGTTTAAAACACTTGTTTTTCTTCCAGGGGATCTGAGTTAGATTCTACATCAGTCTTACACCTGCCTGTAACTTAAGCTCAAGGGTGTTAGGCATTCTCTTCTGGCATTCACAGGAACACAAGCACACACACACAATCACACACACACACACACACACACACATACACACAGTGACAGACAGACACACACAGAAAAGACATGAAGAGAAAGAAGAAAGAGAAAGAGAGACAGAGAGACAAATTAAAAATTGTTATACTTAAAAAGAAACTTCTCTAATGAGTGGTGAGTTACTCTCTTATCTCTTAAATTCTTTGTTGTTTAAAACAGCCAGTAAGTGCGTTGTCCCAGAAGCAGAAAGACATGCACGGTATATATTCAATCATATAGACATATAACTTAGGATAAACCTACTAAAATCTGGATATCTAAAGAAACTAATCAAGAGAGAGGACCCTGACTAAAATGCTCAATCCCCATCCCAAAAGGCAAAGAGGATAGACGTGAGAAGAAGAAAACAGGAAACAACCTAGGAACCTGCCACAGAGGGCCTCTGAAAGGCTCTGCCCTGCAGACTATCAAAGCAGATGCTGAGACTTATGGCCAACGGTTGGGAAGTGTGCATGGAATCTTATGAAAGAAGTGAGGAACGGTAAGATCCGGAGAGGACAGGAACCCCACAAGGAGAGCAACAGAACCAGGTAATTTGAACACAGGGGTCTTCCCAGAGAATCATACTCCAACCAAGTACCATTCATGGAGATAAACTAGAACCCCTGCACAGATGTAGCCCATGGCAGTTTAGTGTCTAAGTGGGTTACATAGTAATGGGAAGAGGGACTGCCTCTGACATAATCTGATTGGCCTGCTCTTTGATCACCTCCCCCTGAGGGGGAGCAGCCTTACCAGGCCACAGAAGATGACAATGCAACCACTCCTGATGAGATTTGATAGACTAAGATCAAAAGGAAGGAGAGGAGGACCTCCCCTATCAGTGGACTTGGGAAGGGGCATGTGTGAAGAAGGGGGAGGGAGGGTGGGGTGGGACGAGGAAGGGAGGAGGGAGGGCCTTATGGGGAATACAAAGTGAATAAAATGTAATAAATAAGTAAATAAATAAGTAAGTAAGTAAGTAAGTAAGTAAATAAATTAATTAATTAATTAAAATAGCCAGTAAGAAGTCTCTAGCAAGATGAATCAACATGCTGCAGCTCTGTACCTGATGAAGGGACTTCGCTGCATTATTGTAATTGAGAAAAAAAGCATATCATGTTCTCCTTTAATCTTATATTTAATATATTCCTCTCTCTAACATGTGGAAATTAAGAGAAGTAGCCACAAGCAGTTTGGCTTCTTTTGTTATACTGTTAATTTTGCAAAAATACAATGTATAATTTAAAAAAAAAAGAAGATAAAACTTTCTACCTTTAATTTTAATCAGAAAAGGAATTTCTTGAGGGAAAGAAAGCACTCCATTGGTTATGTTCTTAATAGAGAGCACAAGAGTTGAGCTAGATTCATTTTCAAACTGCAAGCCAAAATGAAAATCCTAAACTTGAAGCCAGAAAAACAATTCAAAATAAAGTTGGGAGAATACATGTCTCCAGAAAACAAGGAACTAAAAGTGAAACCGTTACAAATTATTCCAAAACAATGAGAAAATGTGTATCTTCTTGTTATAGGTCAGACCAGACACTTCTGTTCTCTCTCAGTTCTCAGGAAGAATTTGAAGATAAGTGGGATCCTGACCCATAACCATTTTCTTTCACAGTGCACAGGTATTGTGTTACAAATCACGGGAACATAAGGACCAAAGCTGAGGGGAACACAGAGGTCATGGTATAGAGAGTTCAGGCACATTGTCAGAACTACACGCGTTCTTTTTGGAAAAAAAAAAAAAATCAAAATACCTAATTAATATGGTAGCTCTGCAACCTAAAATTTTCTAAATCAATGTAACTTATTTAATTTTTCTTTTGTGTTGTGCTGTTTTGTTTGAGAAATGTCTTTCTTCATAGCCCTGCTCATCCTGTAATTTTTACATAGGGAAATGTCTGTAAAAATTCAGTTTTATAATATATGTGTTGATTATATTCTTTCCCATTCCACAAGGTCTCCTACATCCTATCTACACATCTTCATGTAATCCACTCTCAAAAGATGAAAATTAAAAAAAACAAAGAAAAAACTCAAAAACTATAAATTTTTAAACAACACAATCATAATGTTTTTTATAATGAGATGTATAACTTACAAATGGATAGAAATTTGTTTAATGGATAATATCCATTAGGCAAAAAGAAAGACTCTATTTTGGGGGATCGTTTTTTATTTTGAGAATAATCTGTAAGTAAATGTGTAATTTCATTGTGTCTACAGACAAATTGGGTAGTAGTGGCATGCACTAATATAAGTGGGCTCTTAATAATGGAAAGATCCTTGGAAAAGTCTGGGACACTGAAAGAAATCACACCCATCCTTACCTTTTGTCATTGTTTAGTGATTTGAATGACTGATTACACTGATGCAGTTGTCTGAAAGATATCTGTTAATAAGGATTTATTTCTGGGCAACCAAGATGCTCAGCAGGTAAGGTGCTTGCTACTAAGCCATATGACCTGAGTTCAATTTCAGAGACGTACAGAGAGGAAGGAAAAAAAATCAACTCTTGCCAGCTGTAAATATACGTCTTGGCATGCCCATAATGCCACTAAATAAGTAAAAATGTAATACATATTTCTAAAATTATTTCTTCCGTTCCTCATCAGCTAAGATATTTTAATGAGAATTAATGAAATCCTTCTTTACTTTTTTAACCACTACAGAGATGATGAGTAGGCTTGCCTATTTCAGTGTGATGACGCTATAATTATCCAGCATTAAGCAAACTTATCCAAGTGAAACATAATAATTGGAAATTTGGCTTAAAATGCTTCATTCTGTTTCTGCATAATTATTTAGAAATTTTGAGATACAATTGACAAAAACTGTGAATATATTTAGAGTATACAGTTTCTTGCTTTGGCATGCATATGCTTTGGAAGTGAACAGTACATACAATCAAGCTAATTAACATTTCTATTGCCTGAAATAGGTATCATTTAAATTTTGATGTGTATAAGCAAATATTATGGTACCTTATAATTTTAATTTTAATTGAGCTCTAATTAGATGGTTTTGATTCTGAGATGTCCTACCTATAGAAATTTTAGGTTAGGAAAATTATTGGTTTGTTGATACTATGGTATCCACTCATTTGTTTGTTGAAAGATTTGACTAAACCTCCCTGAAAGTGCTATCTTATTATAAATTAGATCAAGATTGTTCAGTGACACTGGATGGCAAAATCTAGGGAAAAAAAAGGGGGGGTGGCTGGGTGGGCTGGAATTAGCAAGAAGAAAAACCTCTGTGACACTAATTTGTAATTTACTTTCAAAAGCCTTTAATTAAATGTGTTAAGATAGGCCCTAATGAGTGTACTCCACACAGACCTTCTGACTGTTGTCCTTTTCCTTATATTCCAGGTGTGAATAAGAATGAACCCATAAGGACTTTGGCTTTGTGGAGTTTTACTTAAGTTTAGAGGAAGTATGCAGAAAACTACCAAATATTGTATCTAGGTCTCATAGTTTCAGTATTCTATTATGAAACTGTATTATATAATTTTTAATTTTTTTTATTAATTACACTTTATTCACTTTGTATTCACCCTGTAGCTTCCTCCCTCCTCCCCTCCCAATCCCTTCCTTCCTTTCCACTCATGCTCCTCCCCAGGTCCACTGATAGAGAAGGTCTTTTCCTTCCTTCTGACCCTAGTCTATTAGGTCTCATCAGGAGTGGCTGCATTGTCTTCCTTGTGGCCTGGGAAGGCTGCTACCCTCTCAGGGGAAGTTGATCATAAAGCAGGCCAATCAGTTCATTTCAGAGACAGTCCCTGTTCCCATTGTTATGGAACCCACTTGGACACCGAGCTGCCATGGGCTACATCTGTGCAGGGGTTCTAGGTTATCTACATGAATGGTCCTTGGTTGGAGTATCAGTCTTAGAAAAGACCCCTGTGCTCAGATTTTTTGATTCTGTTGCTCTTGTGGGGAGCTCCTGTCCTCTCCATGTCTTACTATCTCCCCCTTCTTTCATAAGGTTCCCTGCACTGTGTCCAAAGGTTGGCTATTAAGTCTCAGCATCTGCTTTGATATCCTGTAGGGTAGAGTCTTTCAGAGGCCCTCTGTGGCAGGCTCCTGACTTGTTCCCTGTTTCCTGTCCTCTCCAAATCTTACTATTTCTCACTTCTTACATAAGATTCCATGCACACTTCCCAACAGTTGGTCATAAGTCTCAGTGTCTGCTTTGATAGTCTGCAGGGCAGAGCCTTTCAGAGGCCCTCTGTGGCATGTTCCTAGGTTGTTTCCTGTTTTCTTCTTCTGATGCCCATCCTCTTTGCCTTTCAGGATGGGGATTGAGCGTTTTAGTCAGGGTCCTCTCTCTTGATTAGTTTTTTTAATGTCCAGATTTTAGTATGTTTATCCTCTATTATATGTCTATATGAGTGAGTATATACCTTTCTTCTTCTGAAATAGCTCACTCAGGATGATCTTTTCCAGTTCCCACCATTTACCTGCAAATTTCATGATTTCCTTGTTTTTTATTGATGAGTAATATTCTATTATATAGATGTACCACAATTTCTGTATCCATTACTCAATTTAGGGACATCTGGGTTGTTTCTAGCTTCTGGCTATTACAAATTAAGCTGCTACAAACATGGTTGAGCAGATGTCCTTGTGTACTTGAGCAAATTTCGGATATATGCCTAGAAGTGGTATAGCTGGGTCTTGAGGAAGTGCTATTCCTAATTGTCTGAGAAAACACCAGATTGATTTCCAGAGTGGTTGTACAAGTTTACATTCCCACCAACAGTGGAGGAGGGTTCTCCTTTCTCCACAACCTCTCCAGCATGTGTTGTCTCTTGAGCTTTTGATCTTGGCCATTCTGATGGATGTAAGGTGAAATTTTAGGACCGTTTTGATTTGCATTTCCCTGATGACTAATAACTCTGAGTATTTCTTTAAGTGTTTCTCTGCCATTTGATATTCCTCTGCAGAGAATTCTCTGTTTAGCTCTGCACCTCATTTTTTAATTGGATTACTTGATTTGTTGCTGTTTAACTTCTTGAGTTCTTTATATATACTGGTTATTGGCCCTCTTTCAGATACTGAGTTGGTGAAGATCCTTTCGCAATCTGTAGGCTGTCGTTTTGTTCTGAAGACAGTGTTCTTTGCTTTACAGAAGCTTTTCAGATTCATGAGGTGCCATTTATCAATCGTTGATCTTAGAGCCTGTACTGTTGGTGTTCTGTTCAGGATGTTGTCATTTTTTAAAAAAACTAGGCCTAATTGTCTTTTGTCCTTTAAAAATATTTTTAAGGAGAAAGAGATCTCCACTATTAAGGGGAAGGTGGGAGGAATCAAGGGTATGAATGGGAGGGGAGGATGGATGGGGCTACAAGAAGAATGTACATTGAATAAAAAATTTAATAAAGAAAAAAAATAATTTTTATACAGTATATTCTAATCATGGTTTCCCTCCTCTGTCTTCTCCTAGATCTTCCCCACATTCCCATCCATCCTACTCCATGTATTTTTCTTCTCTCTGTATTTAGAAATCAGCTAATTAAAAAAAAAAAAACTAAGAGAAAAATAAAACATGTTGCCTTATAGAACATTTGTCTTTACTTCTAGACATTTTAAAAATGTTGTAAATTTTTAAATTAATTTTTTATTTTTATATTAATTACAATTTATTCACTTTGTATCCTAGCTGTAGCCCCCTCCCTCATTCCATCCCAGTCCTACCCTCTCCTCCTCATCTCCTCCCATGCCCCTCTCCAAGTCCATGGATAGAGGAGGTACTCTTCCCCTTCCATCTGACACTAGCCTATCAGGTCTCATCAGAACTGGCTGCATTGTCTTCCTCTGTGGCCTGTCAAGTCTTCTCCCACATCAAAGTGAGGCCTTCAAAGAGCTAGCCACTGATTTCATGTCAGAGACAGACCCTGTTCTCCTTACTAGGACACACACTTGTATACTGGGCTAATTGGTGTATAAGTTTGTATTCCCACCAGCAATGGAAGAGACTTCCCCTTTCTTCACATCCTCTCCAGCATGTGCTGTCACTTGAGTTTTTGATCTTAGCTATTCTGATGGGTATAAGATGGAATCTCAGAGTCATTTAGATTTGCATTTCCCTGATGACTAAGGATGTTGAAGATTTCTTTAAGTGTTTCTCTGCCATTCGATATTTCTCTACAGAGAGTTCTCTGTTTAGCTGTGTATCCAATTTTTCTAAATAAATTATTTGGTTTGTTCTGGTTTGATTTCTTAAATTCTTTATATATTTTTAATATTAACTCTGTGTTGGATGTACGGTTGGAAAAGATCTTTTCCCAGTCTGTAGGCAGTCGTTTTGTTTTGATGACAGTGTCCTTTGCCTTACCGAAGCTTTTCAGTTACATGAGGTCCCATTTATTTATTGTTGATCTTAGTATCTGAGGTGTTAGTGTTCTGTTCAGAAAGTTTTCTCCTGTGCCAATGAGATCAAGGCTCTTCTCTACTTTTTCTTCTAACATACTTAGTATGTTTGTTTTTATGTTTAGGTCTTTGATGACATGGACTCTGTTGCCCATTTTTTGATCACTTCTCTCTGCCAGGAAGGAGGAGGGTACATTGCCAGGCTACAGAGGAAGAGGATGCAAGCAGTCCTAATGAGACTTGATAACCTTCAGTCTGATGGAGGGGAGGTTTCCCCCTTTCTGAGAAGTAGGGGAGGGAAAGAGGAGGGAAGAAAGATGGAGGGTGGGACTAAGAGGAGAAAAGGGAGGAGACTACAATCTAGATGTAAAGTGAATAAATTACAAAAAACAAAGTTATATTTAAAAAAATAACAATTTTATTCAAGTGTGTGTGTGTTTGCACTAAAGTGAGTTTGTGTAGAATCAAAGGACCATGTATGGAATCCAATTTTCTCCTTCTACTTTCTATGGTTTTACTTTGGGAAAATAAGTAAAGAATATACAGACATTTTCACATTTTTAATCACCACATATTTTCAATAAATCTTTTAATTGTACAAATTATGGTATGTCCATAATGTACAAAATAATATTTCTATTTGATGGAGTAGAATTATTTTTCTATCAGGCTATTTATGTCTAACAGGTTACATAAAATAAGCAGACACTGAGCTTATTGGTATCTTATATTCAATTTTCAGGAAGTTTATTCTGGGGTAGTTTCTTTTAGCTATTTTTCTTACTACAAAATAATCTATGCAATTTCCAACTGAAAAGTTGACTTATTTAGCAAAGATTTTGATGAGTTTGCTGGCACTGATCTCATGCACAGAAAAATCTATTGGATTATGAGATAGAAAAATCTAATCTCAAAAGTTATGATCCATTTCTGTAACATTTTTAGTAGGATAATTGCTTTGAATGGAAAATTGGTTTGTATTGTCTGAGTACAGTTCGGCTAAGGCAAGACGAATATACTTCTTGATATTATATTATCATAGGATACACATAAGATCATTTTGTAAACAGTAACATTAGCTTGATGATATTGTGATTTAGGTTAGAGGTGCTGAGGAACAGCTGTCAGGCATTCAGGAATGAGGGTTCCTCTTTCTCAAATGGAGAAAAAGGTACTCAGTCTTTCCCAAAAGGGAAAGTGATCTAAAGCAAGTCAACAAAACTACAAGTCACTTTGATACCATTATTGTCTTTTGTATTTACTTATTCAGTTCTGTTGAATGGTTTCCACATTGTTCTTATAATTCATCATGTGTCTGTTTTAAAAAATGTTTTTTCTTTATTATTTAAACCATATATTCATTTAAAATACTAAAATTCCAGAGGCAATTTTACCAAATTACCTTTTGTTTAAAGTATAACTGCTTTACTTTAATGGCATTTTCTTATGAAGATGATATTTAGATGACGGAAAAATATTTCCATATGTTTCTACTTTATGTGTTCTTTCTACAGATTATTTTTAACACACCTTGTACTTTAAAAGTGGCAAAAACTTAAGAGTGTCCTTCCTCAGTTATAACACTGTCACCTATTTGTAGTGTACTTTTAGTGACATGTGACCAAGTCCACAAGTCTATCCAACTAAGTTATTGTTTAACTATTGTGACAGGATATACACACACACAAAAGTATAATTCAGCTAGTAAGACCTGGAGAGGACAGGAGCTCCACAAGGAGAGCAACAGAACCAAAATATCTGGGCACAGGGGACTTTTCTGAGGCTGATACTCCAACCAAGGACTATGCATGGAGATAACCTGGAACCCCTGCTTGGATGTAGCCCATGGCACCTCAGTATCTAAGTGGGTTCCCTATAAAGGGGAACAGGGACTTTCTCTGATATGAACTCAGGGGCTAGCTCTTTGACCGCCTGTCCTTGATGGGGGAGCAGCCTTGCCAGGTCACAGAAGAGGACAATGCAGCCAGTTCTGATGAGACCTGATAAGCTAGGGTCAGATGGAAGGGGAGGAGGACCTCCCCTATCTGTGGATTTGGAAAGGGCATAGGAGGAGATGACAGAGGGAGGCTGGGATTAGGAGAGGATGAGGGAGGGGACTACAACTGGGGTACAAAGTGAATAAACTGTAATTAAAATAAAAATAAAAATGTCATAAACATGGTAGCAATATTTTAAAACAGCAATCAGTACAGTGACTAAACATTAAATATTGTAAATCTTGTATGTTCACTTTCACTAATTCTGTAAGGATATTCTCCAAAGATTTATTTCATTTTCTAATTGTGACTATGTGTGTTACCTTGTTATATTGTGGATGTTAAGGGCTATATTCCTTTAGGTTGTTTAGTTTTTAATCACTTCAGGGTGACACTAAAACTATGATACAGTTATAAGTAAATTTTACAGTGATCAAATAGCAATAATTTATTGAGAATTTTAAATAACTTGGCAATATGCAACATGCAACATGCATCTATCCATTTTATTAATATGCTCACAGTAAAAGTTTTATTTCTGGGACAGCTTCATGTAAGCTATAGCTATACTATAACTAACTCAGTCTGATCTGTGAGCAGGTTCTGTGCTGGCAAGTCCTCTTCCTTACACTTAAAGCCCCTAGAAACTAGCTTACTACTCTATTGCAATAATTTTGTCATTTCTAAATACTATATAAAATTAATAACTCTATAACATAAAATATGACTTTTTGAGAATAATCATAAACATACCATGTTTTAAGACTTGACCAACCTTCAAATAAGATCCCTTCTTTCATTGTTTCACATCAGTTATTATACTACTTTAATTAATCAAACTCCAGAATCCCGGGGCAGGGCAAGATGTCAACGCCAGGACAACTCTCATTCTGACCAGCAGCACAGCAGGATTGGCACAGTGACCAGCAATCAGAACTCGCCTCGCCAGAAAACACAAGTGATTGTGTTCTCCAGGTGAGAGGATACCCCGCGGTGGGGGATTCAATCAGCTTTAACTCACCTGGCTAAACCGCGGAAGAGATCCCAGTTCTGCCAGGCACTTGGTAGCCAGCCCAGAGCCACATGCCAGCAGGCTCTGGTCACTGTCCCAGACTGAACTGAGGGCACCACAACATCATAGACTGGAATTTCCAGTTGAGAGATAACCCCACGGAGCAGGAAATGATTGGGACCGACCTTAGATCACCCAGACATCCCCTGGAAAAGACTCAGGTTCCACTGGTGCCCCAGGAGCCAGCCTGGAGCCAGAGCTGGGGACCCAGGCACCAACACAGAGCACTGCCTGCACACCTGATTCACTGCCTCAGATAGAGCTATGGGCCCCAGGGCACCAGATACCGAGTTTCCAAGCAAATGGACCCAAGAAGCAAGCAGGAGTTGCCATCCTAATATCTAATAAAGTAGATTTTCAACCAAAATCAATCAAAAGAGATAGAGAAGGACACTTCATACTCATCAAGGGAAAAATCCACCAGGAAGATATCACAATCCTGAACATCTATGCCCCAAATGCAAGGGCACCCACATTTGTAAAAGAAACTTTAATAAAACTTAAACCCCCACACATTAATAGTGGGAGACATTAACAACCCACTCTCAACAAAGGACAGGTCAACAAAACAGTAATTAAACAAAGAAACAATGTCTCTGACAGAGGTCATGAATCAAATGGACCTCACAGACATCTACAGAACCTTTCACCCAAATTCAAAAGAATTTACCTTCTTCTCAGCACCTCATGGAACCTTCTCCAAAATACCATTTAGTTGGTCATAAATCAAGCCTAAACAGATACAAGAAGATTGAAATAATCCCTTGTATCCTATCTGATCACGATGGACTAAAACTGGACCTCAATGACAAAAATAGTAAAAGCCCTACACACACATGGAAACTGAACAACTTGTTTCTAAATGACAGCTGGATCAGAAAAGAAATAAAGAAAGAAATTAAAGACTTCCTAGAATTCAATGAAAATGCAGGTACAACATACCCAAACTTATGGGACACAATGAAAGCAGTGCTAAGAGGAAAGTTCATAGCACTAAGTGCCTTCAAAAAGAAATTCGAAACATCTCATGCAAGCAACTTATTGGCTCACTTAGGAGCCCTAGAAAAAAAAAAAAAAGAAGCAGACTCACCAAAGAGGAATAGACAGCTGGAAATAATCAAACTCAGGGCTGAAATCAATCAATTAGAAACAAATAAAACAATTCAAAGAATCAATGAAACCAAGAGCTGGTTCTTTGAGAAAATCAACACGATCGACAAACCCTTAGTCAAACTAACTAAATGGCACAGAGAAACTATCCAAATCAACAAAATCTGAAACGAAAAGGGGGACATAACAACAGACACTGAAGAAATCCAAACAATAATTAGATCTTACTTCCAAAGCCTATATGCCAGAAAATTTGAAAATCTAAATGAAGTGGACAGTTTTCTTGATCGATTCTACATGCCAAAGCTGAATCAAGACCAGGTAAACCAATTAAATACTCCTATATCCCCTAAGGAAATAGAAGCTGTCATCAAAAGTCTATCATGCAAAAAAAGCACAGAACCAGATGGTTTCAGTGCTGAATTCTACCAGACCTTCAAAGAAGAGCTAACACCAATACTCTTCAAACTATTCCACAAGATAGAAACAGAAGGAACACTACCAAACTCATTCTATGAAGCCACAGTCACCTTGGTACCTAAACCTCACAAAGACCCAACAAAGAAAGAGAATTTCAGGCCAATCTCCCTCATGAACATCAATGCAAAAATACTTCAACAAAATACTTGCAAACTGAATCCAAGAACATATCAAAGACATCATCCACGACGACCAAGTAGGCTTTATCCCAGGCATGCAGGGGTGGTTCAATATACGGAAATCCATCAATGTGCTCCACCACATAAACAAACTGAAGGAGAAAAATCACATGATCATCTCCTTAGATGCTGAAAAGGCATTTGACAAAATCCAACATCCATTCTTGTTTAAAGTATTGGAGAGATCAGGGTTACAAGGCACATACCTGAACATAGTAAAGGCGATATACAGCAAGCGTATAGCCAACATCAAACTTAATGGAGAGAAACTTAAATCATTCCCACTGAAATCAGGGACAAGGCAAGGCTGTCCACTCTCTCCATATCTTTTCAACATTGTTCTTGACATCCTAGGTAGAGCAATAAGACAACTGAAGGAGATCAAGGGGATACAATTGGAAAGGAAGAAGTCAAAGTATCACTATTTGCAGACAATATGATAGTATACCTGAGTGACCACAAAAACTCTACCAGGGAACTCCTACAGCTGATTAACACCTTCAGCAAAGTGGCTGGATAAAAAATTAACTAAAAAAAAATCAGTAAATCAGTAGCCCTCCTGTATACAGAGGACAAAAGGGCCGAGAAAGAAATTAGTGAAATAAAACTCTTCACAATAGCCACAAAGAACATAAAGTACCTTGGTGTGAACCTAACCAAGCAAGTCAAAGACTTGTATGAAAAAAAAAAATTTCCAGTGTCTGAAGAAAGAATTAGAATAAGATATCAGAAGATGGAAAGATCTCCCATGCTCATGGCTTAGTAGGATTAACATAGTAAAAATGGCCATCTTACAAAAAGCAATCTACAGATTCAATGCAATTCCCATCAAATTACCAACACAATTCTTTACAGACCTTGAAAGAAAAATTCTCACCTTCATATGGAACAAGAAGAAACCCAGAATTGCTAAAACAGTTCTCTACAGTAAAAGATCTTCAGGAGGTATATCCATCCCTGATCTCAAGCTGTACTGTAGAGCAACAAAAAAACTGCATGGTACTGGCATAGAAACAGAATGGTGGATCAATGGAATAATAGAAGACCCTGACATAAATCCACACACTTATGGACACCTGATTTTTGACAAAGATGCCAAATATATTCAATGGAAAAAAGACAGCATCTTCAACAAATGGTGCTGGTCTAACTGGAAGTCTACATGTAGAAAAATGCAAATATATCCATACTTATCATCCTGCACAAAACTAAAGTCCAAGTGGATCAAAGATCTCAACATACTCAATGACTGGCTCTTTGACCTCCCCACCTCCCAAGGGAGGAGCAGTACTGTTAGGCCACAGAGGAGGACTTTGCAGCCAGTCCTGAAAATACCTGACAAAATGGAGTCATATGAAAGGGGAGGAGGTCCTCTCCTATCAGTGGACTTGGAAAGGGGCAGGGAGGAGATGAGGGAGGGTGGGATTGGGGAAGGAATGAGGGATACAGCTGGGATACAGAATAAACAAAATGTAACTAATGAGAAAAATAAAATAAAATAAAACTAGACACACTAAACCGCTTAGAAGAAAAAGTGGGGAATATCCTTGAACTCATTGGTACAGGAGACAACTTCCTGCACAGAACACCAACAGCACAGGCTCTAAGAGCAACAATCAATAAATGGGACTTCATGAAACTGAAAAGCTTCTGTAAAGCAAAGGATACTGTCCTCAGAACAAAATGACAGTCTACAGATTGGGAAAAGATCTTCACCAACCCTATATCTGACAGAGGGCTAATATCCAGTATATATAAATAACTAAAGAAGTTAAATAGCAAAAAATCAAGTAATCCAATTAAAAAAATGGGGTACAGAGCTAAACAGAGAATTCTCTGCAGAGGAATATCAAATGGCAGAGAAACACTTAAAGAAATGCTCAACCTCATTAGCCATAAGAGAAATGCAAATCAAAACAACCCTAAGATTTACCTTACACCCATCAGAATGGCTAAGATCAAAAACTCAAGAGACAACACATGCTGGAGAGGCTGTGGAGAAAGGGGAACCCTCCTCCACTGCTGGTGTGAATGTAAACTTGTACAACCACTCTGGAAAGCAATCTGGCGCTTTCTCAGACAATTAGGAATAGCGCTTCTTCAAGATCCAGCTATACCACTCCTAGGCATATATCCAAAAGATTCTCAAGTACACAATAAGGACATTTGCTAACCATGTTTTTAGCAGCCTTATTTGTAATAGCCAGAAGCTGGATACAGCCCAGATGCCCGTCACTGGAGGAATGGATGCACAAACTGTGGTATATCTACACAATGAAATATTACTCATCAATGAAAAACAAGGAAATCATGAAATTTGCAGGTAAATGGTGGGATCTGGAAAAGATCATCCTGAGTGAGCTATCCCAGTAGCAGAGGGATGCACAAGGTATATACTCACTCATATAGACATATAATATAGGATAAACCTACTAAAATCTGTACACCTAAAGAAACTAATCAAGAGGGAGGACTCTTGCTAAAATGCTCAATTCCTACCCAGAAAGGCAAAGAGGCTGGACATCAGAAGAAGGAGAAAAGAGGGAAGAAGTCAAGAGCCTGACACAAAGGACCTCTGAAAAGCTCTGCCCTGCAGACTATCAATGTAGATACTGAGACTTATGGGCAACCTTTGAGCAGAGTGCAGGGAATCTTAGGAAAGAAGTGGGAGACAGTAAGTTCTGGAGAGGACAGGAACTCCATAAGGAGAACAACAGAACCAAAAAATCTGAGCACAGGGGTCTTTCCTGAGACTGCTATTCCAACCAAGGACTATGCATGGAGATAACCTAAGACCCCTGCACAGGTGTAGCCCAGGGCAGTTCAGTATCCAAGTGGGTTCCATTGTGGTAGGAACAAGGACTCTCTCTGACATGAACGGATTGGCCTGCTCTTTAATTACCTTCCCCTGAGGGGGAAGCAGCATTACCAGGCCACAGAAGAAGACAAGGCAGTCACTCCTGATGAGACCTAATTGACTAGGATCAGAAGGAAGGAAAAGAAGTCCTCCCCTATCCGTGGACTTGGGGAGGGGCATGCATGCAGAGGGTGGAGGAAGGGAGGGATTGAGACAGGAGGAGGGAGGGAACCACGGAGGAGATACAAAGTGAGTAAAGTGTAATTAATAAAAAAAAATTAAAAAAAATAAAATAAAAAAAGAAAAGGGGTATTAAAAAAAAAAACAAACCTCCAGAATCCCAAAATATTAGGTGATTGAGCTTATTTAACTTTGTTGGACATATTTATTGAAGCTTTCAGCACCAGATCATATGGAACAATTCTCTTTTCTCTCTGCTGATGGAATCTCTTGCCCTGAATACTTCCATGCTGTGCAGTAGACCAGAAGCATAGAGGCACACATTAGCACCGCCCTACTGCCCCCTAGTGCTGGAATTCTGCAGAGCCCAAAGCAGTTAAGAAACCTGCCTCCTGAGTTTGCCTCTCCTGGGTATTCAACCTGTCTCTTTTATTTCACACACAAGATGATTGGTAGTGACAGCATGTGTTCAGTCTCATGACATGAATATTAAAGCATGTGAGGAGTAACTGGTAAATCACTGGTAGAATGCCCAATTCGAAAGGAAATACACTCTGCTGATTCCAGATGATTTCCAAAAAGAAATCAGCATCTAACAAAAAAAACCAGTGAGTGAGGATTGTCCAAAGGTTTCAAGTCATGCATAGAGAGATATAACCAACCCAAAGCATCAGAAAGTCTCTTAGAATTACCCCTATTACTTGAATATTCCTATGACCAAATTTTTAGAGACCTGTGTTAATTAGGTTCATTTTTATAAGTACATTGTCAAATAAGATAAGCAAAAAAGGACACTGAAAGAAATAATGTCTAATGTGATTATAATGGGTAGTGATGTTTTAAGTGTTATCTAATTATTGCCTGTACATAAATTTCCACTTATGAACATTTAAGTTGATGGCAAAGAGTCTCTAACACAAATAAGTCATCACATTTAATAAGTAGAAGACAGAATGTACAGTCAGATTATAACTCAGTTAACAAGTAAATTGTAATACATATATATGGATGCATTTCAATGAATACTTTTTATAAAATTACAAGAAAATGTGGCTAAGCTAGTGATGTCCTGAAGGTGAAGAATGAATGTTGGTAGGGACAGGACTGTTGGCGGTCATTTTTTAAACACTCTTTTATTTGTGTTTCTATATCCTTTTCTCCCTGCTCCACCCAAATCCCTTCCAACACCCCAGTTAGGAGAGAGAAAGGATTAGTGGGAGAGGGGGTACAGTTTATTCTTAGCTGCTTCCTGCTAGTTAGGGTTGTTGGGTTCTTTGGAGCCAGTCCAGTCCTCATTTCAGTAGATCTCCAACTTCTTGTTTCACAACAGCCACTAGGAGCAGCAAGGTGGAAGCAGGAGCAGCCTTGTTCTTCTATCTCCACTCTGGTCTCTGGCATTTATTCTCTCTTCAGAATCCTCCAGTTCAAACTATCTGCAGCTGGCAAAGAGCTCCTTTCAGAGCCAGGACAAAGCAAATAGTCTGCTGCTGTGGACCATCTGAATCAGTCCCACATCCCGTACCTGGGACCAAAAGAAAATCATGTTTATATCCACAACACAGGACCATTATCTTCATAAAGCCAAGAATCGATTTTATTCTATGCCACAAGCAGAGACAGGTTTTATTTTTCAATTTTCTCTCTTTATATTAAAAATATAACGTTATATAATATACACAGTAATAATGTGTCAAAAAGAAACTGACATTGCTGTGTCTCCATTATTTATCTTGTTCAAATTTTGTTCTTTTCATACTATATGCAAAGAAAATTCAGTGTTAGCTCTTGTAATCTCAATTACCCGCAGTGGAATATTTTAAAACATTGACAGGTGCCTCTCATTTGGCATAATAATTTGCCTACAGATTCTCAAGTGTTTCATTTTACGTTGAAATCTAAAGTTTTATTGGAAAAGTTTTATATATCATTTAAAATTAAGTCTCCAACTTTAAGTTTTGAATCCTGAAAAAGATATTTCATTCTCAGTGACCCAGAAGAGCTAATTAGATACATAGATAGGTGAAAACCTTTGGAAATGCCTCACGTTTTAAAACCCCCAAAACGTTTCATATAAGGTCATAGGAATTTCTTTTACATTTTACATAATTATTAGGCTCAGTGTTAAAAATGAAAGGCTTACCAAAAGGTAACGTTGAATCATAATCCTGTACCTTAGACTGGAAATATCAAGGCTCACAAGTATCTTCTTTTCTCTTAATCTTCAAAAAAATTATTTTCATTACTTTTAATTTTTAGTTCGGACACATATTTAGAATAAAATAATATATATTGAAACTCCAAATTAAAATGAAGGTATACAAAAAAAAAAAAAAGAAAAAAGAAAAAGGATGAAGGTATACAACAAAAAGAGCACATAAATGGATGCCCTGAAACCTAAAACACTGAAAATTCTGGAATAACTTATAAGCAGTTTCCTACATGTTATAGGTGTATGAAAGAACTTCTTGATTAGGACTCCATTTGCCTAAGAACTAATTCAACAATTGACAAGCGGGACTTCGGGAAGCTATAAAAGCTTTTGCACTGCTAAGAAAATAATCAACTCCATGAAGAGGAAACCCAGAGGATGGGAAAGAATATTTACCACCTATACACCAGACAGAAGTTTAATATCCAGACTATACAAATAAATAAAAAATCTAAGAGTCAATAAAAGCAAATGACTGATTTAAAAAAAAGAACCACCTACTGCTAACTCGGTAACTTCAGATTTCACTAAGACATTATTATTATTATCATTACTATCACTGTCACTATTATTATTATTATTATTATTATTATTATATTTACAGTTTATTCACTTGTAGCCTCCTCACTCATCTCCTTCCTCCCTCTTCCTTTCCTATCCTGCTTCCCTAGTCCACTGATAGGGGAAGCCTTCCTCCCCTATTGTTTGACCCTAGCCTACCAGGTCCCATCAGGACTGCCAGGATCCTCTTCCTCAGTGGGCTGGCTAGGTTGTCCAACTTGGAAACTGAGCAGCCAATGGGCTTCCTTTCAACAAGGGGTCTAGATCCTCTCCATGTATGGTACTTGGTTGGAGTATTTGTCTCTGCCATCCCCCTGGGCACAGCTATTTTGGCTCTGTTGTTCTCCTGGTAGAGCTCCTGTTTCCCCCAGGTCTTTCTGTCTTTTGCTTCTTCCACAAGGATTCTGGCATTCTGCCCACAGAGGAAGATGATGCACCCAGCCTTGATGAGACCTGGTAAGCAAGGCTCAGAAAGAAGGGGAGGAGGTGCTCCCCTATCAGGGGACTAGGGAAAGGGCATAGGGCGAGAAGAGGGAGGGAGGAGGCTGCAGCGGAGACACAAAGTGAATAAATTGTAATAAATAAACATATAAATAAAATTACATTTTTTAAAAAAGAAGGAAAATGGCTATGAAATATCTCAAAACCTGGTCAGCATTATTTTTAATTTGCTTGCACGGAGCCTTGGAGGCCAGAGTGCTGGATCCCCCACAGCTGAAGTTACAGATGGTTGGGAACCACCTGGCATGGGAGTGGGAAACTAAATTAGGTCTGCAGAAAGATCATCAGGAATTTGACCCACTGAGCCATCCCTCCAGTCCTAGAGACAGTTTCTAATGCCTTATTATTATCTTGTATTTGCTGCTTGAGGAGAACAGATGGAGTGTAATCTGAGTGCCCAGGGATTTCCTCAGCTTCTAAACCTCACAACTGACATGGCGAATGCTTCAATTTACTCTGATAACATCTTATGTAGATATAGACATGACCATAATTCCATTTATTCCCTATATACATTGCATTTTTGTGAAGACACACGGCAGTTATCCTTCCATTCAATTGATTGTTGGGAATAATTTTATTGAAAACCTTGACAGTATATTTTGCTGATGAGACAAGGCATTCTCAGAAACTGTGTTCATATACTTTAATCTAAAATATCATAAGTATTGTTTTGGAAATTGATACATTGTTAGGATTCAAAGGCCCATGTATTCCACATTACTTTTTATGATTTGAAGATGTTAACTCAATAAATTTTAAATCCCTATGTATTTATTCTTGATTCTAATTATGATACATTGTATTTTAATATTACATAGCATACAATTTAATTTTAAATAGTTATATGTAATAGTACTATTACTAAATATAAATATGGTGTGAAATTTTAATTCCTTAAACGATAAATTCTTATTTGAAGTGTTATTTAATCGACTAAGATCATTCATGTTTTGCTGACAATGTAACTTTCAGACATTGCTTTCATTGATTGTGGAAGCTTTCAGTCACTATAATAGCGGAGACAATCAAGTCTTAAATAGAAAAAATGTACTCTGACTCATAATTTCATAGATTTTAGCCTATGGTCAGTCATCAAAGTCACCTTTTTGCTTTTGGTAAGGCACTGGTACATCCTCCCCAGATAATGTTGCAGAGAAGGTCAGACTTGGAAGGAAAAGTAGAAAAAAGAAACCAGATTTTAAAGTTTCCTAGAAGGGCACACCTCACTGTCCAGGTTTCCTTCCCAAAAGCCCACACCATAAAGATTACATCACTTCCCAGTGACATCAAATGCTAGGCACCACGCTGCTGACACTTAGAAATAGTAAGATCCTGAATATACCATTGATGTAGTATTTGTTAAACGTGTGTTATATACGTACACATTTATATTGGATGCAAACCTGCATGATCAGACCATCATTTGTTACTAAAATGATGGTGCCACTTTTTTCCTTAGCTACAAAATTTAATTTGGGCTGCCAAATACACCTTTCTGTCCTTCTCTTTTCAGCAGGGGCCTGGATTTCTGCAGGGGTCTGGGGCTGGCTTCAGTTGGAAAACAGGGCACACGTTTCTCTCAGGAGTGGCTAGAGTACTTTAGGCAAGGCACTCAAGCGCTAGACTGGGGTGTGGAAAAGGGTTTTCCATGGAGTGTTAAAGTTTAGCTCTTTTAGAATGAGATTGTCAGTGGCGGTGAAAACTCGGGCGTTCCAGAGAGTATAGTGTTCCAGAGCCTATTGCGATACATAAGTGTTAATAGCTGCTTTGCTAAGCAGAGCAGAGGTATGGGCAAAAACCCATGCCTAGTTGGCTTGCAGCCAAGACACAGGCCTGGTAAAGCCCAGGCCCAGTGGGCCAGAGGGCAGGCTTGGTGAGATTGGGCCCAGGGGTGGATAAATGAAGATTATCAGGGGGCCATAGTGGAAGACTGATGGTATCATGGAGCATGTAACCCCAGCAGCTTTATTTAAAATCAGGGATTTATAAACCTTTGCGCAGTGGGAGGGATTCCAAGGGTGAATGTGTTTAATTCGATGGGGTCAGGGGCTTAGGGATACTTGATTTACATATAGTAGCACAGTGCCACCTTTTCCATGCAGGAGAATGATCTTATCACAGGAAGGAGAACATCGAACCCAAGTATCCTACAGGTGAGGGGAATATCTCTTAAGTGCAGTTGGAGGCCACTGCTGAAGACTAAGGTCCTTAGCAGGGTGGAACATTTCTAGGAATTCTCAGATGCTTGTTGGACCAGTTTCCTTATCAGGAAAGGGTCTAGTCTAAAGTTTCCCCTGAGGTGCATGTGATGCTCCTTACAAGCTCTGAGATCACCCAGATCAGGGGAGACTTTTAGAACCCTGCTGAGAAAAGCGATTCTACCATCTTAGAATGCATGAAAACAAATAGCTATCCAGAGATAGCAGATTCCAACCTAATCCAGCAAAGCCTCACACCTTTCTTTTCTTCCTTTCCTTCATTCATGTTTGTTTGTTTGGTTGGTTGGTTTGGTTTGGTTTGGTTTAGTGAGGAGGAGATTTTTTTAAATTTATTTATTGTTTTATTAATTAAAGTCTATTCACTTTGCATCTCAGCTGTAGCTCCTCCTTCATTCCCTCCCAATCCCACCCTCTCTCCCTCATCTCCTCCCATATTTCTCCCCAAATCCACTAATAGGGGAGGTCTTCCTCCCCTTCCATCTGACCCTAGTCTATCAAGTCTCATCAGGACTGGCTGCACTGTCTTACTCTATGTCCTGGTAAGGCTGCTCTCCCCTCAAGGGGAGGTCACAAAGAGCCAGACACTGAGTTCATGTCAGAGACAGTCCCTGTTCCCATTACTGGGGAACCTACTTGGACACTGAGCAGCCATAGGCTACATCTGATCAGGGGCTCTAGGTCTCCATGCATGGGTCCTTGTTTGGAGTATCAGTCTCAGAAAGGACTTCTGAGTCCAGATTTTTTTTTCCTGATTCTCTGGAAGAGCAGCCAATATGTTTAACAGCTAAGCCATCTCTCCAGCCTTCTATATTGAAGTTGTAAAACTCAGGATTCTGACTAGACTTCTATATGAAATTTTCCTATCAGGTGACTATGTCATTTGAATATTTTACCAAAGTCTCCTCTTTTGATTATATGACACTTATTTGTTTTCTCCATGTGTTTATTAATTTAATCTCTTTACAGCCCCCTTCCTCCTCTCTTTCACTCCCTCCTCACCCTATTTCTCCCCCTCTTTTTTCACAGATGATATGTTAATAGCTACAATAACCATCTAAGGTAGAATTTATTTATACTCACAAATTCTTCAGATATTTTTAGTTGTTAATCATTTTATATAGAAAAGCATTACACTTTGATGGAAAATAAAAAGATTATTTTATACTTACATAAAATAATTAAGGCATTAAATTATAAAAAAGTTATATTAAATGGTTTTTTGCTGACATGAGTAAATAAATATTACTTATTTATCAATGATTGTGAATCAAAATATCTGTAGATCTGTGAGCTAATATCTATGTCATGAATCTATTATTTTTATAATCAGGTTAAAACTGAATGCTAGAGTTTACCTTCAACTAATCACTGCTTATAGGATCTATTAGGTACATAAAAAGGAACATGTTTGCTGAGATCTATAATTATAACAGATAAGCTTATGTTACTTGCCAAGAAAGAGATAATTCTCATCACTTGAAAAGATAAAGATGCCATTTCAACTATTTTTATTATGTAGCCCAAAGGAAAGTAAACACATTCTAGCTCTCTATATTAAGAATTTTGTAGAATACATGTTGAAGTTGATTTTCAGTTTCCAATTATTATAAGATGATTCATTGTTAAAACGTAGCTCTAGGTCACAGAGGACAGACTTCCATCAGTTACAAATGCTGAGACTAGGGTTTTATGTAGAATAGTATGGCCAGGGATTAGTTCAGAAGCAGACATATATTGGCATTGCTTTACTGAGTGGGAAAGTATGAGAAAATCCAAAATGTACCAGGAAATATACAATTACTATAGCCCTACCTCCACAGAGGTTCCATCAAATTGCCAAGGGAAGGTACAGAAAAGACCCTAAATGTGTCCTGTGTCTATATGTGTTGTTCAGTTAGCAAGTTTCAAGTAATTCGACTGTCCACCACCTTTACAAGTTTACAAAGGCTTTCCAAGGCAGTGAAGTGTCTATGTGTCACCCCACTAAGGCTATAATGGTTGTTGGCATGACCAGAGTAAAAACATTGACCAGATTTCCATGTCAAGTATCTTGTTCAAGACTTAAGTTGTGAGTTTTGCATCCTCTTGTATTTCCTTGAGGTATCATTCAGGCTTAATTTGTGTCTACCTTGTTTTACTGTCTATTCAGTGAGATCACGGCTGTAATTCATTTCACTGCTGATGAATTTTTTCTCCCTAAAATTTTGTTATCCTATTCATTTTGTCAGTAAAGTAGTCCAAATATCTGATAGATGGCTACAATCTTAAATCTCAAAATATCTCAGTTGAAATGCTTGATCAGCTTTGACAGATGGCTCCATTTTTTCTAGGACACCTTTATGGTAGTCATTCTCAATTTGGCTGCACTGTGGAACCATTGAGGGTGTTTCCAAAGTCCAACTGTAGCTAGATTCAGCCCAATCTATTTTATGGTAACTAAAAATCAATTTAATTATAATGAAATCCTACTGTGGTTATCCCTGAGATTTTAGGAAAAAAATAGAATTTTGCAAGGAATAATTTAAAAGATATTCTCAATTTATTTCTCTATTTTTATTCATCAGTCCATACACATCTGTTCACTCACATGTATTTAAAGTTGACTATTAACTAAAGGCTGAACTGCAAGCTGTGTTTCTTGTGATCAATAGTGCAAATATTTCCTTGATTCTTCTGTCTTAGAGCCAATCTAGTAAACACACATATTTAACAATCAAGTATACTAATAGCCACAAACTATAAAGACAGTAAGCAGAGCTCAGAGGCTATAAAGAAGGCTAGAGCGTGAGTAAAAAAAAAAAAAAAAAAAAAAAAACTAAAATTCTAGGAATATGAATACATGTGGGCATGTCTATAGTAACATAAATAAGACACAGAAAGGGAAGTAATGAAAGATTTTGTCCTCTCACCTCATATGCAGAACACAGTGTGTGTACATGTGTGTGTAGTAGGCTGTATGAGCTCATGAAGGGACCACAGTGAGGTTAGTATGTGGAAGATGAAAAGGTTACAATGTGTGGATATAAGCACATATACATGGGTAAAACCATACACCATTATTCTGTTTTTGTAGGGACAAAAGAAACATACTATGATAAGGAATTAAGGGGTTTGGGTGTGTTTTACTAAGAATTGGAAACAAAAAAAAAAGGATAATAATACCAGTAATTTTACTAAGAAAATATACTTAAACATAAAGAAAAATAAATATATAATAGATTATATATACCTGACTGTTATATACATATAACATATTTAACAGATATATATATGTGTGTGTGTGTGTGTGTACATGTAACACTGTCTTGACTCTGATAAATATGAAGATAAGTACTTATATAAATTAGATTAGACATATATAAAGCAATATGTATAGATAAATGTGGATATATATCATTTCCATCATATAACAGTGTAAGAGTAAACAGGCACAAGACACATATTCCCATGGACAAAATTTCTTCTCACTCATTCATTTCTAGGTGGCTGTTCTCATCTACATTTTCCCTAACTCAACTACAGCAGGAAGACAGAGCTCATCCAGAAATCACAAACATTCATCCTTTTTCAGTTATCTCAAGGCTACACTTAGATAGAAACTATGAAAAACATGTGTGGCTTTTCTTTCCATTCTTTGATGAAAGGACGTCAGGCATATGAAATATTACCTCATCATGGATCATTTGAAGGCTGCCTGGTACATTTGCGGAAGGTCTATCTAACAAAGTGTCAATGATGAAAACAAAAGGATCAGAGTCTCAGACTTGATGAAGTAGTAGAGAGAAAAATAGTACCCTAACATTGAAATTGGTAGGTGTTAAGGCCAAAGTAACTTGAGAAAGATAGGTCATGGACCTAGAGTCAAACCTATTACTATTGTTCTGCTAAAGCAACACAACAATAAAATCAAGTCCTGGTGACATATTGCTGTACTCATAGGCAGAACTTCATTCAGACTTCCCCAGGGAAGCTTCTTCTTTCATTAGATCATAGTTAACATAGAGAGCTACAGTTAGGCAGAGGGAGAGATTTTGGAACACGCATCCCTAAACAGGACATCTTTATCAAAAGCCTCCCCTCAAAGCTCAGGTTTCTATGTGGAAGAAGAGGTGGACATATCTATCGTAAGAGCCAGAGATGGTAGATGTTTTAATAAATAAAAATTGCTAGTAATATCTACTATTAAAGTCAGTAATCTCTCCCAATGTCAGGTCTAGGCATGGTGGTACGTACCTTTGATCTCAAAGGAAGGTAAATATAGTTTGTAGAAGGAAGCACCCATGTTTACAAGTGATGTCTGAGTGGCAGAAAAGATGACCAATCAGAGAATGACTTGACAGAAGAGGATATGCCCAACTCACAGGAGAAGAGATAGGGAAGGGAAGCTACTTAAGCAGCAATGGAGAGAGAGAGAGATGAGGCAGCTTTACTGGAACAGTGATAGAAAGGTGGGTTACAGAGAGAGAATTAAGGTGAAGACCACTGAATTAGCCAGAGAATGAGAAGGTGCGAGGAGATTAGAGCAGATTGAGAAAATCAGCTCTGAAAGGAGTTTGAGCCAGAAGAGCTGAGTTTGAACCAGCCAGCCTAGTGCTCAGAAAAGAAAAGAAGAACAACAACAACAACAAAAAAAAAAAAAAAAAAGAAACAAAACAGAACCAGAAAAGGTGAGGTTATCAAGCAAAATGTCTCAGAGGCTGGAAACATTCTAGGTGTAGGTTAGATTGTATGGAGGCTTGAAGCTTCCAGGACTAGGCCTAGGTTAGCAGACAGAGGCAGTAAGCCTCTGAAACTGAAACAGTTGAATAAAAGTTCCTTTACACACAGCACATGCTCTACGACAAGCTTGAGAAATAGAATGAGGTTCCCTATTCAAGCAGCCATGATAATAACAATAGGTAATAACAAAATTCATGAAGAAAGCTTAAGAACATATCTTTTACTTCAAATATTAAATGTAGAGTATCATTTTTAATCACAGGCAGTATATGATATGATAAATTTATAAAACACCTGTGTTTTGCAGAACAATTTCATATCTAATGAAAAACTCCATTTCATCTTCTATCATCCAGTTCTGAATCCTCTACCTTAACTTCTGCTTCTGTGAGAAAAAAAAACTGTTAGTGGTATTTCACAGAAGTAAAATCAAGCAGCATTTTTCTTTCTGTACCTGGAAATCCCATAATGTCTAACAATTAATTGGACATTATGTCAACAATTATTACTTCCACCAAAAGGAATTTTGTGGTCATGTTTGGAACTGACCATCAGGAAGTTGTTAATTGGGAGCTTGTTTCTTTTCTGTGAAGTTTTAATCATCAGGACAAACATGGACAATGCTGGATCACTTGTTCTTTTAGCCCTTGGTGTTTGCATACAGCCATGCTTATATTTGTATATTCATGTATATTCATGTCCTGTTTAACCTTTCATCTTTATGAGAAAGGACATTGACTATGAGCTTTCGTGGGTTTTAATTTTGTTGCAGCACTTTGTTAAATCAACAATTACATCTCTTGGAAGTCTGTGAAGTTTTCATAATGTTCATACTCTTTGCAAGTCACTACCTAATTTCTCATATAAAGTATCCAGCCACAAATAGCCAGGGCTCGTTCTTTTGGATGACAAGAAACTTTTGTAAGACACATCTTAAAGATGCTAAAGATATTTTCTCCTTGTATCTGTTTTAAAATGTATTTACTGATTGCATACTTAACATAAAAGATAACCATTGATATTAATTATGGATCATTTATTTCATGTAGATTGGGTAAGATCACAAGATAAAACAATGACAAACATTTAAAATTCCACTCCATATAACCTAGCTACTTTGAGCATTTGAGGACCCTCAACCTTCCGGAGATGGTTGTTACATTTTCTAGCTATTAAGTAAACAAGTAAATGAGTGAGAATGTGTTTCTTTCGTTCACAGGGCACTAAGAAAGTCTCTGGTAAATGTCTTAATTTGCTAATGATATGCAGGCAGAGAAACTGCCACTTTCTGTTTAGGTCTTTGTAGAGTTTCATCTCATCTTTTTTTATTTTCAAACGTTTTAAAATTTAAATGTATTTTCATATAATATATTGAATCATGTTTTTCCTGCCCCAACTCTACATAATCTTCTCCGGCTCTCTACTCAGCCACTTCTGTTTTGCTGTCTCTTTGTTTTTGTTTGTGTGTTTGTTTGTTTGTTTGTTTTTGTCTTATTTTTTCTAATAATTTTTTCTCTCATTGAAAATATTTTGTCATACAGTATATTCTTATTACTGTTCCCCTATTCCAATCATCTCAGTTTCTCCCCACCTACCCTCCCATCCAGAACTATTTCTTTTCTGTCTCTTCTTAAAAAACAAACACACATATAAGAAATACTGATACAATAAAATAAAACGAATGAGTTGGAATAGCAAACATGCATATACCTCTGACGCATAAATGATACTTTTCTAAGCTTGCAGAAGAATCCTAACAGAGTTTTCCTCCAAGAGACTCTACCCAGCAGTGCCTCAAAACGGATGCTGAGACTCACAGCCAAACATTGAGTGATGCTTAGGGAGTCTTGTAGAAAAGTAAGAGGAAAGAGAAAATGACCTGGAGGTGATAGCAGCACCACGAGAAGACCAACAGAGCCAACTAATCAGTGCCCAGAGGGGCTTTTTGAGATTGAAGCATCAACCAAGGATCATGTGTGAACTGGACCTAGGTCTCCTACAATGTAGCATATGGGCATCTTAGGCTTTATATGGGTCCTCTAGTAAAGGAAGTAAGGACTGCATCAGACATGGACTCAACTGCCAGCTTTTTTTTTATCACTTCCCCCTGGTAGGACTGCCTTGACATGCCACAGGGGAAGAGAACATCCTCAGTCCTGATGCAACTTGATGACCTGGGGTGGATGGGAAAAGAATCTCTTCTTTTCTGAGGAAGAGGTGACAGGGGAAGAAGGAGGGAGAGAGTGTAGGGCTGGAAGGGAAGTGGTAATGGGGCTCCAACTAGGATGTAAATTGAATAAAAAAGAAGTAAGTTTTAAAAAATTAAGAAACAACCACCACAACAACAACAAAACATAAAAACTAAAATGAAAGTAAAATTAATGTTTTGTGATGATCTGATGTTCAACATAGCTATAGTTAGTACAGTAACATACAATTTATAACTAGCAGATGGATTTAGTGTTCTGTTTGCAGCATCATGTGTGTTTACTCAATATAAAACAAGGGTAAACAGAAAGTTCGGACCTGTGTGAATGGTCACAGTGTCGTGGATATATGCATATGTACCATCTCATCAAGACAGGCAGACAGAACACTAAGCATGCCAAACATTTGAGCTTCAGTTATTTCTCCCTTCATTTCCCAACACTTTTCTCTCTCATTTCACATGCTGTGCTTTAAAACACAATGAGTCCAGTGTTGCCTGCATAGATATGGCTGTGGGAACATCTACTTCAGCATTTGTATCCTGACTGGGAACATATCCATGAAGAACACTGGTGGTCTGTCAGTTCCATCAGTGGGCAATAGCTCCTCAGCTAGAGACGCTGCTTATGAGCCCTTCTCCCTTCCATGCTGAGCTACTGTCTGATGTGATCTCACACAGGTCTCCAGCATGTAGTCACAGTCACTGAGTCAGACTTGGCAAATGCTGCTGTGCTGCAGATGGCCACTACCTCTGTCTCTTACAGCTCTTCAAGCCTTGTTTGGGATTGAGCAAAACACATTGTGTGCATGTGTAAAATTCTCTAACAAGGAAGAGAACTTAAACAACTAGAATAGACTACATAAAAGTAACAAAAGAGTAAGAATAAACAAATTTGTGTAGATTTACAACTGTTTCCATCTAAAAACATCAAGCCACTGATATCATGATTACACATTTGATTTTTTTTTAAATCCTTTCTCTTGTTATAGTGTTATATATCATTAATCCTAATATTCGGGAGGCAGATGGGAAGCATGACAAGTTCAGGGAAAGACTGAGAAACATAATGAGACTAGGTCCTAAGCAGTGTAAATTGCTTAATATTTTTCACTTGGAAATAAATTATATAATATTTATAGATTACACTGTATGATATCAGAGACTGATATCACAATAGCCCATCAGTATGAGGACATGGATGGTAGTGAGCAGTGAACATTAATTAATGACTATTTAATTAAATGCATACTAGGAAGTTTATTAGTCTCCTTTTTGACTGTGATTTAATCACACATGATCTTGCTTTTGAAACTATGCTTTTGTTTCTACATTGTTTATGATGAAAATCACTGAGGTACGGAATGGTTTCATTTTTTTGTCTAAATGTAAAAGGTCATAATTAAATCATTATTAACCTAAAGAAATATTGTACATTAATAAAAGCAGTGGCCCTGATGATGAAAATGAGAGCTACAGCTATGAGAGCAAGAGCTCTGAATCCATGACATGTGCTGCAGTGTTGGCTTGAAATCATAGGTAAATGTTATCTATTGAATAAATGAGGCTTGTACCAATAAAATATAATGATGGTAGAATGGCTTTTTAAATCAATAACATTGTGAATTAGCCATTTAAAAGGCCTTAAAATAAAATAGCATCAGAAGAAAAGTAATTATGTAGAAAAGTCATGTTTATTAGTTTTTAGTGTATATTTACTGTAGAAAATAATAGATCTGTTTTCTTTGGTAATATCAGTACTTTTTCATTGCCCTTTCTTATTATTCCTGTCTCCAGCTTGTGCCCTTCCTCTTTATCCATAGTTCCACATCTAGAGTGTTATGGCTTCTTTTTAAATCTGTGCTCTGTGTATGAGAGAAACTATAATATTTGTTTTAATTTTGCTTGCTCTATTTAACATAAAGACCTAGGCAACTGAATGTCTAAAGGTCTATAAATATTCTTTTAATTGTTACTTAAACTGTCTTTAAAGTGATATTGTGTCATTCTTAAATGGACTTACAGTGTTTCCAAAATACATACCATGCCTGCTAGGACTGCTAATTTTCTTTTTAACTGTGGCTGAGTTTTAACTGATGTCTTGTACACATTCACATAGGCAAATAAATAAGCAAATGTTATAAATTATAATATGTTGAGAGACAAGACAATTTAACTCATGACAAAGTTAAAACCAGGAAAAACAGTACAAAAAAAAAAAGACACCTTTTAAAAGGTAAGAGAGTCTGTGAGAAGGCTCAATAAACACAGCACTTGCTGAGAAAGCATGAAGACCTAGTTTTGGATCCTCTAGACTCAAGTAAAGCCAGACACTGTAATACATGCCTGTAATCACAGTGTTCCTAAGAAAAGGTGAGAGACAGAGAATGCCCACAGACCAGCTGGCTCAGCACAGACAGTGGAGAACAGGAAACACTGTCTTTAAAAAGTGGAATGAGAAGCAGGGAGCCAATAGTTGTCCTCTCACTTCCAGTCATGAGTTTTGGCACACATGTGCAGACACACAGACACATATTATGCACACACACACACACAGAGAGAGAGAGAGAGAGAGAGAGAGAGAGAGAGAGAGAGAGTATCCACAAACATGCAAAGAACACATATATAAGCATTTAAAAAGTAAATCAATATAGC
This sequence comes from Psammomys obesus, assembly GCF_907164565.1. Lineage (NCBI taxonomy): Eukaryota > Metazoa > Chordata > Mammalia > Rodentia > Muridae > Psammomys > Psammomys obesus. The sequence goes on from NW_026594428.1 coordinate 16,782,757, forward strand.
CACAGAAATGGGTAAATGGATAGAAATAGTAAAATTATGCTGAGTGAGGTATCACAGACCAAGAAAGACAAATATCATTAGTGCTTTACTTTGCCACCATCAGTAAATAAAATTATTATCAATGTGAATGAAAACACCTACATGCTTGTTAATTTAAAAAATACCATACGATAGGCCAAAGAAACAAAAAGTGGATTGTTTACTAATGCAAAGGCAAATGTATCATGACAGAGAAACTCATGGAAAGCTAAGTGACCATTCACTGGTTCAAGGAAATATTTAAAGAAATTAATCCTTTCAGTCACATATAACTTCACAAAATTTAAGAATACAAGCAATCTATAAATAGATATTTTTTAAATGTCTGATTGGACATTAGACATATATAACAAATTTTAAAATGTATGAAAATATATTTTCAAATAACATCAATGAAATAAATGACAACAAATCAGTAACAAAGACTAACATTTGAAACATTGTATATTGTATTAGTTATAACGTTTTTGGATGAAAAGTGCATTTAACAGGTTGGTAAAATGAACAACATAGTAGAAAGTGATTGTAACATACCTTATTGAAAAATGTCTCAAAGCCAGAATAATTAAATGCTTCCAGATAATTAGCAAAATAGGCAATCCAATAGAACAGATAGTGCATGGTAGATTGCTAGCTAAGTGGCCCTGTAATGAGTAATAACCACAATGCCACTTAATGAAATATCATTTCCCTTTTGCAAAACAATAAAGGTAAAGATTACTGTATATATATGAATTTGTTAAAACTGTGAAGTAAGATATTTCTGCTACCTTGTTTGTAGTTAGGTATTCCCATTCATGCAATCTCTTTGAAAAACTGTACCTCAGCAAATACCTCCTAAATTTAAACACCAATTAAAAACGCATATATGTATGTACACATATGTACAAAGTACACAAAACTAAATTCTTAGAATTTACTGAATTAAATAAACACTGATCACTCAACGGAAGAGTTACTACTGGGTATTTCAAAGAAAGACATAGTGTCATCTATAGGAAACAAATTAAATCACATCAAATTCTTGCATGAAGTCTAATAGCAACAAAGGATTGAGCTTTTTATTATTTAATTTGTATCAAGTCATAAATATACTCCATAATATGAAAATTAATAATAGATAATTTTTTTAAAAAGAGTGAAGACTTGATGATGAAAGCTGACTAAAGAGACTCCAGGAGTGCTAAAAAGCATGACTTCATGACTTGGTTTTGGCTACTAGGTAGTTGACCCTGGTGTACTCTTTAAAAAAAAAAAACAAAAACAAGAACAATATTTTTGAATTTTTATTGAAAATAGATTCTCTTCTAATACAATATATCATTATGTTTTCTCCTTGCTCTGCTCTTCCAGTTTTCTCTCTACCTCCTCTCGCCTCCAGATGCACTCCATTTCTCTCTCATTAGAAGAGAACAAAATTATAAGAAATAACATCCGAACACGACAAAATAAAATATAATACGATCAAGCAAAAACTATCATATTGAAGCTGGACACAGCAATCCAACAAGGGGAAAAGAGTACCAAGAGCAGGAAGAAGAATCAGAGATCTACTTGTTCTCACACTCAGGAATCCCCCCCACACACACTAAGCTAGTAGCTATGATATATACAGAGCAGACCTGGTGTAGACTTATGGAGGTCCTGTGCTTGCTGCTTCATATGAGCTCATATGCACCTTGCTTATGATTCAGAGGACTTTGTTCTTCTGGTATCCTCCATCCCTTCTGGCTCTTACACTCTTTCTGCCTTCTTATCCACAGGATTCTCTGAGCTGTGGAGGGGGAGTGATTGAGACATTTGGTTTAGACTCTCTCTCAGTAATGCCTGGCTGTGGGTCTCTGCACCTGTTCTCCTCTGCTGCCTCTCAGATGATGACTGGATAAGGCACTGACCTATCTATTAATATAGCAGAATATCATTAGGAGTCATTTAATTTTTTTGACCTGTAGCATTTGGCTTTTCCGCCCTATGTGCCTGGGCTATCTATTTTCTAGTTCTTGGTTACCTAAGCAATGTCATGTATGAGTTTCTTTTCATGGGTTCAAGTTAAATCAGACATTGGCTGGACAGTCTTACAAAGTCTATGCCACCATTATACCAGCATAGCTTTCAGAAAGAACAGATTGTATGTCAAGTGTTTTATGGCTAGGTTACTGCCAACATTATTCTTTCAGGAGCTCGCAGAATACCTTCTTAAATCAAAGAGACTAGAATATAGGGACAAAAGCTCTATGGAGGCATCAGATCTCTCTATGTTCAATGAGCTGTGTGGATGTTGTCCTTGGCAATGAGGCCATGTCATCACTTTTCTGGAAAGCAACCCTCTGTCTTAGCATCAGCTTGAGTTGTTTGGGGATCTCCACAGGATACCCCACCCTTCATCCCTTCGTGCACTAGACTTCCACCCCACTTCTGAATGTCCCCTCCAACTCTAGCCTTTTCTCCCCACACTCTCTTTTGACACACCATTCTCCCTACCTGATTGACTATTCCTGTACCAACCCATCCCTAGTCCACTTGTAAAATCTATTCGATTTCCCCTTCCCGGGAAGATTGTTTCTTTGTATATGGGTTGTAGCATGATTATTATTTACTTAACAGCTAATAACCCCTTATAAGTAAATATATATATATATATATATATATATATATATATATATATATATATATATATATATATCATATTTATCTTTATGGGTCTGAGTTACCTCACTCAGAATGATTATTTTTTCTAGTTCCAATTCTTTGCCTGCAAATTATATGATGTCATTATTTTAACAGCTGAATAATACTCCATTGTGTAAATGTACCACATCTTCTTTTATCCATTATTTGGTTGAGGGACATCTATGTTGCTTTTAGTTTGTATCTATTATGAATAAAGCTGCAATGAACATAGTTGAACCAGTGTCCTTGTTGGAGGATGGAGTGTTCTTTAAGTATATTCCCAAAGCTGTATGTCTAGGTCTTGAAGTAAACCGATTCCACACTTTCTGAGGAACCACTGTATTGCTTTCCATAGTGGCTATATAAGTTTGCATGCCTACCAGCAATAGAGAAGTGTTCTCCTTACTGCATATCCTTGCCAACATGAGCTGAGACTTGTGTATAATCTCAGCCATTCTGACAGGTGTAATATGGAGTCCCAAAGTAGTCGTGATTTTTCATTTCTCCGATGGCTAAAAATTTTGAACATTTTAAAAGTGATTCTCAGTCATTAAAGTTTACTCTATTGAGAGTTCTGTTTAAATTTGCACCCTATTTTTAATTTGGTGATTTTGTCAATGCATAATTTCTTGAGTTTTATTTATAAATATACTTTGGGTTGGACTTGGAGTTAGTAAAAAAAATAAAAAAAGAAATTCTCATTCTGTAGTCTGCTACCTTGTCCTATTGACACTGTCCTCTGCTTTAAGAAAAGCTCTACAGCTTCAAGAGGTTTCATTTATTAATTGTTGATGTTTGTGTCTGTGCTATCCATGTTTTGTACAGAAAGTTATCTCCTGTGCCAGTGTATTCAAGGCTATTACCCACTTTCTCTTCTATCAGGTTTAGGGTATCTGATTTAGGCAGGGATTTTTTTTTTTTTCATTCTTGACTTTTATCACATTTCAAGTAAATTTGAAAACAAGAATTTGCTGATGGTTTTATACTTCTCACATGTAGCCTACAGCTTCAAATAACTTCATGAAATTTGCAGGGATCTAGGAAAGAGCTAACTGAGTGGCGTATCTCAGAAGCAGAAAGACAGATATGGCATATACTCACTTATAAGTGTCTGTTAGACATATAACATAAACTTATTATATAATAATAATATAATATGAACAATGGAACCAAGAAATCTGGGCCCAAGGGTTCTTTCTAAGACTCATACTCCAACCAAGGACCATGAATGGAGATAACTTAGAACATCTGTACAGATGTAGCCCATGGCAGCTCATCTCTAAGTGGGACTTAGAGACAATCACTGGGAACAGGGAGTGTTTCTGACATGAACTCAGTGGCTGGCTCTTTGATCACCACTCCCTGAGGCAGCCTTACCAGGCCATAGTGGAAGACAATGCAGCCAGTCCTGATAAGACCTGATAGGCTAGGGTCAGACTGAAGGGTAGGATGAGGACCTCCTCTATCAGTGGACTTGAAACGGGGCATGGGAGGAAATGAGGAAGGGAAGGAGGAGTTGGGATGGAATTAGGGAGGGGGCTACATCTGGGATACAAAGTGAATAAACTAATTAATATAAAAATTTTAAATCAAAATAAAAAAATAACTTGTGATGTGGCTTTCCTTGTGGAGCTCCTGTCCTCTCCAGATATTTCTATCTCCCCCTTCTTTCATAAGATTCCCTGCATTCTGCCCACAGTTTGGCTATGAGTCTCAACATCTACTTTAATACCCTATGGGGTAGAGTCTTTCAGAGGTCCTCTGTGGTAGGCGCCTGTCTTGTTCCCTGTTTTTAACCTCTTCTGATGTCCATCTCGAAAAATCTGGGCCCAGAGGTCTTTTCTGAGACTGATACTCTAACCAAGGACCATTCATGGAGATAACCTAGAACACCTGCACAGATGTAGCCCATGGCAGTTCAGTCTCTAAGTGGGTTTCCTAGTAAGGGGAACAGGAGCTGTCTCTGACATGAACTCAATGTCTGGCTCTTTGATCATCTTCCCCTGAGGGGAGGAACAACCTTACCAGCCCACAGAGGGAGACAATGCAGACAGTCCTGATGAGACCTGATAGGCTAGGGTCAGATGGAAAGAGAGGAGGTCCTCCCCTATCAGTGGACTGGGGAAGGGGCATAGGAGAATAAGAGGGAAGAGGCTAGGATTGGGAGGAGGCTACAGCTCTGATATAAAGTGAATAAATTTTAATTAATAAAAAGAAATTTAAAAAATAAAACTAGCTATTCTGTCCCTGAAAGGAGTGGAGGGGACACACTGTGCAAATCATGCTATAATGTCTCATTCTTGTAGCATCACTGCTATCAAGTGAATGTCTGCTTTGATTACAAAAAGAAAAGCAAATGTGTGTGTATATATATATGAAGATTTTATAACAAGCTCATTATTTTGTATGCTAACTGAAAATAATAATATAAAACAACAGGAAAATAATTCCTGAAAAACAAAAAAAAAAAAACAAAAACAAAACAAAAAAATAATATGTTTAGAGAGCATCCAAGGTTCTATGAGAAATTACTGCATATACAAGGATGGAAATAAAAATAGGACAAGTGATGAGTAGGGGAAAACAGAGAAAGACAGACAAGAAGACAGGATGGAGTCAATATTTGTTCTTGAGGATAATAGTTGAATAATGTATTTGCCAGAAAAATGACATGCGTAATACACATTACCATATTGTATGTACTTCTAGCAAAAAAGAAGGAAGGACACAACACTAATTCAGTGCCGTGTTTCTAAGCAAATTATTTAATAAGCTGTCTTCTGCATTAGTCATTTTGAAGGTTATTTTTTTAATAAATGTGGAAATTTCAGGATTTGAATCTATTTTCAAAGCTCTATTATTGTCACTAGCCGGAAGGGCACACAGAGGGCACATTAAACAAAACAGTATTTTAATGTTTGACCAATGGTGGCACACAGCAATTTTTCATATGATGAAAAGTGTTCCAGGACACTGAACCTGCCTTTGTAGCCAGGAAGAATGCAGTGGAGTCTCATCGTTATCTTCCTGACAGCCGTTTATTTTTAATTTTTCTTTTATTTTTTAAAATAGATTTTTTTACACAGTATAATTGGATATGATTTCCCATCCACCAACCCCTCCCAGATCTTTCCCACTTCCCCACCCATGTAAATCCACAGCCTTTCTTGCTCTCTCTCTTGGAAAACAAACAGAAATATAATTACTACTACTACTACTACTAATAATAATAATAATAATGTAAAAAGTACACATCTGAATAGGACAAAATAAACATAACCAAAGGAAAAAACACAAGAACCACATATGTTCAAAGAGACATATACATATACACACAGAAATCCCATAAATACACAAGATTGAAAATCATAATCTATAGGCAAAAGACCTGTATGGTAAAAAATAAAATAAAATAAAATAAAATAAAATAAAATAAAATAAAATAAAATAAAATAAAATAAAATAAAATAAAATATAAACAGTGAATGCCCACGCAAAACGTTGTGAGACAAAAACACCTCCCAAACTGCCATTGAGTTTGTTGTGTGGTGGCATCTACTGCTGAGCATGGGACCTGCCATAAAGTGTAGTTTATGTACTCAATAAGATGCCCCTGAAGTAAAATGTTCCTTTATGAGAGGTTATCAACTGGAGATAGCTTTCTGGTTAGGAATGAGGGGCTTTCATCTATTTGTTTTCAAAAGTAGGGCCTTGCCATCAGTTTGTGGAAAGTAGCCAATAGCTTTGGCAATACTCTGTGTTGTCTGGGTTTTCGTGGAACATTTGGCCACCAACTCAATTAGATGTAACCCATTCTTGCACTTAAGGTTTTATTTGGTGGTCAAAAAAAAAAAGTTCAGTTTTAAAATCACAATTATAATAACAGGTTTTCTGTATTAGATATATGTTTGTTCTTTCTTTCCCTAGCTTATAATAAAATAATAGAACATTTATGAATCAAAATAGTATTTGAACAGTCACTGAGGCAGATATGAGGCTAAGAACACTATTTGCATTGTTGGCTCTGATTATTGCAATGATCTCACTTGGATTCTACTATGATGTAATTTTCCGTACAGTATTGAAAGCTTAGATGTTCAACCTTGTCGTCTTCCCATAGGGCACTAAAAAGTCTTATGCAAATTCCTTTTTAGCATTAATAAGTAGTAAATTTACATAGGTACTATGTAGCTGTTTTAAATAAATTTATTGATGATTTATTTTCATTAAGAAATGTATATACATATTTTAAATACAAACATTCTAGAGGTCACATGAATATATTCATCAGGAAGAAAGGGGCTGCAATTAGAAAATGTTGAAGAAGTTCTAAAAAGTTCTGCCTCAATTTCCTTATCCTTCCCAACATATAAATTATCCACTTCTTGACAAGATTTTCTGTCCATTGGCAAATGTGTTCCTTTAATTTCTCCTCTTTATTCTCTAGCATGTGCTAAAGACTCTTCCCAAATGGGCAAGGGAGAGGATCACCTGAGGAGGCACTCTTTGGAGACTCCTGCCCCAAGTCCATGAAGCACCATGCATCCCAGGCACTGCCTCTGCACTCTAGGAGACCATGGGTGAATATACTCGGTTTATCAGTGTGTATGAGTAAGCAATTATGTACGGAGTTTATGTAGTACCTCACTGACTGAGCAGTCTCCAGCTCCCTTTAATCCTTTGTCACTTTTCTAAGTGTCTTTTCATGCCCTGGAATGGTGTCTTTCCTTGGTGATCTACAAGACTACCTGTGTTATAGACACTTAGGGATATTTGTACCTGTGAAGTTTATGTTCAACTGTGCAACCCTCTAAATCCACTACTCAGCAAGGGCATTAATTTGAGAGACTCCAATCTGTCAGTCTGCACAGGGGAAGGCTTTGGCAATTGTTCTTTATCAACAACTCTCATTAGAACTGTCCCAAGACTCCATGGGTTCTTGTTCTTGTGACACTTCTCCATCGACCTCACACTCTTCAGCACAGATGGAGCTCTCTGGATGCATTCCTTCAACCTAGGCAGTGTTTGTGGCCTCGAACTTCATTTGACATTAACGTCATGTGGCCTGCTTTTCTTTATATACAACTAGATGGAATTACCATAATTCTGTCATTTAATCATTTAATTCTGTCATCAGTTCTTTTCAATTTTCAGAAGCATTTTTTGGCCTTATCTAATAGGATCTTTACCTAATAGGATCCTGTGTGATACATAATTGTCATTATATCGGTTCACTGGCTTCCTCTCACATGCATGTTGCTACTACATGTCTGTAGTTATAAACTCCACTTATTGTTTAACCATTTTCTTGTTTATTAAGGATTATTTTTATGTTACATGTATGAGTGCTTGCCTGAAGGAATGTGTATTATGTGTGTGCCTTGCTCGCAGGTAAAAACAAAATGGTGATGGGGCCATTTAAACTGGACTTACAGCAGTAATGAGACACTGTGTGGACCCTAGGATAAAACCTGGGCCTTTTTCATCTCCCATTTAAAATACTATTTTTAGTAAAATCTAGAAACAAGCAGATCTATATTTTCTCATAAGGAAAGAAGAGAAACTTAGGAAGTTTTACTTTTCCTCCATTTTTTAGTCTTATCATATTCCATTCATATCTTATGGTATTACCTAATTAGAATTATTAATTATTACAACTTTTCGTTCTTAGACAGTTCTGTCCCAGACATTTGTATATGATTTTCAGACAAAAATTTCTATGCTGCTGCAACTTCAAGCCTCATATTACTTAATAATCTGGATTGTTGCCCCACATTTAACAAATCTAATAAACACCCAACTGGCTCTACCCCCTTCTCTTACAGGATTCCGGGATCTCTCTGTTCTGATCTGTTTTTACCTGTTGTTTCCATCCTCAGTTTGTTGTTAGTCGTGTTTTAAGTTTCAACATTATTACTTGTTTCCATTTTAAAATGCTGCTCTTTACAAGAACTAAATTTTTTCTGTTCTTTCTTAAAACATTACTTTTAATTCTTTGAGATTGGACCTAAACAGTCATTTGTCACTTAATCACCATGATGGTTAGGGTTGACGCCCCTTTAGATAGTAAGTGGGGCTGGATTTTCATGCTTTTAATTTATACCCTTTGTCCTGTGTGCACACATGTGGCTGGGTGTGGCTATGCTTCATTTGGGGGCACAAATCTCTAATCTGTGTTCTTTGTTCAGGATTCCATTTAGTTGAAAGTATGAGCATCTTTCTGATCAACAACCTGGAGCTATAGCCATCACCTGCAGCCTCACTTCTTCTTTTTTTTTTTTTTTCAAGCTTGATAGTTTTACTTTATTTTTTTCTTTTCTTTTTTTATTATTATTAATATTATTATCAGTTACATTTTATTAATTCTGTATCCCAGCTGTATCCCACTCCCTTATTCCCTCCCAACCCCACCCTCCCTTCCTCATCTCTTCCCTGCCCCTTCTCACTTCTTAAAGTGTTCCTTCCTGTTGACCTCAGCTTCTTCTGCCAGTGTTGGAGTGAGGGAAAGGCTACACCAACCTGATCCCTCCAAGTTTTCTGTCCACACAGTGAAGGCTTGTGCCCTTTTCATGATTTACAATATACAACTATAGATTTTGTTTTTCTGCTGTACCGTCATATGGTAGCAGGCTTAAGAGATCTTTCTAAGGTAGTATGTCTGTATGTGTGTGTGTGTGTCTGTGTGTGTGTGTGTGTGTGTGTGTGAGAGAGAGAGAGAGAGAGAGAGAGAGAGAGAGAGAAATTCAATAGAGATTTAACTCATAGCCCTCATAGCCTTGCCTGGGCTAGGGAAATACCCTACTTTATCTGAACTATATCTGCAGCCAACTCTGGCCTTCCTTAAATCATCAATTCATTTAAAAAGGTTTCACCAACAGTTTAAAATCCTCCCAGTACTCTACCTACTCATACTATCGCCTTGACAGACAGAATTCCAGTAATTTAATGTAGATAGCATGGATCCTCTGATCATCTGGATGCAAACAGGATATTCATGTCCACAGTTCCTTTTGGAGTCTTTATATATGAAAGGCTTTAATAGGAGAAACAGAATCAGAATCACTATGAATATAGAAAAAGCAGTTAATCTCTACACATTATGTCAAACGGTTTTACAAAGAAATCTCAAGGAGCAGTAGCTGTCTCTGACATGGATTCAGTGGCCAGGAGGACATGAAAAAGGGACCTACAACTGGAATAAAGAAAAAAAAGAAATAAAGAAAAATAAAGAGAAAAGGGACCTCCCCTATCAGTGGACTTGGGGAGAGGCATGGGAGGACATGAGGGAGGGAGAGTGAGATTGGGAAGGAGTGAGGGAGGAAGGTACAGCTGGGATACAAAGTGAATAAACTGTAATCAATAAAAATAAATTAATTTAAGTTCTTTCTTTTTTAAATTTTTATTAGTTACATTTTATTAACTCTGTATCCTAGCTGTATCCCTCTCCCTTATTCCCTCCCAGTCCCACGCTCCCTCCCTCATCTCCTCCCTGCCTCTTTCCAAGTCCACTTATTGGGGAGGACCTCCTCCCCTTTCATCTGACCCTGTTTTATCAAGTATCTTCAGGACTGGCTGCAAAGTCCTCCTCTGTGGCCTAGCAGGACTGCTCCTCCCTTGGGGGGTGGGGAGGTCAAAGAGCCTGCCATTGAGGTCATGTCAGAAATAGACCCTGTTCCCCTTACTATGGGAAACCAATTGGTTACTGAGCCACCACGGGCTACATCCGAGCAGAGGTTCTAGGTTACAACCATACATGGTCCTTAGTGGAGTGTCAGTCTCAGAAAAGACCCCTGTGCCCAGATATATTTGGTCCTTGTGGAGCTCCTGTCCTTTCCATGTCATATTAACTCCCCCTTCTTGCATATGATTCCCTGCACTCTGCTGAAGGTTTGGTTATGAGTATTAGTATCTGCTTTGATACACTGCTGGGTAGAGTCTTTCAGAGGCTCTCTGCAGTAGGCTCCTGTCCTATTACTTGTTTTCTCCTATGTCCAATGCACATCCCATTTGTCTTTCTAAGTGAGGGTTGATCATCTTACCCCATGTCCTCTTTCTTGTTTATCTTCTTTAGGTGTATAGATTTCATTGTATTTATCATATCTTATAGGTCTATATAAGTGAGTACATACCCCATGTGTCTTTCTCCTTCTGGGATACCTCACTCAGAATGATCTTTTCTAGATCCCATCATTTGCCTGCAAATTTCATGATTTCCTCGTTTTTGATTGCTGAATAGTATGAATCTCCATGTTCCCATCACCCAGCTTCATCTGCCTGCTTGTGAATGGATGTACTTTGAACACAAATTACATATTTTTCTTTTATAAAAGTCATACTTATTTATTTATTAAAACATGAAGAAAAAAACATCTAGTTGTCTGTTGTGGTTGTTTCTGTTTTTATTATTTAAGTTCTTAGTGTTTGAGAATTTTACACGTGTTTAATTAATTTTAATCAAATCCATTCTCATTCCCTCCTCTCCAGTTCCTCCCTGTATACCCACCAAAACTTACCCTCAAAATTTTATATTCCCTTGTTGTTTGTTTTGCTTTGCTTTGCTTTGTTTTGCTTTGTTTTGCCTACTAAAACCATCTAGCACTGCCTGAATGTGCACAGATGTAGGACCTGGGCAGCCTCTCGTGGCACACATCCCTGAGGAAAACTGAGACCTCCAACAGAACAGCAATCAGTTACCAATAGCTCCTCAGATAAGGGTGGGCTTCGTGAGCTCCTTTCCTCTCCATGATGGAGTGTTAGGTTTTGAGCATGTTGTCACAGTCACTGTAGGTTCATGAGCACAATAACTCTTTCATGTCCAGCAAATACTGTTTTGCCAAAAATGTAAACATCCTCTGGCTATTATAATGTATTTGCCCATTCATCTGAGGTGGTCATGGGCATTTGGAGGTATTTGTTGCAGATTTGTACAAATCTGGCCTCCAGATTATTTTATTTAACTGGAAATGAAAACGTAGCATACCTGCCTAGCAAAATCTCAGAACATCACAAGATGTTGTGATTCCACTCCCAAGAACCATTTATTTTCAATTTTTGATACCTAAGGGATACCTCACATTCTAAATTTTCTCTGAGAGAGTAAAGGGAAATCAAAATGATATACTTTAAAGAGGGATTTTATTTGCCCCTCACTCTTCTTCTGTCATGTATTTTTATTATTATTATTTAGCACTAGTCAGCATTATTCAGTGCCCATGTTCAACAGTTTCTGTGGATAAGATCATTCTCCTGCATGGAAAAGGTGGCTCTTAAGGAGACAGAAGGACCAACCAAGAACCATGCATGGACTGGACCTAGGCCCCCTACAGAGAGGTAGCAATGAGCAACTTGATCTTCATGTGGGTTCCTTAGTAAGGGGAGTGGAAGATGTCTCTGGCAAGCACTCTATTGCCTGCTTTTCATTCAAAATAGTGATTCTTTATAGATGAAAAGACTAAACTTTGAGATGTTAAGTAAATTTCCCAGAAATATATTATTAATTAACGTCAACATTAGAATTTCATGTCTGCTTCCTGTTTCCCTTCTTTGACTTAAATTTAAAATTTATTATATAGACCAAAATTATTTCATCATACTTTCTTTGTGATTAAATTTTGATTATTAATCATATAATACATTGTGATAGGTTGTCTTTCAATGATAACAGGAATATCACAGGTGTTCCTCAGAGGTTGTGAATTGGCTAGCTTTTTTTCTGATCTGCTATATGACTGTACTCAATTTATTAGCAAGAAGATAAATCAATGAAAATGTTTGCCAGTGTTTGGCAGCCTGAGAACACTATGCTTTTATTCCGCTATTTCTTTGTGGTTTTATCGGTGTTGCTTCACTGTTTTACAGAATTAGTTCAGTGAAAAATAATAAAATATAATGAAATGTGTTGTGTCCAAAAGATATAAAGGAAAAACTGTGCTTTAAATATTTCTTGGATGTTAAAGTAGATGGGTGTTCTAGAGTATGCACTGTTCACAGATAACTACACTTTGTTGGCTCATAGATGGTACGGTAGCAACGCCTTACAAGGAAAATGATGAAGTCTATATTTATAGCCATTTGAATAATAATAGCAAACATAGACTCATATACTTCTTGGTGAAACTGTTGGGAAGGTGAAACTATTGAGAAGGCTAAGAAGACATGGCATTGTTGGAGGAACTGTATCACTGGAGGGGGGGGAGTCAGCTTTGATTCAAAAGATTGAATCAAAACCTTCAAGGCACTCCTCCCATTTAGCTCCTTCTGCTGCATGATTGTGTCTCAAGGTATGAACTCTCAGTATTGCCCCAGTGCCATGCCAGCTTGCCTGCTATTATCTTGTTTGCCATCATGGTCATAGTTCTAAGCCTCGGAAAATTGAAGCCTCAAATAAATTCTTTCCTTTATAAGTTGTTTTAGTCATGGTGCCTTGTCACAGGAGCCAAAGGTAACAAAATATTGTTGCTGATGAACCTGAAGACGAAACAATTTTGGTTATAATGATGATGGTTTTGCAAATTTTGTAGTTGTACATTGCAACACTGTCTTGTTGAGACAGACAAACAAAACAGAAACAGTGCACAGATACACACAGATTCATGCATCAACATGAACTCTGGCCAAATGTAGTTACTATATAACTCAGAGGATAACCACCCAAGAGATGGGATACATGTTAAAATAGATAGTAGGCTCTACATATTTTCTTGAATTTCATTTAAAGATTCGTTAGCCAGAAGAGACATAGTATTTACATCATTTAGCACTTTGATTCCTGACATTGTAAGTTCTGAGAAATCAGAGTGATGCATAAGCCCAAAGCATGTCAACAGAGGCATATTGTTTATTTGTTGCCTCTCTTTTATTCAATAGTGATAGAATGTAGTTTTATACCACATCATTAATTAGTAGCTGGTCAGTTTTAAAAAAATATAGTGTTGATTACTGCTGGACTTGTTTTAAAGCTATGAGAATATTAAAAATAGATCCCACATTCATCATGTATCACATCACAAGGCAATAGAATTTGTGGGTAGTGTGTAGGCAGACCTATCACCAAAATAGTTAGATTATAAGGAATTTGTTGATTCTGACAAGTATTAATACTGACCCTACTTTCTCCAAAATAGTTTTTCCAAGTTTAAAAAAAAATAAGTATCTAGAAACTTCTTTAAAAATTTAATCATGGTTGTTATTTATACTATTAGCCTTCAAATATAAAATCTAATTGTATCCATTGTATCAAGTTTTTAAGATTTAAAAGCACATTTGACAGTGAATAGGGAATATGGAAATATAATTACATGACTACTCAAAAATGTCACATACTTTCTTATAAAGGGAACTAATTATGTGTATACACAAACTATGAGCATTATTAAATATTATAATGCTATTTTTATCTGTTTTATGTTTTTCCATGACACTCTGGATTAAGCAGAGCTCCTCACAATAACCCCCAAAGCACCCTTCTACTGGCATACAAGCTGAACCCCTATTTTGTCACAGGAGGTCATGATAGCATTATGTTGTCCAGGCTACTTTTCAATCCCCAGCCTCAAGTACTGCTCAACTCTCTCAAGTACATAGGATTGTAGGTCATGTGCCACAGCATTTGGCAAAAGTTACAATTTTGAAATAAGGAAAAGGTGAAAGAAATATTAATAAAAATATGTATTAATTGACTATGCAGGGAGCTGTCCACTCCTAATTTTATTTAAATGACCAACACAAGAGGTTGTATGGACTTTTCCATGTAACCCAGAATGTCCTTTTCATGATTAAAACCCAAGTAGGAAAAAAATCACCCAAAAAAGCTACATTGTTGTGTCTCCAGGACTGGGGAGCGCTTTGTGTCTTGTGAGCACCAAACAAGAAAAGAAGGCATTATTGCTGCCATAGTTAATTCTCGCCATCTGGAGGGCACATTTCCACTAAAATACGATAAGGACAGAGAGTCAGGGGTTTAATGAGAAGTCAGCCTTGTGGGCCTCTGTTACTGTCCTCACCCCTACTGATGGCAAATGGGTAGAAGCAATACCTGTGACTGACTTGGTATGATGATTAATCCTCACTGTCAACTAAATTGGAGCAGGCATCAACTGAAACACAGACATCTGGACATATCTGTGAGGGTATTTCCTGGAAGGATAAAATGAGAAGAAAACCTGTTCGCAGAGAGGGCAAAACGTTCTGTCTGTGAAACAGTCAGCAAGAGGCCAGAGGGAGAGCAGTGATCTTTCCTTTCTTCTCTGGACTGTGAATACAAACTGAAGACCAGAAGCTCTACCCTCCAGGCCTTCAGTGCAGTCTAAGATTCTGGAGCCATCCAGCTTCTGTAGCTGCAGAGCCACCAAGTTCTCAGCCTCCCTAATGTGAGGACAGTGTTTTGGACTGTCTAGGGGTAGTTTTGTAAGCCAGTTTTCAACAAATCTCCTTTCTGTAAAACAGATTGTTTTCTTTAGCTCAGTTTCAGCACAGAATTTGGAGTAAAACAGTGAGGTACCAGAGAGTTGACCTCATAAGACATGAGGGTCTGTTTGAACAACGGGATAATTATGAGAGTCAAGAGAGAATCCTAGCTAAGGGTGAGAGGTGTAAAATAGAGAGTAAGAGACTACCACATGGACCAAAACCCAGGATGACCTCCAGGGACATCCCTCCTATCTTCTTAAAATTCATAATAATACTCTTTATCCAAGATACTTTTCAACCTTTTGAAACAACAAATAGTGTCACTAATACTGGAAGATCAAAATTCATACTAGGAGTGTTATATGCTGTATAGTAATTTGTGTAAATATCCCATGAAGAGAAGCTTCCTGGGACCCTGAAAAGACTTCTCCAGAGCTACAAAGGAAAGGGAGACCTGCAGAGGTCAACAGGTGCATTGAAAGGAACATAATTTTGCCACAGCAAGATCTCTTTCATTACTGAGGGATTATTTCTCAGCTGCTGTGAGAGCCACTAACAAATATCAATCAAACATTTTTGTTTTTTTCTAGGGTTTTTTGTTCCTTTTGAAAATTACCTTGACTGGAGAAAGCAGTTGCATTCAAGGTCACACCTATTTGCAAGAAAACTCCATGGCAATGGCTGATGGATGGATAGGTTATAAAAGCCTGAACATTTTGTCAAATGGAATAAATGCTGCCCCAGCTTCAGAGCTCCTCATAAAGTAAGCCCAAGGCTCCAGGAAACACTGCATCTGAACTCAAATGGCCCCTTTCTTCCCTTTGTGGCTTGCTTCTGTAGATGCTGCCCAAAATAATTTCCAAATAAGCCAGTAAACATGAGTCTCCAACTCAGCATTATTACCTGGGAAATCTGTATGAAACACAAATCATTTTCCTTACCATTGCTTTCATTCACTCTGCCATTGCTAATGACAAAGCTCTGCAGTTACTCAAATTTGAAGCCTTCATTCTGGCAGCAGCAGCCACCATTTGTCGTTCCTATCCTTCTGGCTGATACCTGTCCACAGCCTACATTGTATCACTTGAATATTACATTTTAAAGATATATTTCATTCCTTGGAAGATATATACATTTATACAAAGCACATTTATCACATCCATCTATCACTTCCTCCCTCTAGTGACCCCAACCCCCTCTCCCTCTTAAGTTCATGTCTTCTTCTTTTTTTAAAATTAATAGCTCATGAACTCAATCCCTGCTGCATTTATATGTGTCGCAACCCAATAGAGTAGTGATTCTTAACCTTCCTAATGCTGTGACTGTTTAATAGAGTTCCTCATGTTGTGGTGGCACCCAACCATACAATTATTTTTGTTGGTACTTCATAATTGTAATTTTGCTATTATCATGATCATAAATCTCTGAGATGCAAAATCTCTGTGGCTCATGACCCACAAGTTGGGAACCACTGTGCTTGAAGTTGATGTGTGATCAGATCACCAAAGATGAGTGACTTTCTACCTTCTGCAACTATAAACTGCCAATAGCTCCTCCAGTTGGCATGGAGACTTCAAGTGCCCTCCCCTATTTATGCTAAAATTTGACTGGCTTTGTCTTTCCAGGTCTTGTTCAGGTAACCACATCTGATGTCCGTTGATGCATGCAACAGCTCTACTCCCATCTCTTTCTCTTTCTCAAAGTCCCTGAACCTTGGTGGTGGGAGGTTGATATGGATGGAGTATCCACAGCTGAACAGTTAGGTATTTACACTCTTTGAGTTTTTATAGTATTTACACTACTTAGAGTAGTTATGAGTTTCTGCGTTAACCTCCACCCACTGCATTTGAGAACAATGCTGGAAGCAGCATAATTCTATGGACATAAATATAAATATTAAGAATATGCTTTGATAACATGATTATCAAAATTGCAAGGGTAGCTTCTTCCAAATCTTCAAGGCCATGATTTCCACAAGCATGCCTCTTTACTAGGTTTCTGGTTCTAAGCATGAATCCATCCTGTGGAGCTGACCTTATATCCCAACTAAATCTTATGAGGTTATGGTTAACTTTATAAGCTTCATGTAATTCCTGCACCAGTGGGCATGGCTTACTTGGTCAGTATGATGTTGTTGTGAATAAAAATGGGTTGTATAATGTTATTATTTATTTGCCCTATAACTATTGCAGCGATATTATGTAACCCACTATTACAATCAAGTAAGATGCATACACCCATTAGATTTTATAATTGTCTTAAAACCTTGGACTGAGAAAATATTTTACCTATGCTGTCTCAATAACCTCACCATCCACCTCCCAGCCCCCATCCAATGCCATTCTCCTTAACCATCCTCATCTGGGCTATTTTCCACCCATAATCTTATAAATACTTTCTTGTTTCTTCACCTGGGCTTTTTCACACCATTATTGGAGTCCTTCCTCCTGTCAGACATGGTTTCTTCTCCATGCTAACCCATTGTGTTGTCTTCCTTCTTCCTCTTTTCTGTCTGTTTCTCTCCCATGATTCTCCTGTCCTCAGAAGCCTGAGAGGCTTATCCATGCCTCACCCATTCTGTCAGGCCCAGGCACAGATCTTTATCAACCAATCAGGTATAATGTCTTAGGCAGATTTACAAAACAAGGGTAAGTGTGTCCTGGCAGTAACCAGCTCTTGAGGGCCAGTAATTAGCATCAAAATAAAGCACCAGAAGAAAAAGAAAACAGGAAACAACCTAGGAACCTGCCATAGAGGGCCTCTGAAAGGCTCTGCCCTGCAGACTATCAAAGCAGACACTGAGACTTATGGCCAACTGTTGGGCAAAGTGCAGGAAATCTTATACAAGAAGTGAGAAATAGTAAGATCTGGAGAGGACAGGAACCCCACAAGAAGAGCAATAGAACCAGAAAATTTGAACACAGGGGTCTTCCCAGAGTACCATGCATGAAGATAACCTAGAACCCCTGCACAGATGTAGTCCATGGCAGTGTAGTGTCCAAGTGGGTTACATAGTAATGGGAAGAGAGACTGCCTCTGACATAATCTGATTGGCCTGTTCTTTGATCACCTCCCCCTGAGGGAAGTGCAGCCTTACCAGGCCACAGAAGATGACAATGCAGATCACATTCCTGATGTGTTCTGAAAGACTAAGATCAGAAGGAAGGAGAGGAAGACCTCCCCTATCAGTGGACTTGGGGAGGGGCATGTGTGAAGAAGGGGGAGGGAGGGTTGGACGGGGGGGAGGAGTGAAGGGCTTATAGGGGGATACAAAGTGAATAAACTGTAATTAATAAAAAAAGAATTTCATATATGAAAATAAATAAATAAATACATAAAAATAAAGCAGCAGAACAACCCCTAACAGTATAATATGATCCAGGTTGCATCACTGGATAAAATCACTGATGTATTTTCTTCCCCCAAAGCCTGCAGATACCTTAGGACACTATATAATCTAAATAGCAGTAAAAGACTTTCTTGGTTGTTTTGAAGATGATTTTTCTATAGCCTTTATCGGAAGTGAATTTTATCCAAAACAGTGTTTTGTCATTTAGTAATGATGGACAACAAGGAGGAAAGAAATATCCTGTGTTGTTTGAGGTTCCTCTGGGGCTCCCTTTACCAATAACTTGTTGGGAGGTAACCTGTGCTAGGCACTGTAATTTTCCTTTCATGATCCATGTCTCCTAAGAGTAACACTGCCCTCTTATATAAGAGATTTCTCTTTGAATTCATTTATAAATATACATATTTGAATTTATAAACATATACACACATTTATACATATTAGAGGACTTACATAAGGTTCCTTCATGTGTTGTAAATATGGACTAACCTAATCTGTACACTCTGATGTCTCCAGTCCATATTACCACTTTAATGCCAAGTATGTCTCCCACTCCTTTTATGTCATTTGTATTCTTATTCTCTTACTGAATCTTTTCCCTGGATTAGAAGAGTGTAAGTTTCCACATAGCTTTGACAAGCACCCCTCACTATGGTAAAATAACAACAGTCTACACTTTGAGAATGACTGAAGGAAGAATCAAAACACAACAGTGAACAATTCACAATAAGTGAATGGAGGGTAAATCAATTTCCTCATATTCCAGGTTTGTTATGAGAATTAAATGGGTGTTTGCAGAAATACCACATTTTTCTTTCCTGTATTGAGAGCCATAGAACAATTGCAAGAACTCTGTACTCTGGGAGGTAGTCTTCTCTGCTGATTTTTTGTTTGTGTCAACATCACACAAGCTAAAGCAATCTGAGAATTGGAAACCTCAACTAAGAAAATGCTTCAATCAAATTTGCCTATAATCAAGTCTGTAGGGCTTTTTTTTTTTTTTAATTAGCTATTGATGTGTGAGGACCAAGCCAACAATGTTATTCTTGATGTAATCCTGTGTTATGTGAAAAAGCAAACTTAGCCAGCTATGGGGAACAAATCTGTTCGTGGCATTATATGGTCCCTGCTTCAGTTCCTGCCTTGAGTACCTGCCCTGACTTCTCTTCATAATAGACTGTAAGTTATAACAAGCAATGAATCTTTTTCTTGCCAAGTTCCTTTCATCACGGTGTCAATCACATCAATAGAAAGCCAACTAGTTCACCTTTTGTAGTAGAGATTCTAGAGTGAGGATGAAGCAGTCACATTGTGGTTTTGCCATTATTATAGTGACCACAGCTTCTCTGCTGTTTTCCTGCTTTCTATAAAGTGACCGCTAAAGTCTGCCTCTAAGAGGACTGATTTGGATTAAGTAGTCAAGATAAAAGGACTTAAAATGAAATGAGGTAAAGGACAACCAAACACAAGTAAAAAACAAGTTAAAACAAAAGCTCTGCATGATCTCTGGTCTACTTGAAGCATACTTTTATTATTAAGTCCAGTTCATAATAACTGGGTGCATAGTCTTGAAAATCGTTTAGTGAACTTGGTATGGAAAATTCTACCTTTTTTTCCAATAATTACTTAAGTAAAAATAAGTTAGTTTCTCATTCATGGAAAACTAAAACAAAAACATTGAGAAATATTCAAGATTACTAGATTATTTAATGACTTCTAAAACAACAACAAAATAGAAATTGTTGCTTGTTAGAAAATTTTAAACTAAATAAGTTATGTACAGAAATGCATGCCTGAAGGACAAGTAATCATCTTTTTAAAGAATTATAGTTATCTGTAATAAAATACTAAGCAATTTAAAGAAAATGACTAGTATAAAAGTAAATATCAATTGATACAGAATTTTAAATTTCTTTAAATTCCACGTCTATTTCAACAAACATGGGTCCCTGTATTGGTCCTATGTAACATGATAACAGTGAGTTAACAGTTTTCTAATATCACATTACAATGTTCTTCAAGACTTATACAAGAAAGGGTGGACATGTTTCCATTTCCACTGTAAATCATAAGGAAGAAATTGAAATATCTGACACATTTTCTGCCAATTACTCTAGCATGGTCTGAGATAATAGAATATGATGAGGATAACACTGTGGTGTGATGATTCCCACAGGAGCAGGAACATAGATTTGCTAAGATCATTGGCTCATCTTTGAATAGGATTGAGAAGGATTTGGGTAGACTCAGAAAAGGAATGATGGAGTTACTGCACTAAAAATGTTTATTAGTGAAGTGATAATTTGCCATACACATCACAACCTGTGGGTACTGGTAATTCGTGGGTCTTCGAAGAGGGCCAAGCCTGAAGAAAAACAGGCGAGAGAGAAGAACGGGACCAAGCAGTTTTCCTTGTCAAAGTCCCCTTTATTATGGGGCAAAGCTTTGCTTTTAAGCTCAAAGAATAAGGAAGTAAAAAATTGGAGGGAGAAGGATGGGAGGCTATCTCATGATTCTAGTCAGGTGGGGGAATCAGGTGGTGGAGTCAGGTGTGGGGGGTGGTTCCTGGTCTCAGAAAGCAATCTATCCAGGTGGTCAAAGCTAATTGCAGCCTCCGGCGCCAGCATCTGTCGTGACTACGTGCCTGGGATGGTCTCTGGCATCTCCTCCTTTCTTGTAATAAAAATGGGGAAGTATCTGTCTTAGGCTATATGATCAGTATCCAAGCCCAGCACCGTTATGTGAGGTGATTTGCCTGTCCTAGGCTATGTGAGTTGGCTCCACACTTGGATTCACAATAATCCCGTCATCGGCTGTGGTCACAGCTATTGTGAGATGACCAGCCTGTCTTAGGCTATGTGAATTGCCTCCAAGGTGTGGACTCACAATACTCCCGTCGCTGGCTGCGATCACAGCTTCACAGGTGTGCCCCTGGGCTTGGCATCATAATATTCCCATCACTGATAGCTCCGAAGCCATTTAAAATATTTACGAGGGTGAGACTCTCTGGCTAGCTGGGTGAAGTCAAACGCTGTTGAGGTATCTTCCTCAGGCACATCAGGAGACTCCTGACTGCTATCGGTAACAGCCAGCTGGTGGTAATGAACTGACCCAGAACTTCTGTTAAGCATTTCCACCTGTTCCTTAACAAAGGAAGTTAGTCTTTTAAATGCCCAAGGTCCAAAGGAGAGGAGAAGGAGAAGACCCACAAAAGGAGAAGTGGAAAACCAATTTTGATACCAGGACTCTTGTTTCTCTCTGTTCCATTTTCGTTCCTCCAAACTTGAGCGAACCTTATCAATACTGCTTTGCACTAAACCTGTTTTGTCAGTGTAAAAGCAGCATTCTTCCTTGAGCGCAGCGCAAAGTCCGCCCTCCTGGAGAAAAACCAAATCTAGACCATGCCTGTTTTGTAAAACTACCTCAGATAAGGACACCATAGAATCTTTTAGGTCCTGCAAGTCTTTTTGCAAATCTTGTAGGTCTTTGTCCACTGCCAGGGAGAGTTGATTAAATTGTTGCTGGGAGGTAATCAGGGAGGCTATGCCTGTACCAGCTCCAGTGGCTCCTAGCCCCAGAATTACAGTTAGAGTAATGGCAGTCAAGGGCTTGCGTTTAACTTGAGATGGACGTACCCCTTTTTCCCAAAACTGAAGGAATTCATCCTTAGAATGTATAGTCAGTCTTGGGAAAAGCCGTACAAGGACACAATAATCTCTACAGGCTAAAAAGGTGAAACTTAGAAGATAAGGAGTAAGACCAGTGGAGCAGGCAAAATAAGTGCCATTAGGTGCAGCAATATATGTAAAGCTTGAATTTACAACAAGAGTAATATTGCAAGTTTCTTGTAGGGCCACCGGGGGAAGCATAAAAGGTTCCAATAAGCATGTTCCAATTCTGGACACCTGTGTGACTGTAAGGCCGACTCCTTCTGGGTGCTGCCACCATAAGGCATTAGGATCATTAGTTGTAATTACTTTTAAGGGTAAGGCCATGCCCTCGTAGAAGGGTGGCCGTGGTGAGTAACACACCCAGCATTCCTGAAAATCAATGACGTTAATTGCCTTTGGCAGGGTTACTAAGTGACTAGAAATCACAGGATGGCCCACCAAGATGTGCTAATTTGGAAAGTTCCTTAGAAGAGTTACTTAGGAAGCCCTGAGGGAGATTAGGATTTAAGGTATTTCAGTAAGATGATCTTATCAAAAGCTCCAGGTCAGCCAGGAATGCACTATTGTATCCGGGCAGTAGTCCGGTTAAGCCAGATGCCAAAATTCAGGGGGCAGCAAGGTGCCAGAAGGTCCCCGACAGGTCCCCTTTTATTTTATTTTTACAAGGCCATAATCCCAAGGGAACCGTGCCTGTCTTAGGTGGGAATCCGGGGTCTTCAACGCTTGCTAAGCTCATCATTGGATACATCAGAAGCGATTGGCTGAGCTCCTGTTTTAGGTGGCAAAAAGGGAGGGACAGAAGACCACTGTGGATCCCCTCACCCGTCACTGGCTAATCGGTTCAGCTCACTGGGATGATTAGCATTAGGCCTATTCATAGTCCTGGCTGACAATCTCCAGCCTTTGATAGTGAACCTGGATGGGCTGTACCTTTAGGGCATCAATCTACTGTTTAATAAAAGCCATAATTGTATTGAAAAGAACAGGTCCTATTGAAAGAATTATCAATAAGATGAGCAGGGGACCAAGGAAAGGAAGGAGATAGGGAAGGAGCCCATTCCTGTGCAGCTTAAGTCCACCATGAACATATATCAGCTGGAGGCAAAGGATCACGGTCCACGAAAACAGTTGTTTTTCTTCCATCATTTCTGTAAAAAGATATAAAAGGAATATGTTCTCAGGGTAATTCTTTTACCCTGGACTAATGAGTGTTATTATTATCTATATGCTTTACTAATCGTTCTGGCAACCATCTGGCTGCATCAATCTCTTTAGAATCGATGCAAACTGCTTCTCTGCCCCATATCAGGACAGGATCTGGACCATGCCATTTGTTGTCCAAAGGATCTTTCCATAGGACAGTAGCAAACTGTCTTTGTGTATCCATATGCCAGAAACGTTCCACACCTGAACGTCCATATTTTCAAGTTTCAGGCCCTTGTTAATTAAAGTGTTAATTAAAGCCTCAGAGTACTTTTCCAGAGTAGGGAGGAATGTAACCGCCCCGGACCCTGGTCCTCTGCTCGGGCAGAGATAAGGAAGTGAGCAAGCAAAGACCTCCACTCTGCAAAGAAGAATGACCAGATCTAAGCTTGAGAGATAACATCACCTAGCAATCAACCCAAATGGACTCAATTCTTCTCCTGAAGAGCCCCTGAACTTCTCTCAGGCTCGCTCCTCAGAGAAGACACAGGTTGAAGCTAATTGCTCTTCCATCTTTGGCTGTAGCCACATCCCCACTAGCAGGAGATTCTGAACTTGAATTAAAGATCAAATATTCCTCAGATGTCTGGCCAGGACTGACCAGACCTGAAAGTCAGCTACCTAGCCCTTCATCCAATTATGAGTAGCCAGGACTGCAACCCCTGAACTTCCCTGTGCCTCATCCCCTAACAACCCGAGGCTTATGTCTCTGGGGGCCCGCTCTTAAAATTGTGAAAACATATTTTCAACATAGCCAGGGCTATTATCTGTTTTAAGTTGTATTGGAAGTTTTAATATAGCAATTGCTGACAGCGTATGAGCAATAACATTTTTTTCAGATTTACCAGTTTGGAGTGTGGAAAAATATAAACCCACTGTAAGTGTCAACAAAAACATGAACATATTTTAAATTACCAAATTTAAGAATATGTGTAACATTCACTTGCCGAATAACATTAGGTACAAGGCCACAGGGACTAACCGCAAGATGGGGAGTAGGAAAAAGGACAACACAAGAAGGACATTGTTTAAACAAGTCAGCTTTATAATTATCTTAGTTAAAGGTCATGGAAGGTTAGAATGAGCTTGCAAATGTCGAATGTAAAAGGAAAAGTTTTTTGTTGTATTAAATTTTGAATTTGTGAAGATGTCTAAATTTAATTTGCAATCTCTAACCTAGGTAAAGACTGAGCTACATAGGCACTATCTGTAAAAATATTTAAAGACTGCTTATTAGAACTTTAAAACACAGCCAATACTGCAGATAACTCTGCTATTTGTACAGATGTGCTAGACATTTGAAAAGATACTGTTTTTTTTTCATAAGTATAGGCAGCAACACCAGATGATGAACCATCAGTAAATACATTAAAGCATTAACAATTGGAATAACTTTTTAAATGGAAAAACTATAGGTTGTACCTTTAAAAACTGAATTAACTTGTTTTCTTGTGCATCAACAGGTTGGACTTTGTCATAATAAGCTTACATATGTTAAAATGCCATATTTATTA
Source organism: Psammomys obesus (assembly GCF_907164565.1). Taxonomy (NCBI): domain Eukaryota; kingdom Metazoa; phylum Chordata; class Mammalia; order Rodentia; family Muridae; genus Psammomys; species Psammomys obesus. Next base: position 16,807,611 of record NW_026594428.1, read on the forward strand.
GATCTCTGACAAGCCTGAGGGCCAGCATATTTGAGTTACTCTTTGTTTATTTTTATCATCTGCTCTAAACTGCATCCTATAAAACAGGATGCCATAATCTGTAATTTTGGCATATTTTTGATGCATGTTTTATAACCAAATTTTAAATACATCTATATAGGCGAATTTTATGGTTACCCATTTTAGATTTAACCTTTTAAAAAACAGAACAACAACTTAAACAAAGAGACTAGGTAAAGCTCAATCTTATACTATAATCTTTAGCATAACTTTAAATCAGCTCTTTTTAAACTAAAATCAAAGCAAAACTTTTAATCAGACATAGTTTATAAAGGGGCTAGCAAATCTTATTAATCCTACCATATTGCATTAAGACTTAATAGCAAAAAAATTAAAGGACAAAAGTTTTATTTAGCATTAAACAGATAGCTAAACTCAGCTTGTAGCCCTCAGCAAAAATAGAATATTTTGGCCATATTAAATCTATAGGCCAGAAAGAAACCACATCAATTTATTTATTTAGGCACTGGCAGCCAGGCATATATTTTATATAATGGTTAACAATGATTTGAAAATAACCCTGTATAACCCTGGACTAACATGGAACTGGAGTTCCTTTTTCCCTTTAAAAAACCACAAGCAAACATTTTGCATTGAAGAATCTCCAATCTTTTTAAATGAAGAACAACATATTTTACAGTTTTTTTCTCAAATCATATTAACTCTCTGGATTTTTATAATACATCCACTAACCTTCTGCAACATTCTATATACCTTAAAAACTCTCATCAAAATCCTTTCCATTCTGACATGATCCTGCTGGAGCCCAGTGTCTACGATTTGCTTTTTATAGGCAAAGCAAAAACAAGTTACATTATTACAAAGAGTTCTGAAACTGCCCCCCCCCCAATTTTTTTTAATAACTTTCCTGTAGCAGATAACATAAAGGTAACATAAACAAACTCCAAGGAACTTAGAACAAGTTTTAAGGAACTAGGTGAAAACATATTTTTCCATAAACAAAGCAGCTTAACAAACAGCTCTCCACAAGATACATTTTAAAAACTGTAATTTTCTCAATTAATGCAAACCACATGACTCAGTTTTACTTAGTAAAATTAATAAAATACCAAAGTATTTTTATTCTCCCCCAAAGTATCGAGAAACTTTTAAATTTTATTAGACTACCCAAGATCATTGTCATACCCAAATGCATGATAAACTTTAAATGTTTTATTATAACCTTAAACATTTAAACAATCTTTTTAAAACCCGTTTTTTGCAATATTAAAATAAACGACCCCTTTTGTAGGAGAGAAGTCACAAGGCATAACCATATCTTAAAAGTCAAAACCAGATTTTAAAATCAGAATTTACCAGTGCAAACAATTTAATTTCTAAAACCAATACCAATTTAAAATAACTCATCCTTTTAACCTAGAAGGAAATGAAAATTATTTGACTAAGGTTTCCTTTTTTTTTTTTTTTTTTTTTACCCATACCAAGATGGCGGTCACATTATAACCCACATGGTAAAGTTAAGATGGCAGTGAGGCACTGAGGCACTTCATATACCACGTGGTAACCTATACATATGCGTTTATAGACTTTATAAACACATAGGCACACATTTTAAACAAGTTTCATGAGGCAAAAAACAGAAGGTAGACACAAACAAATACTGTACAGAGACATTGAGACAAAAAAACACTAACCAGCTGGCCAAATTTCCCGGGACCAAAACTGACTCTTCTGGGGCAGGCCGAACATACTGATACCTCCTGCATTGGGTGCACGAGGCAAAGGCCCTGATGCCCCAGGAAGACACCAAGAGTGGGCTGTTGCCCCAGGAGACACCGAGTGGCGCTCACTGGGACCAGGTGTACAGATTACCCACCAAAATACTGAAAATACTGATGAAGCTAGGGGCGTCCCCTGGAACTTCGGCAGCTGTGACCACCAGTGTGACCACCTGGATCATGTCTTGCTACCCAGATACAGACACCTCGAGTTCTGAGGAATTTTCAGAACAGAGAACAGAAAGTACCACACACACAAACATTGCAAAGAAACACTTAGACACTTACGGCCGGCACACAAAAACAAAACACAGAGACAAAGACAAAAAACAGCCGAAGTACCTGCTTTTTAAACATTTAAATATATATACAGAGCATAACTATGATTTTAAGTCAGAACTAGAAAAACTCGGAATTTATCAGTGAACACAATTTAATCTCTTGCTCACCGCGCTACGGCTCCATTCCACGCCCTTTGCCCCCGCCCTCCTGGGGGCCTTTTTTTTAGGAAAAACGGGGAAATCTAGGGAATTAGCAGCAATAACGGGGGGATAATTATTATCTTTATCTCGGCCAGAGGGCCTCTTTCTCTAAGGTCCTCGAGAGGGCAGGCTCCAACCTGATCCCACTTTTTGGCATATCTCTGTCCCATCAATAGTAAACCATGGACAAATGTCCGACACAAAAACAAAGAACTTAATTAAATCCTTTTTCTTAACTCTAATTCCTCTCTCCCTGAGTGATGTCTTGAGGTCACGAATACAGCCTCCTTAGACAACTGTTGGCCGATTTTTATGGGATGGAGAAAGACTTACCCGAGGTATCTTTTTTCCGTGAGTGGCAGGAACGTAGATCTTTTCGAGTTGCGAGCGGCTGATCTTACTTTCGGTCTTCGCGGCATTTTCTGAGCGATCGGATCCATCCATGCAAGCCTCCATCTGGCAGTGGTCCGTGCTTCAAATCCACATTGGGCGCCACCTGTATCCGCCTGTGGGGACTGGTAATTCGTGGGCCAAGCCTGAAGAAAAAAGCTCAAAGAATAAGGAAGTAAAAAATTGGAGGAAGAAGGACGGGAGGCTATCTCGTGATTCCAGTCAGGTGGGGGAATCAGGTGGTGGAGTCAGGTGGGGGGTGGTTCCTGGTCTCAGGAAGCAATCTATCCAGGTGGTCAAAGCTAATTGCAGCCTCCAGCGCCAGCATCTGTCGTGACTACGTCCCTGGGATTCTTGGTCTCTGGCAACAACCCTGACAAGAAACTCTTAGGCACATGCACATGCAACAAGTTAGCCTTCCAGTTAACTATCTCCCTAGGGCAGCTCTGCTTACCCAGGTTGATTTCTTCAGTGAGTTTGTGTTTTCATAGAATGAGAAACCTTTGCAAGTTCACACTGATCTTTCACTAAAGGAATAAATAATTTAAGTCACAACAACAACAAAAAATCACATAAACAACATGTTTTAGAAACAGATTAGTTAGGTCATAAAATCCAGACACAAATCCTATCATTTCAAGTTGAAGCAGATCATTACAAAATCAAATAGAGTTTAACTACTTTTATCTGAAAAGCAAGTCAAGTGAGATGCAATAGTGGAAAATATATGAATTATTAGGAGAAATCATTAGGACTCAGTAAAAGGGGTATTAATTTCACTGAAGCCTCATTTGCACATTCTCCCATTTAAGACTGCAGTCCATTTAAGATGTAAAGTTTACTGAATTTAGGGAGCAGGAAGCCAGTAAGGTAGCTTTGGTAAAGATGTGTGTTGTCAAGCATGGAGACATGAGTTTGGTCATAGAAACCACGTGGTGAAAGGAACAAACAGACTCCCACACATTGTCTTCTTACTCCTACACAAGTGTTATGGTTTATATGTGTGTGCACACAAATACACACACAATAAATATAATTTTTTAAAAATTAAAAATATACAGAATTGTCTCACATTAGTACATGTAGCATTCTGATGCTGAAAACAAGAAAAATAAGCCAAGAATGTGCTATTTGACATCATCTAAATCACAACCATTCTAAATACTTTTTAAATTAGTGAGTTTCATTTACACAGCTGAATGATAAAAAGCATGGACAGTCCCTGCCTGAACATACTCTGTGAGTTTGCGATGTTATAGCAGCTGGGTAACAACATTAGAGCTATCTAGCGGGTAGAATATCGGTCTTCCTGATTTTCATTGGAGATAACACATTGTTCTATTTGGAGAAATAAAAAAGTGCTTGCATGAGGAGTAAAAGTCTTTTTATTCATATTCAAAATATGACTCTGATTTGACGGATAATTAAAGTACTCTTTGCTATGGTTTGATTTACATAAGCATTATATGGTTAATGTGCCATTGAATTAATCTTCCAAGGTACAATGTTAAAAAAATTTACCTTCAAGATATGTTCTAGTTTGCTTTCTATTGCCCTGTTAAACACCAGGACACAAAGCAAGTCTGGGGAGGAAAAGTTTATCTGGCTTCCACTTTCAGTATACAGTTCCTCATTGAGGGAAGTCAGGACAGGAAATGCAGGCAGGAACTCAAGCAGAGACCTCATAGGAGTGCTGCATACTGGCCTGCTTCCTCTGGCTTTACTACATTTTATGCAGCCCAGACTACCTATCTATGATGTATCACCTAGATACATCAGTAATCAAGAAAATGTTCCCACAGACCTGCCCCCAGACTAATCGGACAAGAGCAGCTCTTCAAGAAAAAGACCCCTTTCCCACGTGTGTCAAGTTGACAACCAAATTAGATGTCACAAAAGATAACTGAGTTGTGTGCAGCTTACACTTATTGAGTTAATGTCCCTATCATGATGCAGTTAGCTACTGCAAGAGTGAGTCTGTGGTGAAACCAAATTCCTCTCCATCTCTCTGTTTCCCTTTATGCCTGCTGTTCTATTTCTCCCATGGAGCAGAACAAGACAGGTCTTTGCATACAGATACAGGGTCCTTGACATGGGGCTGAGGCACACTTTGTCTTGTTTTAGTAAACGCTTCTTTTTCTGATATTCTATTATTCACTGTAGCACAGTATGAGTTGATAACTTCTTCCTGATATTCTAAGCATTTGAGTGCTTAATTCACAGATAATATATAATGCTATTGCTATTTTGTGATCTACAGGCAAGGAGGCCAGTGGCCTAGAAAATTTTACACCGATAAAAAAAAAAACAAAGCAATCATATCATGTCAGTGATCTAAGCATGACAGGTTTTCATGGGACTCTCTAGAAAAGTCTCTTCAGCATAGTGAAGAAAGTTGTGATTTAAATTCACAAAAGGTTTTCTGATGATATTAATCAGAAGTTCACTCTTCAGGTCTATTTTAGCAAATAAGCAATGAGAAATTAAAGGTCTCCAAATGATTGAATTAAATTTGTTTTATAAAAATGAGTTTTACTTGCAAAAAATACACACAAACACAAGTTAATAAACAAACAAACAAATAAATAAGGATTTGACCAGAATATGAGAATAGACAGGAGCACTCAGTGCCTTTTCCAAATACTCCACAAACCTCCCCAAATAACGTGGTCAAGTCTGTCGCCGAAATACTCCACAGTCTTTTAGTATCAATTCCTAGTCTGCTTTTTTTTTCTCTGTTGCTATAATAAATGCCATTACCAAAGCAACTTGGAAATGAAAGAGTTTATTTCAGCTTACAGTGGAAGTCCATCATGAAGGGAGGTAAGAGCAGGAACTCAAGCAGGAACCTGGAGGCAGGAACTATAGCAGGTTCCTGCTATAGTTGGCTCCCCATTTGTTCTCTGTGGCTTGCTCACCCTGCTTTCTTATAAAAATCTAAGACCAGACCACCTGTGTAAGGAGACAGCGGGCACAGCAGGATGGCCTTCCCACTTAAACACATATCATGAAAATACCTCCACTGGCCAATCTGACAGAGACATTTTCTCACTTGATTTTCCTTTTCACAGATGATTCCAGGCTTTTCAAGGCAGCAAAAAGTTGCATAGCACAGACTCTCTGAGGTAGAGGTAGAAAGTCATCTACTAGAGACCTTGGCCTAGAATGGTCACATGTTTAACTGACCATTACATTTCAAAGTGACATTGTACCTTTTCTTAAAGGATGAAGCATACAATCTTTGTACGCAGTGTTGTATATTCTTCAGGTGAATAAATACATTTAAATAATGCCAGTCACCCTGAACTTATGTACTTTCAAATGAATGATTAGAAAGGTATTAGGTCCCCTCTGTTCCGCCCTCAAAACCCATAATTAAAACCTATGACCTAGAATATCCTCAATAAATATTTATTAAATGTATAAAATAAAAAAGCAGTCCAATTCTGTACCTCAGATCACACAATGACATACTTTTAATTCTAGAAAGGGTTTACAATAGGAATTCATTACTGAATCATATTATTAAGCACCCAGGTGTGTGACACAGTGTCGGAGTGGAACATAATGAAATCAGCTTGAAATCAGCTCAGGGCTCCCCTGTGGTGAAAGTTCTAATTTTGTTATATTTTCAGTTATAAGAGTCTTATGGTTTATCGGGCTTGTTCCTTAAAGAAGCAGCATATGTGCTTTCTGGACTGACAGCACCAGACTTCGAGGTATGATTGTATAGAGTCTAAAGGGTCACCCGTTCAGCCTGAGGAACTGGGTTGATCACTGAATGCCCTGGTTGAGCACACTGACTCAGATTGCTTTTGGAGAGTGGTCTTTACTTACTGAAGGCTCCTTCAGATCGCTGGCAGTTCTCAGACTGTGCTGTGCTTGTGCACACTTACTGTGGCACAAAGAACATCACCCTCACTAGCGAAGGAAAAAACACTTAGCCCTGTCAGTAAATGACATCCACACCCTATTATGATGACCATGACACTTCCCAATTGAAAGATAGAGTCTACCCATCATCCCTTGGAATTTGGGTAGTCACATAAGCACAATGTGACACCTAACTATGTGATTCTGAGGACAGACATAAAGATTGTGGAAGTTTATTTCTAACTTTAATGGTTACACTGAAACTTTATCCAAAGATTTTAGGATGCCCTATCAGCCTGTGGTGAGTATCCTCAGGAAGATCTCTGAGTTTACAACAGCAAATAAAGCTAAATTTTTCAGCCTCAGCCAAGATGTATCTGGCTGATACTGTTCAGCACCAGATTTCCCATATCTGGCTGCTATATTCTTGTTAAAGCCAATGTGTAGGTCACAGTCAGGGCTTTCCTTCAGAGTTGTGGCAAAATTGAAAACTCATAAGCAAAATTGATCATTATTGTTGTTTAATAAGAAGAAGCTGGTGGACTGGCCTGGGCTGGACCAAACCCCCCTACATATATATAACAGATGTGCAGCATGGTCATCATGTGGGTCCCTTAATAATGGAAGGCGATTGTTTCCAGCTTCTGGCTGTTACAAATAAAGCTGCTATGAACATGGTTGACAAAATGTCCTTGTTGTATACTTGAGCATCCTTTGGATATATGCCTAGGAGTGGTATAGCTAGATCTTGAGGAAGCACTATTCCTAATTGTCTGAGAAAGTGCCAGACTGATTTCCAAAGTGGTTGTACAAGATTACATTCCCACCAGCAATGGAGGAGGGTTTCTCAGGGTCGTTTTGATTTGCATTTCCCTGATGACCAAGGACATTGAGCATTTATTTAAGTATTTTTTGGCCATTCGATATTTCTCTAGTGAAAATTCTCTGTTTAGCTCTGTACCCCATTTTTAAATTGGATTTCTTGCTTTGTTGGTGTTTAACTTCTTGGGTTCTTTATATATTTTGGATATTAGCCCTCTGTCAGACATAGGGTTGGTGAAGATCCTTTCCCAATCTGTAGGCTGTCATTCTGTTCTGTTGCCAGTATCTTTTGCTTTACAGAAGCAAAAGCTTTTCAGTTTCATGAGGTTCCATTTATTGATTATTGATCTTAGAGCCTGTGCTATTGGTGTTCTGTTCAGGAAGTTGTCTCCTGTGCCAGTGAGTTTAGGTCTCTTTTCTGCTTTTTCTTCTAACAGGTTTAGTGTATCCGTTTTTATATTGAGGTCTCTGATCCACTTGGATTTTAGTTTTGTGCAGAATGATAATTATGTGTCTATTTGCATATTTCTACATGTAGACATCCAGTTACACCAGCACCATTTGTTGAAGATGAGATCTTTTTTCCATTGTATGGTTTTGGCATCTTTGTAAAAGATCAGGTATCCGTAAGTGTGTGGGTTTATTTCTGAGTCTTCTATTCAGTTGAGGAATGGATACAGAAATTGTGGTACATTTACACAATGAAATACTACTCAGCAATTAAAAATAAAGAAATCATGAAATTTTCAGGCAAGTGGTGGGATCTAGAAAAGATCACCCTGAGTAAAGTATCCCAGAAGCAGAAAGATACACAAGGTATATACTCACTTATAAGTGGATAGTAGACATATAAAATAGGATAATCATACTAAAATCTGAACACCTATGGAAGCTAATCAAGAATGAGAACTCTGGTAAGATGCTCAATCCTCATTCAGAAAGGCAAATGAGATGGACATCAGAAGAAGGAGAAAACAGGAAACAGGACAGGAACCTATAACAGAGGCCTCTGAAAGACTCTACCCAGCAGGGTATCAAACATGTTCTGATATTCATAGCCAAACTTTTTGCAGAGTGCAGGGAATCTTATGAAAGATGGGGGAGATAGAAAGACATGGAGGGAACAGGAATTCCACATGAAAAGCAACAGAACCAAAATATCTGGGCACAGGTGTCTTTTCTGAGACTGATACTCTAAACAAAGACCATGTATGGAGATAACTTAGAACCTCTGCACAGAAATAGCCCCTAGTAGCTCAGTGTCCAAGAGGGTTCCCCAATAGTAGGAACAGGGACTGTCTTTGACATGAACATATGGGCTGGCTTTTTGATCACCTCTACCTGAGGGGGGAGTAGCCTTACCAGTCCACAGAGGAAGACAAAGAAGCCAGTCCTGATGGAAGGGGAGGAGGACCTACCCTATCATTGGACTGGGGTCAGGTCATAGGAAAAGAGGAAGAAAGGGTGGTATTGGAGGGAATGGGGAAGGGGCTGCAGCTGGGATACAAAGTAAATAAACTGTAATTAATAAAAATAAAATAATTTTTTACTTACATTGACACTAAAATAAAAAATAAAAAATAAAAAATAAAAAAATAATGGAAGAAGGGCCTGTCTCTTACTGTTCCCTGCCTCTGGATCCCTTTCCTCTAGCTGGGCTGCCTTCTTTGGCCTCAGTGGGAAAAGATACACTTAGTTCTGCTGTGACTTGAGGTGCCAGGATGGGTTGGTACCCCATAGGGACTCTTCCTTTTCTGAAAAGAAAGTAGAGGGGATAATGATGGGGGGTGGTAATGAGGACAGGACAGAGTGGAGAGTGGGGAAGGAACTAGTAACAAGTTGTAACGTGATTTTAAATTAAAAATTGAAAAATAAAACAGTAAAAAGGAAAAGGAAGAAGCTAGTACCTTTAGCCATCCATTATTTCTATTGCCAGTTTTGAAGCAGCAAACCATACCCAGGCTATAGAGTATTCACTCTGTCACTGCCATTCTAACTCTCTGAACTCTCTCTTTGTCCCTCTCTCTCTCTCTTTCTCTCTCTCTCTCCCCCTCTCTCTCTTTCTCTCTCTCTCTGTGCAGCTTTTTTTCACTTCTTTTACTGGGTTAGGATAACCTATTAAAGGATTATTCTTGGAAGAAATTGACTCTTCCTCTCTCAAAAGTCATTGATTGTCTACAGTGATTTATCTAGGGTTGAAATTTTCCATACATGCATTTGTGGACTGGTGTCTCATCATACAGGTCTTGTCTGAGGAACCATACTGTCTGCATTCTTTGGGCTCAGCTTTCCTATTATGCCCAGAATACACTCTCTCACAGCACACATCCTGGTCCTCTACTTCTGGGGTTGCATTTATTGTTACACACATAAAATTAAAGGTCACTGTTTGACATAAAATTTGAAATATTTACAATTTTCAATTATTGAAAAGCTTTTCCATGATCATTATTAATTTAAATATCCCACTTTCTAATTTACTGAGATTTCACTGCTATCTTTGAAATGTTTTATAGTTTAAGAATATTATGCAGTTGAAAACTTTTAATTTGGTTTGAAACTCACACAGTTTGTATCATGGTGTTTGAGCAGACTCAGAACCACATGTGATCTAAAATATAACTTTTTTTCTTTTTCAAACTTCGTAATATTACCCTCCTCTCTGAAATTGACCAAAAGCTTCAGCAGGTTATATACCAGGCACTTAAGCTTATTTAATGGTGGCCATGATTATGTTGGACCAATTATCCAATACTCTACTTTACCTATATTATAACTTGCTAAAATATTAAAGAAGCATATATGCCAGCAGAAATGAAAGAACATACACATATGTGTAAGAAAGGAGGTTGCAAGTAAACTGTATATCCAAAAGGACATGACTGTGACCCACATCATGCAGTCACTGAGTAGACAGGGCAAGCCAGCACACCATGGTGTCTCTGATGTCCTCTGTGGTGCTGTCTTTACTACCTCGGTTAAACAGTAGGCACAATTCTCAAGAAACTTCACTTCCCCTACCTAGGTGAAAATATTTTTGCCCCCAAAGTCTTCTCCATGAGTATAATTAAATAACAAAAAGGTTTTTGTGAACACAGAATTAGACAAATAACATCTTTGTTCTCTCTGAAAATCTTTATACATCAGAAAATATCCATGTGTCTTGAAACTAATGTGCTTATTATTCAAAAGAAAATAATACAGTGCCACTATAAAATGCAATAGATTAGTCTAATGTCTTATGGAAAATGTAGTTTCATTATTAACTTGGTGATAAAAACCTGATGATGTTAATTAAAACAAAGCTAATGCATTAACTCTGTTTATTTAATTCCTACTGTACAGAGTATCTCATTTTTATTCTGCTTAAACTTGGGTTTTTCCCTTGTGTAAAAATATTAAAATTACAGTAAAAAATAAAGAGTAAACAAATGAGCCAATGACATTGTCATTTGGGTAAAGGCTCTTGACAGCCCGTTTAATAAACTGAGTTCAATACCTGGACACGGTAGGAAAAAAAGATTCACCTCTTATGAAGTCCTCTGATCTACACACACATTTTCCCCACACCAAACAAACAATCAAACAAATAAATAAATAAATGTGAAACAGGGGAACGCTATGTTTTCAAAAATATTTTATCACATTTATTACTACTCTAGAGGTGGCACAAAACTGCACTCTGTGGTCATGGCTGCACAATGTTAGCAGCACCCTGCACCAACGTGATAAATGTGAAATTGTCTCACTACTGCAGCTCCTCCAAGTGTCTCTTAGTTCACGGTTTTTGATTGAAAAACGCCAGAGGGAGTTTTCTGTGACTGCATGTTGGATGGGGAGGTTGGGTGCTGGTCAGGAGCTGAGACCAGTACCAGGCTTAAGGAGTACTCCTGAGAAGACATGGGTGGGCATGCAGGTTTCTGTTGTCCTACATTGCAATAGCTGCATGGTGATATGTCTGACTGCTCACAGACGCGGCTCCTGTGCTGCTACAGAAGTAGCTAGGGCAGATTCCTTCCTGTAAAACACACTAAGTGTGAAAAGGACAAATTGAAATATTAGGATGCGGTTGCTGTTTTTCTCAGACATATGTAATGCATGGCCATTGTATAAGCACAATATGAAACATATAAACAAAACTGAAATAAAAAGAACATGTGATCCTATTGCCCAGAACTCATAACTGTTACCCTTTGAGCGCATATGTTCTGAACAAACATATACAATGAGGTCAAGACAACACTTGATGCTATTCTCCATCCAAGCTCTATCCTTTTAACTCACTCTGATCTACAACAATAACAGTATTTATTGTTATATGATTGTTTATTTGAATGAAATTACCTTTAAAATAATGTAGTCCCAGATTCTGGCTATTATGAATAATGCTGCTATGAACATAGTTGAGCAAATGTCATTGTTGTATGGTTTAGCATCTTTCAGATATATATGCCCAGGAGGGGTATAGCTGTATCTTGAGGTTGCACTATTCCTAATTTTCTAAGAAAGCACCAGACTGATTTCCAAAGTGGTTGTACAAAGGTTATATTCCCACCAGCAATGGAGGAGGGTTCCTTTTCTCCACAACTTCTCCAGCATGCATTATCCATTGAGTTTTTAATCTCACCATTCTGATGGGTGTGAAGTAGAATCTCAGGGTCATTTTGATTTGAATTTCCCTGATGATTAAGGACACTGAGGATTTCTTTAAGTGTTTCTCTGCCATTTGATATTCCTCTGTTGATAATTCTCTACCTCTGTACCCCATTTTTTTAAAAATTGGATTACTTGCTTTGTTGGTGTTTTAACTTCTTGGGTTCTTTATATATTCTGGATATCAGCCCTCTGTCAGATATAGGATTTCTGAAGATACTTTCCCAGTCTGGAAGCTGTCCTTTTGTTCTGCTGATGGTGTCCTTTGCTTTACAGAAGCTTTGCAGTTTCATGAGCTCCCATTTATTGATTGTTGATCTTAGAGCCTATACTGTTGGTGTTCTGTTCAGGAATTTGTCTCCTATGCCAATGAGTTCAAGGCTCTTCCCCACTTTTTCTTCTAAAATATTTAATGTCTGGTTTTCTGTTGAGGTCTTTGATCCACTTGGACTTTGCTTTCATGAAGAGTGATAAATATGGTTCTATTTACATTTTTCTACATGTAGAAATCCAGTTGGACCAGCACCATTTGTTGAAGATGCTGTCTTTTTTTCTCCATTATATGGTTTTGGTTTCTTTGTCAAAAATTACGTTTTCTTTGGTATGTGGGCTTATTTCTGGGTCTTTAATTGCATTCCATTGATCCATCAGTCTGTTTCTACACCAGCTCCATGCCATTTTTAATACTGTTGCTCTATAGTTGCTCTATAGCTTGAGATCAGGGATGGAGATACCTCCAGATGATCTGTGGTTTTACAGGATTGTAAGATTGTTTTAGATATTCTGGTTTTGTTTTGTTTTGTTTTGTTTTGTTTTGTTTTGTTTTTTGTCTTTCCATATAAAATTGAGAATTGTTCTTTCAAGTTCTGTAAAAAAGTTTGTGTTGGTATTTTGATGAGAATTGCATTGAATCTGTAGATTGCTTTTGGAAGAATAGCCATTTTCACTGTTAACCGATCCATGACTACAGGGGATCTTTCCATCTTCTAATATATTTTTTAATTTCTTTCTTCAGAAACTTGAAGGACATTTGCTCAACTATGTTCATAGCGGCTTTATTCATAATAGCCAGAATCTGGAAACAACCTAAATGTCCCTCAACTGAAGAATGGATGCAGAAATTGTGGTATATTTACACAATGAAATACTACTCAGCAACTAAAAACTAGGAAATCATGAATTTAGCAGGCAAATGTGGAAACTTAAAAAGATCATCCTGAGTGAGATAACCCATAAGTGGAAAGACTCACATGGTATACACTCACTTTTAAGTGAATATTAGACATATAATATAGGATAAACATACTAAAATCTAAAATCTATAGTCCTAAAGAAGCTAAACAACAAGGAGGACCATAGGGAAGACGCTGAAACTTCACTCAGAAGGGCAAACAGGATAGACATCAGCAGTAGGAGAAGACAAGGCACAGGACCAGATCCTTCCACAGGGGACCTCTGAAAGACTCTACTCAGCAGGGTATCAAAGTAGATTCTGAGACTCATAGCCAAACTTTGGGCAGAGTACAGGAAATCCTATGGAAGAAAAGGGAGACAGAAAGACCTGGAGGGTACAGGAACTCCACAAGGAGACCAGCAGAGCCAAAAACTCTGGACCCAGGAGGGCCTACACAGACTGATACTTCAACCAAGAACCATGCATGGAGAGGACCTAGAACCCCTGCTCAGTTTCCAAGTGTGTTCCCTAGTAAGGCAGGCAGGAGCTGTCTCTGACATGAACTCAGTGTCTAGCTCTTTGATCAGTTCCCCCTGGGGAGTGCAGCCTTCCCAGGCCACAGAGGAATATGATGTAACCAGCCTTGATGATACTTGATAGGCTACGGTCAGATAGAAGGGGAGGAGGTCCTCCCCTATCAGTGGACTAGGGAAGAGGCATAAGGGGAGAAAAAGGAAAGTGTGTAGGACTGGGAGGAGATTGAAGGGCTACAGCAGAGATACAAAGAAAATATATTGTAATAATTAATTAATAACTTGATTAATTAAAAAGTAATGTAGTCTCTCGAATGCTATTACTGCCAACCTGGTAAATCTGACACTGGTTTGAGACTCCTCTAAAAGGATTCAAGAAATGTTAGGGTTGTACACTTGAGCTTATAGGTTAAGTAAAGCTAAATCCAACTAGAATGTATTTTATTGTCTATAATCATGGTAACCACTAAACAAAAACAAAACAAGCAAAACCCCACAGCATTTATTCCAAATGTACAATCTAAAAGAGTATGTAATTGTCTCCTTCCATAATGTCTATGGATCCTTGGTGCTTCTCTTCTTTTTCAAGTAGGTTTTGGTTACTAGCTTTTAGCTTTCCTTATGTCACAGATGCTTCTTTTGTCTTCTCATGACTAAATGTTATGTTGAAGTTACTCTCTGTTTCCTTTTAGAAATGTTGCTGCAGTGAGCTCTATTGTGCAACATTCACCAAATAATGCAGTTGATGTGATGGTCTGAGGCAAACTCAAGTGAAAGAAAGCCAACAAACCTTTCTCCAGAAAGTAATAGTTTCTATTACTGTCATATTCATGATAAATTACCTATATAAATAGCATTTACGATATTAATTCCTTAGACTCACTTTAGTTTCAAGGCCACTTCAATGAGTGTAAAATATAAGAATTCATTTTGACTATAGTAGGTTTTATAGAATACAATTTATATTATGATCGATACTGAAAACATGGCCTATCCTAACAATTTCAATGTGACCCAGATCTATTCATTGGATTGTTCTTAGGTTCTCACACTAACTGTATGGCTAAAAAGCAACATTCCAATATTTTATTTTTCTAACAAAAATTCATGAATATTTTTTTAATTTTATTTTTTTCTTATCAGTTACATTTTATTAATTCTGTATCCCAGCCGTGTCCCGATCCCTCATTCCCTCCCAGTCACTCCCTCCCTCCCTCATCTCCACCGTGCCCCTTGCCAAGTCCACTAATAGGGGGTACCTCCTCCCCATTCATCTGATCCTGTTTTATCAGGTATCTTCAGGACTGGCTGCAAAGCTCTCCTCTGTGGCCTAATAGGACTGCTCCTCCCTTGGGGGGGGAGGCCAAAGAGCCAGTCATTGAGTTCCTGTTAGAAATAGTCCTTGTTCCCCTCACTATGGGAAGCCAATTGGTTACTGAGCTACCACAGGCTACATCTGAGCAGAGGTTCTAGGTTACATTCATACATGGTCCTTGGTTGCATGTCAGTCTCAGAAAAGACCCTGTGCCCAGATATATTTGGTCCTTGTGGAGCTCCTATCCTTTCCTCATCAGAATAACTCCCCTTCTTTCTTATGATTCCCTGTACTTTGCAAAAGGTTTGGTCATGAGTCTTTGCTTTGAAAACACTGCTAGTTAGAGTCTTTCAAATGCACTCAGTAGACTCCTGTCATATGTTCAATGCGCATCCCATCTGTCTTTCAAAACGAGGATTGATAATATTACCCCATGTCCACTCTCTTGATTATCTTTTTTAGGTGTATAGATTTCATTATGTTTATCATATCTTATAGTTCTACTTAAGTGAGTATATACCGTGTTTGTCTTTCTCCTTCTGGGATATTTCACTCAGGATGATCTTTTCTAGATCCCACCATTTGCCTACAAATTTCATGATTTCCTCCTTTTTGATTGCTGAGTAGTATTCCATTGTGTAAAAATACCACAATTTCTGTACCCATTCCTCCATTGATGGACATCTGGGTTGTTTCCAGGTTCTGGCTAATACAAATAATGCTGCTATAAACATGGTTGAGCAAAATCCCTTTTGTGTACTTGAGCAAACTTTGGGTATATACCTAGCAGTGGTATAGCTGGGTCTTGAGGAAGCACTATTCCTAATTGTCTTAGAAAGCGCCAGATAGATTTCCAGAGTGGTTGTACCAGTTTACATTCCCACCAGCAGTGGAGGAGGGTTCCCCTTTCTCCACAACCGCTCCAGCAAGTGTTGTCCCTTGAGTTTTTCATCTTGGACATTCTGATGGGTGTAAAGTGATATCTCACGGTCGTTTTGATTTGCATTTCCCTGATGGCTAATGAGGATGAGCATTTCTTTAAGTGTTTCTCTGCCATTCAATATTCCTCTGTCGAGAATTCTCTGTTTAGCTCTGTTCCCCATTTTTTAATTGGATTACTTGGTTTGCTGCTTTTCAGCTTCTTTAGTTCTTTGTATATACTCGATATTAGTCCTCTGTCATATAAAGGGTTAGTGAAGATTCTTTCCCAATCTGTAGACAGGAATTTTGTTTTGATGACAGTGTCCTTTGCTTTACAGAAGCTTTTCAGTTTCATGAGGTCCCATTTATTGATTGTTGCTGTTAGAGCCTGTGCTGTTGGTGTTCTGTTCAGGAAGTTGTCTGCTGTGCCAAGGAGTTCTAGGCTGTTCCCCACTTTTTCTTCTAACAGATTTAGAGTATCTGGTTTTATGTTGAGGTCTTTGATCCACTTGGACTTTAGTTTTGTGCAGGGTGATGAATATAGATCTATTTTCATTTTTCTGCATGTGGATATCTAGTTGGACCTGCACCATTTGTTGAAGATGCTGTCTTTTTTCCATTGAATGGATTTGGCTTCTTTGTTAAATATTGAGTATTCATAGGTGTGTGGGTTTATTTCTGGGTCTTCTATGTGGTTCCATTGATCCTCCTTTCTGTTTCTATGCCAATACCATGCAGTTTTTATTACTGTTGCCCTGTAGTACAGCTTGAGATCGGGAATGGAGATACCTCCCGATGATCTGTTGTTGTACAGGATCGTTTTGGAGATTCTGGGTTTTTTGTTTCTCCATATGAAGCTGAGAATATTTTTTTCAAGGTCTGTAAAGAATTGAGTTGGTATTTTGATGGGAATTGCATTGAATCTGTAGATTGCTTTTGGCAGGATGGCCATTTTCACAGTGTTAATCCTACCAATCCATGAGCACGTGAGATCTTTCCATCTTCTGAGATCCTCTTCAATTTCTTTCTTCAGAGACTTGAAGATTTTCTCAAACAGGTCTTTCACTTGCTTGGTTAGTGTCACCTCAAGATACTTTATGTGGTTAGTGGCTATTGTGAAGGGTGTTGTTTCCCTAATTTCTTTCTCGGCCCTTTTGTCTTTGGTATACAGGAGTGCTTCTGATTTTTTTTAGTTGATTTTGTATCCTGCCACTTTGCTGAAGGTGTTTATCAGCTGGAGGGGTTCTCTGGTTGAATTTTTGGGGTCGCTCATATAGACTATCATATCATCTGCGAATAGTGACACTTTGACCTCTTCCTTTCAGATTTGTATCCCCTTGATCTCCTTTAGTTGTCTTATTGCTCTGGCTAGGACTTCAAGTACTATGTTGAAGAGGTAGGGTGAGAGTGGGCAGCCTTGTCTTGTCCCTGATTTCAGTGGGATTGATTTAAGTTTCTCTCCATTGAGTTTGATGTTGGCTATAGGCTTGCTGTATATTGCCTTTACTATGTTTAGATATGTGCCTTGTATTCCTGATCTCTCCAAGACTTTAAACATGAATGGGTGTTGGACTTTGTCAAATGCTTTTTCAGCATCTAAGGAGATGATCATGTGGTTTTTCTCCTTCAGTTTGTTTATGTGGTGGATTACATTGATGGATTTCCATATGTTGAACCACCCTTGCATGCCTGGGATGAAGCCTACTTGGTCGTGGTGGATGATATCTTTGATGTGTTCTTGGATTCGGTTTGCAAGTATTTTATTGAGTATTTTTGAGTCAATGTTCATAAGAGAGATAGGTCTGAAGTTCTCTTTTTTTGTTGGGTCTTTGTGTGGTTTAGGTATCAGGGTGACTGTTGCTTCATAGAATGAGTTTGGTAATGTACCTGCTGTTTCTATTTTGTGGAATAGTTTGAGGAGAATTGGTGTGAGCACTTCTTTGAAGGTCTGGTAAAATTTCGCACTGAAACCATCTGGCCCAGGGCTTTTTTTGGAGGGGAGACTGTGAATGACTGCTTCAATTTCCTTGGGAGATATAGGGCTGTTCAGTCTTTCTACCTGATCTTGACTTAATGTTGGAAGATGGAATCGATCAAGAAAATTGTCCATTTCATTTAGGTTTTCAAATTTTGTGACAAATAGGCTTTTGTAGTATGACCTAATGATTTTTTGAATTTCCTCTGTGTCTGTAGTTATGTCACCCTTTTCATCTCTGATTTTGTTCATTTGCGTAGATTCTCTCTGCTTTTTAGTTAGTTTGGCTAAGGGTTTGTCTATCTTGTTGATTTTCTCAAAGAACCAGCTTTTTGTTTCATTGATTCTTTGAATAGTTTTATTTGTTTCTAATTGATTGATTTCAGCCCTGAGTTTGATTATTTCCAGCTTTCTGCTCCTCTTGGGTGTATCTGCTTCTTTTTTTTCTAGGGATTTCAGTTGGGCCATTAAGTTGTTTGTATGTGATGTTACGAATTTCTTCTTGCAGGCACTTAGTGCTATAAATTTTCCCCTGAGCACTGCTTTCAATGTGTCCCATAAATTTGGGTATGTTGTGCCTTCATTTTCATTGAATTCGAGAAAGTCTTTAATTTCTTTCTTTATTTCTTCCTTAATCAAGCGTTCATTGAGTACCAAGTTGTTCAGTTTCCATGTGCATGTCGACTTTTTGTTACTTCTGTTGTTGTTGAGGTCCAGCTTAAGTCCATGGTGGTCAGATAGCATAAAAGGGATTATTTCAATCTTTTTGTATCTGTTGAGGCTTGCTTTATGACAAACTATATGGTCTATTTTGGAGAAGGTTCCATGCGGTGCTGAAAAGAAGGTATACTCTTTTGAGTTTGGATGAAAATATCTGTAGACGTCTATTAGGTCCATTTGATTCAGGGTCTCTGTAAGTGTTTTTATTTCCCTATTTCTTTTCTGTCTAGTTGTTCTGTCCCTTGGTGAGAGTGGAGTGTTGAAGTCTCCCACTATTAAGGTATTAGGATCAATGTGTGATTTAAGCTTTAATATTGTTTCATTTACGAATGTAGGTGCTCATGTATTTGGGGCATAGATATTCAAAATTGTGATGTCCTCTTGGTGGATTTTTCCTTTGATGAGAATATAGTGGCCGTCCTTATCTTTTTTGATTAACTTGGGTTGAAAGTCTATTTTATTAGATATTAAGATGGCTACTCCCACTTGTTTTCTGGGACCATTTTCTTGAAAGACGTTTTTCCAGCCCTTTACTCTGAGGTAGTGTTTATCTTTGTTGCATAGGTGTGTTTCTTGGATGCAACAGAATGATGGATCCTGTTTCCGCAACCATTCTGTTAGTCTGTGTCTTTTAATTGGGGAGTTAAGTCCGTTGATGTTGATAGAAACTAGTGACCAACAATTGTTACTTACTTTAGATGTGGGGTTGGTGGTGTCACTGAGTTTCATTGCTTGTCTTTTTTTGTTTTTTGTTTTCATTTTGTAGTTATCTATTTCCTCTGTTTCCTTCGATGTAGTTGTTTTCTTTGGTTTGGAGTTTCCCTTCTAGTAGCTTCTGTAGAGCTGGGTTACTATGTAGATATTGTTTAAATTTGGTTTTGTCTTGGAATATCTTGAATTCTCCGTCTATGTTGATTGAAAGTTTTGCTGGGTATAGTAGTCTGGGTTGGAATCTGTGGTCCCTAAAGGACTGTATGATTTCTGTCCAGGCCCTTCTGGCTTTCATAGTTTCTGTTGAGAAATCTGGTGTGATTCTGATAGGTCTACCTTCATATGTTACTTGGCCTTTTTCCCTTGCTGCTTTTAGAATTTTTTCTTTGTTTTGTAGGTTCAGTGTTTTGACTATGATGTGACGTGAAGAATTTCTTTTCTGGTCTAGTCTACTTGGTGTTCTGTAGGCCTCTTGTATGTTTATGGCCATCTCCTTCTTTAAGTTGGGAAAGTTTTCTTCTATAATTTTCTTGAAAATATTTTCCGGACCTTTGAGCCTAATGTCTTCTTTTTCTTCTACTCCTATTATTCTTAGGTTTTGTCTTTTCATGGTGTCCTTGATTTCTTGGATGTTTTGTGTTTGGAACTTTTCTGATTTTATTTTTTCTTTGAGAGACGTGTCAATTTCCGCAAGTGTTTCTTCAGCTCCTGAGATTCTTTCTTCCATCTCTTGTATTCTGTTGGAACTAACTTTGTAGTTCCTGATCTTTTCTCTATGTTCTCCAGCTCCTGGTTTTTCTCTATTTGTGTTTTCTTTATTAATTCTAATTCTGTTTTCATGTCTTGCATCATTTTCTTCATCTGTTTGAATGTGGACTCCTGCTTTTCAATGATAGCTTCTATTTTTTTGTCCATTTCCTCTCTATGTATCACTAATTGTGCCTCTACTTCTTTGGGTATAATTGCCTGTATTTCTATGAGAGCTTTGTTTATTTCTTCTTTATTTGCCTTCATTTGTGTGGACATTTCTTTGAGAGCTTTGTGCATTTCTTCTCTGTTTGCCTCAATTTTCGTGGTCATTTCTCTGAGAGCACCATTTGTTTCCTCTTGGTTAGTCTCGATTTCTTTGGTTATTTCTCTGAGGGCTTTGTTCATTTCATCTTTATGGACCTCTAATAGCTGGAGAAACATAGTTTTGAGGTCGTTTTCTTGTATATCTAGTGAATTGAAGTGACCGTTGTTTTGTGGGGTTGCTGGTGAGGTCATTATGTCCTGATTTTTGTTGGGAGTGTTTTTAAGTATGCCTCTAGCCATCTGGTTATTTATAATCCTCACTGATTGTTCCTCGAGATTGTAGTTTGGACTATGATCCTCTCTTTCTGTTTTCTGGACTGTTTTTTCAGAAAGATGAGAGAGGTTCACTGCTTTGGGAGTGTGCACTGTGTTTTCAGTTTTGCCTAAGTAAGGAATGTGACTCTGGCGCTATTCGCATGCGCTTTTAGCAAAAGCAGTGTGCATGTGTGGATTCTCTGACTATTGCAGTGGCCTGCAAGCCACTATTACGCAGTTCTGACTGAGATGCAGGGATTGTTTGCCTGGATTACCCTGATGGACCTGCAAGGCAGAGGCTTCAATGTTGGGGTCGCTATCCCAAGAACCCCTCTGAGTTGCCCACACTATGAGTGTGGGTGGCAGGGATCTCGTCTGGTTGCTTCTGTGGAGAGGCCCTGGGTCTGGGGCAATCTCTCACTAGAAGGCTCACTCACTCTCTTGCAGGACCAGTTGGAATGCACAGGGGTTCCCCTTGCTCACTACTCTCTGTTTTGGTCCTGCTGCGGAAGTGCACGGGTAGGCTAACAGTCAGCTCTGTGACACTGTGGCCACAGGACTCGGTGTCCACCTTTCCTGTGTGCTGCCTCTTTGTCCTTTCCCTCTGCCAGGAGGAGTTATGTTGACTGGTCCCTGGGTGGCACGGGAAAGAGTTAGGGTGAGTATACTCAATCCCAGATCCCGGGCCCAGATCTCTCTGCCGGAAGCAGCCTAGTGGTAGAATCTATCTTTGCTGATCCCAAGAGAGTACCGGGTAGAGTTGAGTGTCCTCAAATCCAGAGCTTGGTTTCTCTGCTAGGGGCCGCTAGAGAGAGGGTTCTGTGTCCTTGGCAGGCTGCCTCTCTGTCCTTCCCCTCTGACCTTCTCCTCTGCTAGGGCAAGCTTATGGAGGTGCTCTCAGGGGAGTGCCAGCAGGGGTTGGGGCTTCTCAGTCGGATCCTGAGCCCTGAGCCGGCATTTCTCTGCCAGGGGTCGGGGGGGGGGCAGTGATAGAACTTGCTGCTAGACCTTATTGCGCCGGCCCCAGGAGAATCTCAGGATGTGTAGAATGACCACAGTCCCAGATCCCGAGCTGTAGTTTGTTTGCTAGGAGTGGCCGGCAGCACTGGAGTTCCGGCACTGTGAAGCCTCTGTGTGCCTCTTTATCTTTCTGCTCCGCTGTGGCCAGGTTATGGCGGCGTTTGGGGGAGTGCCTGAAAGGATTGGGTTTTCTCAGCCCCGATCTCCGGTTGGGGTACAGACAATGTGGTCTGTGGCAGATTCTGCTGGACGCCTCCTGCCTCCTCCGAAGAGGGAGTAGGGATTTTGAGCTGGGTGCGCAGCTGCAATCTGTGCGCAGCTGCAATCTGTGTGCAGTGGGAGCTCAATTGTGATGGCGGCGGGTACCCATGGTCAGAGAGACCTTCCAGGGAAAGACTGGGTGACCCATGAGCAATCTGGCAACTTTACTTCCCCGTGGGGTTTTTTTGCGACTGAGACTCCCAGCCTCAGGCACCCTTTTGCCCACCAATCAGCCTGGGGAAGTGATCGGGACAAGCAGGCTTGTGGCACCAGCCCAGAGACCCAAAGCCCGAGTTAGCCAGGTTTTCTTCCGGGTTCTGGCTGGGCACCCGAGAGTGGACCTGACCGATTCCCACGCCGTGGGAGCCTCCCCTCACCTGGGAAACAGGATCGATCGCTGTTGTTTTAGGGCCCAGAGTTCAGTCTCCTGGTCGCTGCAAGGAGTGTGTTGTCCCACTTCTCAGACAAGGTGTTCTCCCGGTGCCGCCATCTTGGCCCCTGTCATGAATATTTTTTAATATCATTTTGGATATACACCCTGTGAAGTGACTGCGGTTGGGAGGTTAATTAACATGTCTTACTATCATAGTCACCATCTTTGAATCAGGTAACGGATTATCCAAGTTAATTTAAATTGTACAATACAATATTATCAACTCTACCTACCAAGCTGTACATTATATATCTACAATTAAAGCAATATATTGAATCATCACTAAACTTTGACCAACATCTCCCTACTGCTCCCTTTCCTTGACTGAAAACCATTTTCCTTCTTACTTCAATGATTAAAGTATATAAATGATACTATGCAACAGTTTCTCTGTCACACTTTAATTACTTAAAGTAATGTGTTTCCTTTTTTTAAACTTTTATTGATTACATTTTGTTCATTTTGTATCCCCCCATAAGCCCCTCCCTCCTCCCCTCCCGGTCCCACCCTTCCCCCTTTCTGCATGCATGCCCCTCCCCAAGTCCACTGATAGGGGAGGTCTAATCCTTTGACAATGTTATGGTAGATATAATGTGAGCCAGTCAGTAAGCGCAGCTGTGTCAGACAAATACAGTCAGGAGGAAGGATGGCTGAAAAGCAAACTGAGTAGCACATATGCACTGTACCGCAGTTGTAGTAAGAGACCAAAAAACATCATTTTTAAAGTTTTTTTTAAATTTTTTATTTAACTTTTATTAATTACACTTTATTCATTTTGTATCCCCCCATAAGTCCCTTCCTCCTCCCCTCCCGGTCTCACCCTCCCCCCCTTTCTGCATGCATGCCCCTCCTCAAGTCCACTGATAGGGGAGGTCCTCCTCTCCTTCTTTCTGATCTTCCCAGAGACTCATACTCCAACCAAGGACTATTTGTGGAGATAACCCTGACAATGCAGCCACTTCTGATGAGAAATGTCTTTCATTTTTATGTGAAAAAAATATCATGATTTTCTTCTATTTTTAGGCCAAGCAATCATCCATTGTGTGTCAACTAACTTTTATCTGTCAATCAACATAAGTAATTTCTATACTTCAATTAATGAGAACAATGGTGCAATTTTCATGTGGGAGACATGTACTTTCAGGATAGTTATTTCATATCCTTCATATAAAAACACACAGTGGAATAGCTAAGTTATTAGGATCTAGTTAGACATTGTCAAGGCTCTTCCTTCTGTACACTCTCTGTACTGACTATGACAATTTTTAGTTCCACTGTGTGTTTTGATTTCCCTTTTCCCATATTCATGTTGATATTCACTACAGTTCATTTTTCTATAATTGTACTTTGAACAATTGTTAAATGTTTTTTGCCTTCTGGTTCTCATGTACATTTGCTTTGAACTAGTGATGCTAAGCACTTTCTGTGTGTGTGTGTTTGTGTGTCTGTGTGTGTGTTGACCATCTGTCTCTTTTTTAATTTTTTTACCTTTTATTAATTATACTGTATTCACTTTGTATTCCCCCGTAAGACCCTCTCACCCCCCCCCTCCCAATCCCACTTTCTCTCTCCCTTCTTCACGCATGCCCCTCCCCAAGTCCACTGATGGGGAGGTCCTCCTCTCCTTCCTTCTGATCTTAGTCTATCAAATCTCATCAGGAGTGGTTGCATTGCCATCTTCTATGGCCTGGTAAGGCTGCTCCCCCCTTGGGGGGAGGTGATCAAAGAGCAGTCCAATCATTTTATGTCAGAGGCAGTCCAATGGGCTACATCTGTGCAGGGGTTCTAGGTTATCTCCGTGCATGGTACTTGGTTGCTGTATGAGTCTCTGGGAAGAACCCTGTGGTCAAATTTTCTGGTTCTGTTGCTTTCCTTGGGGGGTTCCTGTCCTCTCCAGATCTTACTATTTCCTGCTTCTTATATAAGATTCCCTGCACTTTGCCCAACAGTTGGCCACAAGTCTCAGTGTCTGCTTTGATAGTCTGCAGGGCAGAGCCTTTCAGAGGCCCTCTGTGGCAGGTTCCTAACTTGTTTCCTGTTTTCTTCTTCTTCTAGTGTCCATCCTCTTCGCCTTTTGGGATGGGGATTGAGCATTTTAGTCAGGGTCCTCTCTCTTGATCAGTTTCTTTAGATGTACAGATTTTAGTAGGTTTATCCTATATTATATGTCTATATAAGTGAGTATATACTGTGTGTGTCTTTCTGCTTCTGGGACAGCTCACTCAGGATGAACCTTTCCAGGTCCCACCATTTACCTGCAAATTTTATGATTTCCTTATTTTTCATTGCTGAGTAATATTCATTGTGTACCATCTCTCTTCTTAATGGTTGTAGCTTTCCTCAGTTCCTGCACTACCGACCTCCTCTCTTGCTGGCAAAATCTCCAGCTTTTCTCCTTCCCAGCATTCCTCCCTCTCCCCAGAAGTTCTGCCTATCTCTATCTATCTAGCTATTGGCCTTTAGCTCTGTATTTTAACCAATCTTAAAATGACCTAGACAGGTAACGTGGAACAGAGAAACCGTATAAAAAGAGTCTCCCAACCTATGTTAGCTGAAATGGCCCTGCACAGACTTGTTCTATAGCAATCAGCCATGGTTTGAGAGAACTTCACTGAACTATATCCTAACCTGCTAGACTTTTGGCTGTTGGTGAATTCTGGGATAGTATATTCTCAGATTAGCCCATCAAGCTCCAATGGAAATATCCTAGTGATTGTCAACACAAATGACCTGTGCTTAACTTAGTTGGTCACAAAACAAAAGTCATTAATGTGGGAAAGAGATTTGAAGGGAGAAAGAGGGTTTGACAGTAGTGACAGGGAATTAGGAAAGAGAGGTGTAGGAATAGTGAGAATATATTATATACCTATTTGCAGTTGTCAGTGAACACAGTTAATGAAATAACTTTTAAAGACTATATGTTTGTGCATTTATTTCTAGGTTTGTGTTGGATTTCGTTGGTGTGTGCATTAGTTTTATCACTGTACCAAATGATTTTGGGAATAAAAACACAATTAAACAGAGGTGATGTGATTTTTAGGAGATGAACCAAAGATGCTTTCTCTCTCATCTTGGTTTAGATAACTCTTTCTCCAGGCAATCCAATTTTGAGTTTTAAAATTTTTCTCATATGGCTCTCCTAGTAAGAAGAGTGGGGACAACTCTGACATGGACCCTGTTGCCTGCTTTTCAATCACTTTCCTCTGGCCAGGCCACATTGCCAGGCCACAGAGGAAGAGTATTTGCTCAATCTTGATGCAACTTGATATGCTGGGGTGAGTGGGTTTGGGAATGCCTCTTCTCTGAGAGGTAGGGGAGGGGGCACAGGGAGGCAGGAAAGGAGGGTCGGACTGGGAGAAAAGGAGGAAGGAGGCTACGACCAGAATGTAAACTGAATAAATAAATAAAAATTTAAAAGTATTTTTTACAGTTTTCTTATGGTTTTCATGTTCTCAGTGTATAACGTAAAATACTAATAAGCAAAAAGTGGTGTGTAGGCTTAGGAGATGAACCAATAAAAAGTTCTTCGGCATTTTCCAAGGGCCTAAGTGCAATTCGAGCACCCACATCAAACTGTTACCACCATCTATAACTCCAGCTCCATGTATCTCATACTCTCTTCTGACCTCTGATGGCACATATACATGCCCCAACACATACATGTAAACACATGATTAAAAATAAAATAAAAATAAATGTTTTCAAAAAACAGTTTGTTGACCTTACCAACCATCACTTTAGTTAAATTGAATGACTTATTGGGTTCCTTGCTTCTAAACTGATTCATGCAAAATAGCATACCAGAACCAGCAATGACATAATATTATAGTTGTTTGCATTAATAGCAATCTCTATTTTAATACTAGAGGTATTTGTTACTTTTTTATTACTGTGATGAACCACCATGACCAAAAGCAACTGCTGAGGATGGGTTTATTTAAGCTGTAGCTCCCGATGGATAAGAATCCATCATAGCAGGGAGGCAAGGTGGCTGGGAAAGTGAGGTAAGTGCCTACCACTCCCTCACCCGCCCTCTACAAGCACAGAAGAAGAATCCGAGCAGATGGGGAATAGAGTATAACACCCAGAACTCATCATCATCGTGTGCCATATTTCCACCAGCAGAGCCATTCCATTTTAACCTCTCAAAGAGCTTAACCAACCGAACACGAAATTATCACATTTCATAATCCTATTGTGGGCATTCTCATTCAAGTACTACACTTAGATTTATAATGAAATAAATGGTTCTAACTCTGGAATTATTGATTTTGGATTTATATGAGAAGAGCATCAGTGGCAAAGACAATGAAAAGACTTTGAATATAGAATTATTTTATTTTAATCAAACAGCTAGTACCCTGTTTTATATTTGGTATTTTTTAAGTGTTTTTTTTTTTTTCTTATGTTGTTGTTGGTGTTTTACGATTGCCTCCATGATGTTTTTGTTTGTTTGGTTGGTTTTTTTTTTTTTTTTTTTTTGTAAATTTTAGAATTTTATAGTTCGAAACCCAGATTTATAGGGTCTAAGAAAGAAAACATATACATTTATTCACTGATACATATACAAAATAATTTTGGAGACTTCAGCTAAATATATTAAAGGCAACTTGAACAGAATTTTGTCAAGAATAAAGGATTAGGCTGCAGGCTTGCTATTCAGCAAATATGAAGACTTTCTGTTTCTTCAACAGCTAATATTGAAGCACTCAAGAGTTTTTCACAATTTTCCATTGTAGCTTGAAGGGCAGAATTCATTCACTTGGAACCACTATAAATGAGTGGAACCAGACTGTACAAGAAGAAAGCAATTGAGCTTGCTCTGCCTCGCCTCCATTCCTCAATATGAGTGAACTGACCTTCTGTAGGTATCCTATGATTGCTTTTACTTTACCATGTTTTTCATTTTTCTTTTGTAGTGTAATAAACAAAGAAACCAGTGGCACTTTTCATGTGCATTTGTGTGAAAAAGTTACACCATCACCCCTTCAGTCTAGGGATCACTCATTAGGACTTGAGCCTGGCATGACATTTGGATATTTGCTGGCTGAATGAGCTTCAGGAGCAAAGCAGGAAATGTTTTCTTAATATACTAGAGAAGAGTAATTAAAATTCAATTAATTCCTTATGGACTGTTTGGTCTTTACCTCATCAGTCAGGTTATTATTTTTCCAGGTTTTTCTGTGAACAGAAAGATCATCCAGAAAATATTGAACACTGAAACTTTAATTAAGCATATATGTTTAGCTGCTTCTAAATCAGTATTTCTAATTGTTATAGAAGTTGTTCATGTGTGAAGGGCTGAACCAATCAATGAAGGTTAAATGTAATTAAGGATCTGCAATATTTTACTGTCTTGGGAGGTAGAGCCATAACTATGGAGGTGTTCATGTGTGATATTTGGGACTATGATACATGGGGCTTGTCAGGTCACTTAAATGGATTCACCAGCTTAAAAAACGAACTTCATCCAAGGTGGATCATGGAGAAAAAAAGAGATTGTCTTTCCTTACAGTCAGAAGTTAGGGTCTTTCACAAGGCAAGTTCAAAGGAATTGTCATTGGGAATGCCAACAATTATTTATTTCCTAGCTAACTGAGCTGTTTCCTTCTTTTTTTCAACTAAGCCCAAAGTGAAATACTTTGAAATTCTGAAGCCTATGCCAAAGCTAGGTGTGAATTACATTTACATACCTCAGTAGAGAAGGCACACATTGGACACAGATTGAAAATAAGCTAAAAACTGAAGAAGAGACACTGGCAGAGGAATCTATGAGCAGATGAAATGAAGTCAATTGAGGAAGTTTATTAAGGCAAGGCTGGGTTGTAAGTATGAACTGTTGAGGGAGATTTTAATGAGTGATGTAGAGAACCTCAGGGACCATTGATGCAAATGGCATTTGTCTCTGTAGGAGACATATAAGGAGTATGGATGGGTACATGGTAAAAAATTGAAATATGTTTCCTTAAACCAGAGGGACTCATAAAATGTAAGGAGAAATGAATGGTACCCTCTCTCCAAGCACCAGCATGTCCATGCACCTGCCAATTGTGTGTTGACCTCTGATACAAAACAGAAGGCAATGAAACAGAAGGCAATGGTCTCACTGGGAGGGAGTTCGTATTCCAGTGTATACAGATGGATATTTGCCAAATAATCAAGTTCAGACATAATATACGTAGGGTCATAAGTTTTATTTTAAAAAATGTGAGTTTTGTGGGTTGGAATTTCAGAGACTTGGAGGAAAGTTGTTTCTTTTGAGGTTAATTTTAGCAGAAACTTAAATAACTTCTATAGGAAAAATGGGCCTCTAAAGATATTCTGATCACTTTTAAGCCGCAAGAGGAAGAGTGATATTCTGATCACTCTTCATCCAGCTTTTGTCTTCATTCTTCCTGTGTGGTACTGAGGTAGCTATGTGTACTCAGTTAAACAGCAAATGTATCTGTCAGGGTATTTATGAAGGAGTGCAGTGGTTTTGCCAGTGAGACAAGGATGATTAAGTAAGATTGGCCTCCCTAATTTGAGTGGCATCACTCACTTGAGGAACTGAATGAAAAGCAGACCAGAATCAGATCACACACACACACACACACACACACACACACACACACACACACACATACACATACACACACAAACACACACCCCATCTCTGTTTTAATCTGGGCCTGCAGTCTTCTACATTTGTATTATGATTTGCCATATTACATGCAATTTCCTGGTTTAGTCAGTTGAATCACACCCTCACCTCCCTTAGATTCCTCAACTTGATGTTTTTCTATCTGAATAAAAAAGAAAGAAAGAAAAAAAGAAAAAAATCAACACCATACTCCTTACAATGGCAGACAAACATAAAACAATTCAACTTACTGCTTATAACACTTGATTTTGAACAAATGTCCTTTTTGTGTACTTGAGCATGTTTTGGATATATGCCTAGGAGTGCTATAGCTGGATCTTGAGGAAATGTTATTCCTAATTGTTTGAGTAAAGCTCCAAATTGATTCTCAGAGTGGTTGTACAAGTTTACATTCCCACCAGCAATGGAGGAGGGTTCGCCTTTCTCCACAACCTCTCCAGCATGTGTTGTCACTTGAGTTTTTTAATCTTAGCCATTCTGATTGGTGTAAGGTGAAATCTCAGGGTCATTTTGATTTGCATCTCCCTGATGGCTAAGGACACTGAATATTTCTTTAAGTGTTTCTCTGCCATTCTATATTCCTGTAGAGAAAATCCTCTGTTTAGCTCTGTACCCTATTTTTTAATGGGATTACGTGATTTGTTGCTTTTTAACTTCTTTAGTTTTTTTATATATTCTGGATATTAGCCCTCTATCAGATAGAAGGTTGCTGAAGATCTTTTCCCAGCATGTAGGCTGTCTTTTTGTTCTGACGACAGTGTCTTTTGCTTTACAGAAGCTGTTCAGTTTCATGAGGTCCCATTTATTGATTGTTGCTCTTAGAGGCTGTGCTATTGGTGTTCCCTTCAGGAAGTTGTCTCCTGTGCCAATGAGTTCAAGGCTCTTCCCCACTTTTTTCTTCTAACAGATTTAGTGTGTCTCGTTTTATATTGAGGTCTTTGATCCACTTGGACTTTAGTTTTATCCATGGTGATTAATATGGACCTATTATCACTTTACTTCATGTAGACATCCAGTTGGACCAGCACCATTTGTTGAAGATGCCACCTTTTTTTCCATTGAATGGTTTTGGTTTCTTTGTCAAAAATCAATTATCCATAGGTGTTCATAGCAGCCTTATTTGTAGCCAGAATCTGGAAACAACCCAGATGTCCCTCAATGGAGTAATGGATACAGAGATTGTGGTACATTTACACAATGGAATACCACTCAGCAATTAAAAACAAGGAAATCATGAAACTTGCAGGAAAATGGTGAGATCTAGAAAAGATCATCTTGAGTGAGGTATCCCAGAAGCAGAAAGACAGACATGGTGTATAATCACTTATAAGTGGATACTAGACATATAATATAGGATAATTATACTAAAGTATGTATACCTTAGGAAGCTAATCAAGAAGGAGGACCCTGGGTAAGATGCTCAACTTCATTAAGAAAGGCAAACAGGCCAGACATATGAAGAGAGAGAAAACAGGAAAGAGGACAAGGGCCTATCATATAAGGCCTCTGAAAGACTCTACCAAGCAGTGGATCAAAGCAGATACTGAGATTCATAATCAAACTTTGGG
The DNA here is from genome assembly GCF_907164565.1 of Psammomys obesus. NCBI lineage: Eukaryota > Metazoa > Chordata > Mammalia > Rodentia > Muridae > Psammomys > Psammomys obesus. The sequence goes on from NW_026594428.1 coordinate 16,838,233, forward strand.
CAGAGTTCAGGGAAACATATGAAAGAAGGGGGAGTTAGTAAGACCTGAAAAGAACAGGAGCTCCACAAGGGGAGCAACAGAATCAAAATATTTGGGCACAGAGTTCTTTTCTGAGACTGATTCTCCAACCAAGGTCCATTCATGGATATAACCAAGAATGCCTGCTTGGATGTAGTTCATGGAAGCTCAGTATCCAAGTGGGTTCCCTAGTAAGGGGAACAGGGACTGTCTCTGACTTAACTCAGTGGCTGGCTCTTTGACCCACCTGAGGAAGGAGCAGCCTTGCCAGGCCACAAAGGAGGACATTACAGCCAGTCCTGATGAGACCTGATAAGCTAAGGTCAGATGAAAAGGGAGGAGGACCTCCCCTATCAGTGGACTTAAAAAGGGGCATGGGAAGACATGAGGGTGGGTTTGGAGGGAATGAGGGAGAGGGCTACAGCTGGGATACAAAGTGAATAAAATGTTTTTAATGTAAAGAAATGAAAATTTAATTAAAAAAACACTTGGTTTTGCTTAAATGATACAGTGAATAATAGGACAGCTGCATCAGCTACATGAAAATGAATTAGTTACTTTCCCACTTGACAAAACAACTGAGATGGAATCAAACATGAGAGAGATATATTTTGGCTCACAGTTTCATGGTGGCCTATATGTGTCAGAGCAATTCTCATCTAAGTAAATATGAAGTGAGAGAGAGAGAGAGAGAGAGGTTTCAGAGTATAACCTTTGATCCTCACCCTCAGTAACCTATTTTCTCCTTGTAGATCCCAACTCCTTAAACTTTCTACAGCTTCTCAAAATACCAACACCAACAAGAGGTCAGAATTTTAAATGTGAGCTTGTGAGGGGTATATCACATACAAACTATAGTAAGTGGTGAAGAAAAAACTATTCAAAATCAATTGGAAAAGATTGGATACTCTAATTTCTGTACTTTTATAATACTATTTATTTGCAATGCTTTTTCAAATTGCACTTTTTCATTTCAAGTTGGTACATATGTGTGTGCGCATGCATGTGATGTTTTGTTTCTGTGTCTATTTGTGTGTATGTGTGTGTGTAAATCTCAAAGCATGTATGTGGAAATCAGAAAACAATATGCAGGAATGGTTTCTCTCCATCTACTGTGTAGGTCCAGTACATCAAATTCCAGTCTTCAGCAGGGGCATCAAGCACCTTCCCTGGCTGAGTGATCTAATAGCTCGTCTTTGAAGCTACACTTGATTCCTCTGTAAGCTGTGAAACTCCACTGTATACAGCCTGGTACTTCCAGCCTTCTCTCTTGACACAGCATTTCTGTGCAGACGTTAATCTGATGTTTCAAGGTAAGCTCAAGCACATATCACGTTGAACATCTGGCAGTTATTCTAAAAGAGATTTACGTCTTGTATAAGTACTTTTCTTAATGAGTACGAATATAAACAACATGACCATAGTCATAATTAAATGGTTTCTCATGTTAACAGTTTTAGGCTAAATTTCCAAGAAATTTTAATAATTCCTGCTTATCATTAAGCAATTATTTTCCTCAAATAGTTGCATTGTGCATTGTCAATGAGATACACCTACTTACTTGTGACATTTATCATTTACACCAGTTCAAAATTAAATATGATGAGCATAGAGCTAATGAAACCTTAAATAAGTAGAGTATTTGTGCAAGGCATGCTTTATTTCAGTGATAGACCCAGACAAAATCCACTTCTGCACTAAAAATCATTGCAGAGAGAAAGGTGATTTTTTTCAGTGAATTCAATGTTCTGCCAAAATATGATCTGAATTTAATGAGAGCACCAATCTCTTTTTCAAGTGTCATATCTATATTCCTATTAGGAGGAGTACTTCTATTTTACAGTTATTACATTATTGAGATCATCAGAATTCATTGTATGTTCTGAATCATATAATTTAGCACTCTGTAAATATAAAATGGACAGAAGATGCTTTTTATCTAGACTAAAATGAAAACAATGTATTCTACAAGCTTTTAAACGCCTGTAACTTTGTGATGATAGAAGAGGAATATATGTTTTGTAAAAGCTGGAACTTTGTAGTAAAATAAAGAAACAACGCTTCAAACATGCCAGACATAAATATCTTAGTTTTGTGGAGGGAAGATGAGGCGGTTTGCTGTTTGCTCCTCTGCAGTTTTTTTAAACACTTTATTCACTTTGTATCCCCCTGTAGCTCCCTCCCTCCTCCCCTTCAGATCCCTCCCTTCCTCTCTCTTCTCCATGCATGACCCTCCCCAAGTCCACTGATAGGGGAGATCTTCTTTCCCTTCCTTCTGATCCTAGTCTATTAGGTCTCATCAGGAGTGGCTGCATTGTCTTACTCTGTGGCCTGGTAAGGCTGCTCCCTCCTCAGGGGGAGATGATCAAAGAGCAGCCCAATCAGTTCATGTCAGAGGCAGTCCCTCTTCCCATTACTATGGAACTTTAAGTGTGTTCTTAATTTTATATTTTTCAATGTTTTTCTTTAATTTTATTTTATTTATATATTTATTACAATTTATTCACTTGTATCCCTGCTAAAACCCCTTCTTCATCTCCTCTCAGTCCCACCCACCCTGCCTCTTCTCCCCCTATGCCCTTCATTTCTATCTGACCCTAGCCTATCAGGTCTCATTAGGACTGGCTGCATCATCTTCCTCTGTGGCCTGGCAAGAGGCCTGGCAAGGCTGCATCCTCACAGGGGTAGGTGATCAAAGAGCCAGACACTGAGTTCATGTCAGAGACAGCCTTTGTACCCCTTACTAGGGAAACTCAAGATGCCTGGAAGGTAGCAAAATCCTGCCTTTTTTTAACATTGCTAAGCTATTCTACTTTTTGTGCTTTAATTGGCTCTGTGTATAAAATGATTTAATCACATAGTTTTGCTTTTTAATTTAGTTCATGAGCATTTCTATCTCATGATTTCTAGATTTATTGAAAAGTACATGCAGGGGGTTCCAAATTTCTATTCCACACCCCCAACATTGACATCTCTTCCTCTTTCATATTTCCTGCCACTGGCACAACTATGTACATCAATACATACCATGTATTTTAATAGTGTCCCCAATAGCTCATGTGAGGGTTTAGCTTCTAGACTGGACTATCTTTATTTTCTCTCAGTCTTTTGCCTCATACCCTCCTCACCCACCCACCCCACTCCCCAGAGGTTTGAGCTAGATGGAAACAAGTTGTGTTAAAAGTGCCACCAGTCTGAAATATAATTTTTCACTAACAATTGGCAAATTAGTTTTATCAAATACTACAAGTTTTATTATTGAGAAATTTGTGCTGTCAAGACTGGAAGCCTCTTGTGTAGAGGTCTTCTTGAGTATTCTGTTTAGGGTCACATGTTTGAAGAAAACCTGGCTCTCCTTCCAAAGCAGCCTTCAATTGCCAGTAACTCTTCAACTATGGGTAGGGCCTGATATCTCTCCCCTATCTGATAACTGTGTTGATCTTATCCAGGACTTGGACATGCAGCTCCAATTGTGTTAGTTCTTGTGTGCAACGGTACTGCCGTATCTGACAACTATTGTTTTGGTGCAAAGATACACTACCTCTGCGACTTAGAATTACTCTCTTCTCTCTTCCACAGTGATCTCAAGCCTTGGGTGTAGCTACTCCATTTTAGAGCTAAGCACTACACAGTCTCTTATTCTCTGCATATTGACCAGCTATGAGTCTTTATATTAATCACCCTCCTCTATAGAAAAACAAAAGCATCTATAATAAGAATTGAGATTTGTACTAGTCTATGGGTGAAAAATACAAGGACTTGGGCACAATATGTTTCCATTTCCATTTAGAAGAGAGCATTATGTTCCCCTATAGGATCTATGAGGCAACCAGCTATGTGTTTTGATATCATTTAACAGCACCAGGCGTAAATCAGTCATGTGGGATGTGCCTTAGAGCAGGAAGTGGTTGGTTACTCTGCTAACATTTGTGTGCCTTATTGCTATTGGTTTGGCTAGGGGTTGTTTGTAAAATATTGTATTACATGTGATCTCAGGGCTTTGCGTCGGTATCCATATTAGTTTTCCTGACAGTTATTTGTGCCACCAATCAGGGTGCTTAGGATATATACACAGGTACTATGTCTATTCTCCACTGATAAATTAATTCCAACTATAGTTTCTTTCAAACATAAGGAACTGCAAAGTTTTCACAACTATAATCGCTACTAGAAAATTTGAATACAATTATGCTTTTTTGGTTTAGCTTGCAACTAAAAAACTTTTAGTTTTGCAACTTTTCTTTTTTAATTTAATTTAATTTTATTAATTACACTTTATTCACTTTGTATCCCCCCATAAGCCTACAATGGAGTATTACTCTGCAATGAAAAACAAGGAAACCATGAAATTCGCAGGTAAATGGTGGGACTTGGAAAGGATCATCCTGAGTGAGCTGTCCCAGAAGCAGAAAGACACACAAGGTATATACTCACTCATATAGACATATAATATATGTCTATATTATAAACCTACTAAAATCTGTACATCTAAAGAAACTAATCAAGAGAGAGGACCCTGACTAAAATGCTCAATCCCCATCCTGAAAGGCAAAGAGGATGGACATCAGAAGAAGAAGAAAACAGGAAACAACCTAGGAACCTGCCACAGAGGGCCTCTGAAAGGCTCTACCCTGCAGACTATCAAAGCAGATGCTGAGACTTGTGGCCAACTGTTGGGCAGAGTGCATGGAATTTTATGTAAGAAGTGGGAAATAGTAAGATCTGGAGAGGACAGGAACACCACAAAGAGAGCAACACAACCAGAAAATTTGAACACAGGGAACTTCCCAGAGACTCATACTCCAACCAAGTTATGCTTTTCTTGAAGAAAACCCTGATTTTGGGAGGACAGACTGATAACAGCTAGACTGAAGGCTAGGTTGTCTTCTGTGATGTGAAAAGCTGTCTCATACTGGGAGAACCTGACATGCAAATGAATGGACCATGTTAATTAAATATTCAACTATGATCTTTCTTGACTGCTGACCCATAGGTTTAGGTGGTTTTTAAATCTTCTCTTTCTATATTATATTATCCAAAGAAGCTTCAAATTTAGTTAGCATTCAATGAGTTTATTTTATTTTCCTTATATTCTGACTAATGGGATAGGTAATTATTTTTCCAAAAAGCAGATCAATGAAACCACATCTGTAATATCTAGAATCTCAAATGTTTTTTTTTTTTTGCTTCACAATTATCTTTAGATTTAAAAAATGCATTTATACAAACATTTATAAAATTGAAGACAAAATAGTAATTTTAAAATTAAGATCACAAAGAACACACTATGAAGCTTGGGAGTGAAGTGACTTCCTGAACAGAAAGAAACAAACTTCAGTTTGTTCCTCTGGTTTTGCAGTTTTTTTTTATATCATCTCCTTAATATGCAAAACTATTAGTAACAATTAGTTAATTCATTTAATGGGTGGTAAATTCAGCAGTAGCAAATTTCTTTTTTCCAGCTGCATGTAAATTGCTGGAATGTCACAATATACCAATTATTTTTACAGTATCTCTGATTTGTGCTGAAGTGGCCATATTTTCCAGCTTTGAAAACCATCTCACTTGCAATGCAGGTATTCTGTCATAGACCTTGAATTAAGATAGCATATGGCCCCTTGTTAGACAAAGATACCTGTTAAAAGGAATGACATGTTTGTACAAGGGATGGTCCTTGCAAGACTAAACTACCTTGTCACCGTTTGTAGGTGCAGAAGCTAAGTCAATGAATAATGGCTGTGTTAGTGAAATAGCACAGTGATGAAGTCCCTCGGGGTCTTAAGGAGTAATTTTTTAGCTATCCTCTTAGTTGGCCAGTGTCTTTGATGATTGTTCTTTTCCATCCATTTTCAATTTTTTAAAAATATAAAGTTCTAAAACCAATAATAATAATAATAATAACAATAATAATAATAATGTAATTATCACTTAGGATGATACATTTTTCTAAGTTCAATAGATAAATCATGTTTAAAACTAAGTTGTAATAATTATGGATTTTTTTGTTGTTAAACATGAGTAATATCAAACATGTTTCATTTTCATACCTGTTTACTTTACTTTAAAGAAATAAAATATAAAGAAATAAAACATTTCTTTTCAAAAATGTTGACTCATATAGTGTGAGGTTTTTGTGAATTTTTAACCAGTATTAATAATGCAAAATCTTAGATTTTCCCTTATATTTCCCAAGAGGTGTACTAACTCCGTTTGTCCCTCAGCTGTGAATTTTTCAAGCACAGTTCCCTGCTCTCCTCTTTTTCCCCTGGGTCTGGCTGCATTATTCATTTGTTCCACAAGTCACTGTGTGAATGCTATGAGACATACGTTCTCATATCTAAACTCTTCAGCTCTAGCCACCCAATCAGCTTCTCAATTTTACTTCCTTGTTCCTGGGAGGCTGCGATAGCCTGAACTGAGTAACAGCAACAGAACCCCAAATTCAAGACAACCAAAATTAGCCCTGTGTTCCTCTAAGATAGGGTCAGCATAGCATCCCTTCTTCATAAGTCTGATCACCCCACTATAGCTCCTCGTGCGGCTTACCTCTTCTCTGTATTGGACAATTCACTGTCAAGGAACACGCAGATCATTTCTAAACTCTAATTTTACCTATAAAGTTGTTCAAATGTTGGCCACTAAAAACCCTGCCTTCCAGGCAAAAACATATTTACCCTTACTTGGGAACACCTGTGTTTTCCACAAGACCCTATACCACTCATATATCCCATCCATTTCAAATTTCTTTCTGAATGAATTTTATTTTCAGTATTTTACCTATCTTTTATCATCCTATTAAGCGTGTTTTTCTTCTTGGGTCCTGAACACATCCCTCTGCAAAGAGACAGAATTTTCTGTCAGAGCCAAAAATCTCTTTTTCTTTACATTGTTGATTATCTGTTAATTCAAATAGTTAGTTATTGGTTTTATAATCTCCCATATTGAATTCTAAAATGTTTGAATTTACATGTGAATTCCTTATAAAAACTAAAATTCTCATAAATAGCAGAGCATCTTGAAAATACTCAAATATTTATTTGTTGAGCAAATGAATAATGCAACAGTACATGAAAAGTGAAAGAGATAGCATCGAGAGCTTCACAAATGCATTAACCACCAAAGAATTAGATGTTTCCAAGCGCACACATTCTTGAATATATTTGTCAGCGATAGGATTTTGAAACCATTGTTAGATCTATTTCTAGTCCATATCATTAAGATAATTCAATAGTCCAGAGACACTGGGGAACCTCACCACAGATAGGACTTTCTCCTTTCTTTTTCAACTGCTCAACATCCAACCTGCCTTTATCAGAAGCCTGCATCAACCTGGCTGTTGGGTGAGGCATGAATTTCCTCCCATCTTTTCTCTAGGTTTCCAAAAAATTTGCTTTTACCAGTGTCATGAACTGACCAGACTGCAGGTCCTCCAGGGGGCACACAGCACATGAAATCAATCCTTGGTCAAAGAACCAGAATTATCGCTCTTGTTCTACCCTTGAATCTGGGACTCTATTCAGGCACGAGTAGACTACACGAGTAGGCTACAAACAGCAAGTGAACAACTTTCCTCAGCTACTCTCTACTGTACTTCCTCAAGATGTCCTCGGATGTCTATGCATCAAGGTAATATTGGTTCCCTTAAATCCACTCTGTAACGACCCTCCAAAGCCTCTCTAACTTGGGCTTCTCTTCAGCTCCTTGAATACTTCTGGCAAGACACTAGCTCTCCTGAGCTCTGTCCTCTTAGGATTTTTCTAAACCACTCAGCCTGTCATCCTGCTTCAGAATACCACTGAGCCTAAAGCCTTATGTGAAAAGGCATAACAAACACTTAATTCCAGAGACATAGGCCCTGTAACAAGAAATTATGCAATATGAAAAAAACAAGAAAATGTGTATGATAGTTAGTCCTGTTTATGAACATGGCTAGATCTGGAATCAACTGTAAAGCCACTATGCAGTCCTATGGTGGAATTTGTTGACTAGATTATTTGAAACAGGTGTACCTTCCCTAAACGCAGACAGCATCTAGTGGTAGCAGGTCAGAAAAAAAGGGCATTTGCTGTTTGCCTGTTTTCCTTCACTCTTGCTCCTAAGTCCCTCTATTTTGCTACTGCTATATTCTTATACTCTTTTATGAGAACTAGATGCATTTGGGTTTCCAGGGTAGATGGAAGAACAGTACCTCTCCATAAATCCAGGTCTTCAGGCCACATTAGGATGATATCCAAGAAAATAAATGACAAAAAAAAAATACTAGAAAGAATACAGGGTAAGAGAAAATCTAACTCATTGTTAGAGAGAGTGCAGACAGGCAAACAGGTACAGTAACTGTAGGAATCATTCTAGCAACTCCACAAAAAGCTAGAAATAGAACTACCACAAGCTATTCTGCTTTCCATTTCTAGGCATATATCCAAAGGAGTTTATATCCTACCACAGAGATACTATGCTCGTCTATGTTTATTACAGCTTTATTCATAGCTGAGAAATGAAATGGGCCTAAATGTCCATCAACTGATGAATGAACAATGAAAATGTAGTACATATAAACAGTGGCATTTTATTTGTGTGTAAGGAAATTTGAAATTACAAAATATGCATATATGAATGAATGAAGCTAGGAAAAGCTATATTGAGTAAGATAACTCAGGCAAAAAAAAAAAATGTCATATTATCTCTTCTATGTGGATCCCAGAACTGAATCTCAAATTTTGTTTGTTTATTGTCAAGTATCTATAGAAGTCAAGAAAGACTGATATCATTAGCAGAGAGATGTGTCAGGGGAGCCGGGAGATAGTAGAATGTAGGTAATAAGAAAGCAGAGAACAATAATACTGTGTGCGGAAATGTTTAAATACAGAGGGTGATGGCAAGGTGGTGGCAGGGAAAGCAGTTTAAGCAAAATGAAAAGGACATAAAATTCCAGATGGATACATAGCCTACTATGTAACCAAAATTTTAAAAATATATGGTTGGGGAAGGAGCTCTTTGGGGCAGGAGGGATAATGGCTCAGAGGTTAAGAACCATGGCTGCTCTGTACGATGCTGTGGATTCAACTCCACCCCTCCTGGCACTGCTGCGCATGCCGCACACATGCAGGCAAAATCTCCACACATACAATAAAAGACGCTGAAAAAAGCTTTCAGACAGCTAGCACGGTGGTGTCATCCCAGAACTTGGGAGGGGAGGCAGAGGCAGGAGGATCTTTGTAAGGTAGACGCGAGCCTGGTCTATAAGGCAACTCAAGGACAGCCAAGGCTACCCAGAGAAACTTTGTCTCAAAAAAACAAAAAAAAAAAAAAGACAATCCTTTAAGCCATGTGTTATTAAGCAATCAACAACAAAATCAGTGATAGAGGTAGGGTAGAATGCCTCTCTGAGTTGCTGGTCAGAGAATTCCTTAAAGCAGTTCCAGCTTTTGTCGTTCTTCTTGTTTGCTCACCCTACTAGATGATAAGATCCTACTGTGAAAATATTACACTTTGATTAAATGATATAGAGAAATCAACCTGGAACTTAACTGGACTTTTCCTTCTTCTAGGATGCTAGGGGAAGTGTTTTAATGGTCTTACCCAGCTGGGAACCCTCTGAATTACAAAACCAACCCATCATGGAAGATGAACCTATTTAAACAATAATGGCACTACTGTTATGGAGTAACCAATGGCCTTTTAACTGGTTGATGTCTGTCCCATGGAAGGAAATCCCTCTGAGGTATTGTAAATCTGGTTAAAAGTTCATGCCAGGGGAATCACTGAATAATGTTGTCAAATTATATTCTCAAACACCAACCTTCCTTCTAAATTTTTATATTTATAAGCAAATACTACTCTTAGCCTTATTTGGAAAAGTTTGGTTTCCCAGTGAATGGTAGTAAAAGCAGAGACTTGTGGTTATACACAATACTGAGAACAAGCCCTAGATGAGTGCTGAACCATAAACAAAATATTACAGTGTCCTCTTCTCTAAGGCTCAGTGAACATTGCAGAGAAATGGGAGTAGAAAGAATTCAAGAGCCAGAAGATAGCATGAAGCACTACAAAATGCTATCTTCAGATCAAGACAAAGACATTGTGATCATAAACTCATGCCAACTACAGATACATACAATGAGTCTGCACAAAAATGAAACAGACAATAGTCCAGACATTTGTGGAACTGTGGCTTGGAGAATGGCCTGCTGGAATACTTACTAATAATAGGATTAAAAGTAGAAGCAATCATTTCTTTCAATTTTGTACCCAATGATGACTCCAGCAGGCTTCAATCACTAAGTTCAATTTAGTGTTCATAATTATGGCTCTTGTTAAATGAAATGTGTCACAAAACCAAACTAAAAGTCAAGAATCTGGGAAATGGACTTGTAGTTACTGGGGTATGGATAGGGATGGAAGGACGATGAAAGAGTGTGAGTGGAAAGAGTAATCAGAATTCATTATATACCTGTGTGAAATTGACAAAAAGCAACATTAATAAAAAAATACTAATTCATTTTAATATGAACTAATCTGAAGAAATCAAAATATTGTAAAATTCTACATACTTTTCTGTAGCAAATACACATGGAAGCTTAGATTTCTGCCTAATTTTTTCTTTGTTCACTTCTCAGTATTTTTAAATACACTATTCTGTGTGCTATTTTTCTCTTTTAGTATACAAATTACTCTCTGAGTTTATAATTTCCTTAATAATTGCATCATAGTTCATCTATTTATGATTGACATATCAATGGACATAGAGAATTTATTTTTTACTTTGCTGTTACATGAAATTGCTGCAATGAATAAATTTTTGTATATAAATCTTTGTGCATGCATAAAATGAAATGGAAAATTAACTCCTTAAACAGGAATTACTACATAAATTGTTAGCATTTGTTTTTATGACACTCATTAGTTCCTCCCTTGAAGGTACTATGTTTTTTCCTATTACTACACCCTAAGATGTCACCTCTGGTAGCTAAAACAGATGGAATTTATTTTCTTACAGGAGTTAGGCGTGACTTACCAAAGCTGTCTACAGCTATGCAGTCAGAGGGTCCCTCAGCCTTGGACACTGACCCTGAATGCTCAGCAGGAGATACTCTTCACAAGGCCACTCAGCCTCCTGGAAGAATTTTTGTGCCTAAACAGTGGGGTCCTCAATGGTTTTGCAGAATGTCACCTGAAGTCCACCTGAGCTCCCAGAGGTTAACTGTCAAATCTATGCATAGTAGGCCTATTACATGGAGGCCAGAGTCACAAAGCTCTGCCGGTAACAGAATCCCTCAACAAAAGGAGGGAACAAAAGGAAGCATTGTTTAAATAATATGGCTATTCATATCTCTCAAATATGTACTGTAGCCACTTTTGTTGTATTCTCCCGGTGAGAATAAAGCTACAGGTTGCACAATAGAATTATTCTAGGACCTGACTTCCTGTGAGAAAAGGTCATTAGACTCACCTCAGTGTATCACCCAGGTAACATGGCCTAGAATCCTACCAAGTATGTGCCAAGCCTGACACTGCAACCCTCACCCAGGGAGTGTCAGGGCTCAGGGCTGCCAGTCTAAAAGCCAAGGACACACACAGCAACATGTTCACTTTTCTCTTAAGAAATCAGCACTTAGGTTTTTCGATGGATGGAGAGATCACTCAGCAGTTAGGAGGGCTGGTGACATTGCCAACATAGGCATCTCCAGTAGCCTGAAACTCGAGCTCTAAAAAACCTGACTCCTATTTCTGGCCCCTGCCAGTACACACACACACACACACACACACACACACACACACACACACACACA
>NW_026594428.1:16850049-16854849 GCF_907164565.1 Psammomys obesus
ACACACACACACACACACACACACACACACACACACACACACACACATTTTTTAAATTAAGTAAATATGGCCCTCTTTCTGTATCTTCGATTCACAAACGCCTGCTTCCCTTTGTGAGCATCGCTCTCACTTGCACGTTGCTGTATCACTCTGTGTATATTTTTCTTATTGGCATGTCAAGTGTACACATTTGAGGAAATCTCAAAATGATTTAAATTACTTATCTACGATAATGTCACCAAAATCATTTTTATTTTATCAACTGGTTTTAGATTTTCAGTTTTTTCTTTTCCATTCACATTTTTTAATTTGATTTCATTATTTTATTCATTTATTACAAATTATTCACTTTGTATCCCCTCTGCAGTCCCCTCCCTTATCTCCTCCCAGGCCCACCCACCCTCCTCTTCTCCCCCTATGCCCTTTCCCTAGTCCCCTGATATGGGAGGACCTCCTCCCCTTCTATCTGACCCTAGCCTATCAGATCTCATCAGTGCTGGCTGTATCATCTTCTTCTGTGCCCTGGCAAGGCTGCTCCCCCCCAGGGGAAGGTAATCAAAGAGCCAGCCACTAAGTTCATGTCAGAGACAGTCCCTGCTTTCCCTTACTTGGAAACTGAGCAGCCTATAGGCTTCCTTTGAACAGGGGATGTAAGTCCTCTTCATGCATAGTCCTTGGTTGGACTATCAGTCTCTGCAGGCTTCTCTGGAGGGGACTGGAACTCCACTGGAGAACAACAAAGCCAAAATACCTGGGCCCAGGAGGGCTCTAACCTTAACCTTTCAGTTTTTTTTTTTAATATTTACCTTTATTTTTGTATATCTCTCATACATAAAACTAAATTCCAGATAAAAATTTAAATTTAAATTTAAAAAATTAGTGTGAGCACACCACAAGTTGAAATTCATAATGGAAAATGGAAAAGGAAGGAGGTCCATTCTGAGTGTAGCACAAACTGAACTCAAGTGACCCGTAGTTCTTAACCATTGTCAAAGGAGAATCTTCACCTAGATCAATCAATACTTGAGATTCTTTTTCACAGAAAGGACAACTTCATTAAACTGAACCCTCTCAAGACAAATAGAATGCTGTTTGCTATTTCTAGTCTTCCAAACCAACTGAAGATAAAGGAGACTAAATTCAAAGTCACATATTGAGTAATATTTTTTCTTGGAACTCTTTCTAAATATTGTAATACATTCATATAGTCTTACATCTTATTTTATTCTTTTTCCTCCCTTGGCATTTTCACTCTCTAAAACAGTATGTATCTAATTTCTTTCTCGTCTGCCTCCCTAGTAACAGTGAGGTTCCATGACAGACAGGGTCTTGTTTTCTGATGTCCACACTGATTCTCTGTGTTCACTGTGTTGAACACAGTACTGGGCACACAGCACTGTGTGTGAGCAGTTCAGTGAACTCAACACACACACATTATCCATGGTAGAACAAGGGCCCCGAAAGACTCTACCTAGCAGTATATCAAAACAGATGCTGTGACTCATAACCAAACCTTGGGCAGAGTTCAGAGAATCATATGAAAGAAGGGGGAGTTAGAATGACCTGGAGAAGACAGGAGCTCCACAAGGACCAAATATATCTGGGCACAGAGGTCCTCTATGAGACTGTTTCTTCAACCAAGGGCCATGAATGGATATAACATAGAACCCCTGCCCAGATGTGACCCGTCCCATCTCAGCTCAGTATCCAAATGGGTTTCCTAGTTAGGGGAACAAGGACTGTCTCTAAGATGAACTCAAAGGCTGGCTCTTTGACTACCCCCCCCCCCCGGGGGGATGAGCAGACTTGCTAGGCCACAGAGGAGGACATTGTATCCAGTCCTGAAGAGACTTGATAAGCTAGGATTAGAGGAAGGGGAGGAGGACCTCCCCCATCAGTGGATTGAGAGTGGCAGAAAGGAGATGAGGGAGGAAGGGTGGTATTGGAAGGGAATGAGGGAGGGAGCTACAGCTGGGATACAAAGTAAATAAACTGTAATTAATATTAAAAATAATAAAAATTTAATTAAAAAAAAGAAAACCAGAGTAAAGGATACAGAATAAAAGTAAAGCTACAGCAAAGCAAGGTTCTTCAGGTGAATGAAGAGCTAAGGGATGGTGTCTTAGAACATGGTTTTTGGTTGAAAATGACACCATTAGGAAAGTTTGGCTAGGTTCATGGCAGCTCCTCACAGAGGAAAGAGGAGGAAATTTGCAATGCTCCTTTACTTCACAAGAAAGAACACAGTCTCAGTGTAGTTAGAAAACAGCAGACTTGGCAACTATTTGTGTTAGATACATGTTATTTTGCAGTTGCTAAGACAAAATGCTTGACCTGTGTTACACAGATAATCACAAAGATTTATTGATTAGTCTGCTGGAACACATCTAGGGAATTTTTTAATTATCCCAACAACTCTTTGACAAAGAGTAATATTTCTTACAGCAGTTATTGAATGTACATATGTTAATATTTTTACTTCGCTATCTCAAAACCTGAAAGGAAGTTCTCATGAAATCAATGGTGATTATGTCTGGTAGTATGATGAAGAGAAATGTAGTTTGCGTAGCAGATGGGGATTTTTATATCACCATTTTAATCTTGAAAAACATAACTTTTTAAAGTTTAATTTTGAAATTGAATTTTATTCTACTTCATAACAAAAAATTATTTTTCAGTTCTGGGAAAATTTGCTAAATTAAACTTTCTTTCAATTCATGTGAAGACTGTTATAACTCATGCTATTGAAATGAAAACCCAATACTGCTAAGACTGTATTTCCCCAGGCCCCTCTTGAGTTCCTGCCATTATTTAACAGTGTTTGTGTCTTGACAACTGGCTCAATTTTTCCCATCATGCCTTACTCAGGTCTATCAGACACTGTACTATAGTTTGATGTGGGGTAAGAACTCTGCTTCTCTGAGATGTCCATATTTGTCCCTCAAGTTACAGACATAGGGGCTCAGAACCTGCTACCCCAACTTCCTCCAGAATCACAAACACTCTTCCTGTACTGTGCCCCGTTAAGGTTTCTTCTGTGGGACTGGCCACTTTTCAAGGATTTGAGATTAAGTCTGCCTCTGCTTCATTTCAGTTTTCACAAGTAATTTATTTAGAACCCATCCTTTAGTCTTACACAGTTGTTCAAAGAACACATTTGCTGAAAGTCTCCAAAGCAGAAGGCACTGGCGTGCATTGAAATGGTCTGCATTATTATTTCTTTTTTTTCTTCCTTTAATTTTATTCTGCAAAATGTTTAATGTATATGCATATTAATTCTACATATTATATTATTATATGTTATATCATATTTAGAGAAAAATAAAATCTACTTTTGCAAACTTCAAACCTCTCACAAATAAATACTCTTTATTTAAGGCTATTGTTTACCAAGTGAATTTTAATAGCCTATTTTGCAACTCAAAGGCCATAATTATTTTTATTTCTGTATTTTGTCTAATAGTGTTATAATCTGTTTTGTCATTATTTAAATTAGATATTTTAGAAAATAATTATTTCAGCAGTGTTGTCTATAATGGTGAACTTGGAAAAGAAAATTTTTCTGTTCTTAAAATTTTGGAAAATTTCATCATACTGAGTAGTTTACATAATACTACAAGAAACATTTAATTAGCTTCAGTTTGTAAGACTGTTTGTTCCTCTGTGCTCCATCATTTGAACATCATTTGTCACTCCATCATCAGTTTTGAATGATTAGGTCGATTATCTAATGCAATGATCATAACAATATTACTAAATATTTTACATTTATTCACAATAACAGCAGTCTTTTATATTAATAACACTCTAACAGCACATGAAATAAAATTAATGTTGATGCATTGCTCAATACAAAGTTTTATACAAAAATTCCCAGTTTTCTAACACCCTCATAATTAAATTAAAATAAATCATCCCAAGACATGAGTATCACCTGTGTACATTTGACTCAATCCTAAAATAAATGTACTTTAAAGGAAACTTAATAATTTCTATCACAGCAACAAAAGCAATCTGTCAATTTATTTTATATTGTATTAGTTACTGTTTCATTCCTCTGATAAAACAATATGATCAGAAAAACCTATAGTTAACAAAACAACCCCCCCCCAAGAGTGTTAATAGTCAAAGACAGCAGAAAAAGAAAAAAAAAAATAAAGGCATTGCAACAGGAACAGGAAATTAGGGGCTTGTGTCTTGAACTGTAAGCACCAAGCAGAGAAATCACCTCTCTCTCTCTCTCTCTCTCTCTCTCTCTCTCTCTCTCTCACTCTGTATCTCTGTCTTTTTGTCTCTCTCTTTAACTAGAATATCTCTTCTGCTCTTCTTTTTTAATTTTTTTCTTTAGTATTATTATTTATTACAATTTATTCGCTTTGTATACTGGTTGTAGCCCCCTCCCTCATCTCCTCCTGGTCCCACTCTTCCTTCGCCCCTCCCCTCCCCTATGCTCTTCCTCTAGCCTACTGATAGAGGAGATCCTCCTTCCCTACTATCTGACCCTAGCCTATCAGACATTTCTGCTCCTCTCAAGAACACTTGAGCATCTGATTCTTGAACATTTACACTCAGGCTGAGATTGTGTCATGAAGTTCAAATCATTCTTACTCATACCTCTGTGACAAAAACTTTCAGGAGATGAGTCATGGACTTCTCCGATCCCACAACCTCTTGCTTCAGTTTCTCACAGAATGATTAAGCTCAGTGGGTTACAAGAAAGAAAGAAGGAAAGAAAGAAAGAAAGAAAGAAAGAAAGGAAGGAAGGAAGGAAGGAAGGAAGGAAGGAAGGAAGGAAGGAAG